>NC_091006.1:36601666-36952500 GCF_041146395.1 Eulemur rufifrons
ACGTGAGTTCTATGCAACTAAATCGTCAGTATTAATTATAACAGTAAGAACATCAGCAAGTAATATTTCCAGGAACTCAGCACGGCAGCGTGAGTTGCTTGTGCACCACGCGGCTCTCAAGGTAAAGCGACGTAATTAAACATGAGTTACATATGCGTCATGAGGCCGCAGGCTCAAAACTAGTGTGAGTTAAATACAATTCACATGGCAGTTCATGTGTTAAACCTGTGAGGTGGGATGAGATCACACAGGGAGTGAGTGTCGATGGCATCATTTTAAACGTGACGGTGGTTTTTGAACGTGAGACCCGTCGGCAGGGTTGCCTGTGTTCCAGCAACGTCCGGCTGCAGGGAGCCTGCTCGGGGCAGGCTCGGGGCTGGCTCAGGGCTGGCACAGGGCAGGCTCAGGGCTGGCTCAGGGCAGGCTCCGGGCTGGCTCAGGGCAGGCACAGGGCAGGCTCGGGGCTGGCTCGGGGCAGGCTCGGGGCTGGCTCGGGGCAGGCACAGGGCAGGCTCGGGGCAGGCACAGGGCAGGCTCGGGGCTGGCTCGGGGCTGGCACGGGGCAGGCACGGGGCTGGCACGGGGCAGGCACGGGGCTGGCTCAGGGCAGGCTCAGGGCAGGCACAGGGCTGGCACAGGGCAGGCACAGGGCAGGCACAGGGCAGGCTCAGGGCAGGCACAGGGCAGGCACAGGGCAGGCACAGGGCAGGCACAGGGCAGGCACAGGGCAGGCTCAGGGCTGGCTCAGGGCAGGCACAGGGCAGGCTCAGGGCAGGCACAGGGCTGGCTCAGGGCAGGCACAGGGCAGGCACAGGGCAGGCTCAGGGCAGGCACAGGGCAGGCACAGGGCAGGCTCAGGGCAGGCTCAGGGCAGGCACAGGGCTGGCTCAGGGCAGGCACAGGGCAGGCACAGGGCAGGCTCAGGGCAGGCACAGGGCAGGCTCAGGGCAGGCACAGGGCAGGCTCAGGGCAGGCACAGGGCAGGCTCAGGGCAGGCACAGGGCAGGCTCAGGGCAGGCTCAGGGCAGGCTCAGGGCTGGCTCAGGGCAGGCACAGGGCAGGCACAGGGCAGGCTCAGGGCAGGCACAGGGCAGGCTCAGGGCAGGCACAGGGCAGGCACAGGGCAGGCTCAGGGCTGGCTCAGGGCAGGCACAGGGCAGGCTCAGGGCAGGCTCAGGGCAGGCACAGGGCTGGCTCAGGGCAGGCACAGGGCAGGCACAGGGCAGGCACAGGGCAGGCTCAGGGCAGGCTCAGGGCAGGCACAGGGCAGGCACAGGGCTGGCTCAGGGCAGGCACAGGGCAGGCACAGGGCTGGCACAGGGCTGGCTCAGGGCAGGCTCAGGGCAGGCTCAGGGCAGGCACAGGGCTGGCTCAGGGCAGGCTCAGGGCAGGCTCAGGGCAGGCACAGGGCTGGCTCAGGGCAGGCTCAGGGCAGGCTCAGGGCAGGCTCAGGGCTGGCTCAGGGCTGGCTCAGGGCAGGCTCAGGGCAGGCTCAGGGCAGGCTCAGGGCTGGCTCAGGGCAGGCTCAGGGCTGGCTCAGGGCTGGCTCAGGGCAGGCTCAGGGCTGGCTCAGGGCAGGCTCAGGGCAGGCTCAGGGCAGGCACAGGGCTGGCTCAGGGCAGGCTCAGGGCTGGCTCAGGGCTGGCTCAGGGCTGGCTCAGGGCTGGCTCAGGGCAGGCACAGGGCTGGCTCAGGGCAGGCACAGGGCAGGCTCAGGGCAGGCTCAGGGCAGGCACAGGGCAGGCACAGGGCTGGCTCAGGGCAGGCTCAGGGCAGGCACAGGGCAGGCACAGGGCAGGCACAGGGCTGGCTCAGGGCTGGCTCAGGGCAGGCTCAGGGCAGGCTCAGGGCAGGCACAGGGCAGGCTCAGGGCAGGCTCAGGGCTGGCTCAGGGCAGGCTCAGGGCAGGCACAGGGCAGGCTCAGGGCAGGCTCAGGGCTGGCTCAGGGCAGGCACAGGGCAGGCACAGGGCAGGCACAGGGCAGGCACAGGGCTGGCTCCGGGCAGGCAGCTGGGTTTGGGCACGGGGTGGTTGTGCCCGGCAGCAGGTGCAGGACAACAAGAGGCGGCAGGAGAGGAAAGTACCTAATGGCTCTCCTGGGTCCGCTGGGGGAGGTGGCTGCCCTCCTGCGCCCTTCCCTGGGAAGGATCCTTGCCCATCCTTTACTCTTCGTGCTGATCACCACGAAGGGCATCCGTGGACATTTGTCAGCGTTCAGGACATTGAGAATCCTTGCCGTGATCTCTCTCCATGTTTGTTATCCGAGTAGCATTAACAGCCCAGACGTGTCCTTGTAGCATGTCTCCCCTTTAGCAAGAGCACTTCATTTTTAACGTCCTGTAAACCTGGAAAACAGCTGACTGCCGTCACTCGTAATGAATCCATCTTGAGCTATTTTGTTAGTACATATTAGTACTTTAACATCTTTATAGGTTTTCTCTGGAGAAATTAATTATATCAACTAATTTTACTCTGTTTGGACACAGGACACTCCTGCAAACTTTTGAAGAAGAACATGGGAATGATTGTTATCAATGAAGGCTCTCTTGATGTAAGTAACATTATGTTTTTTTTTTTTAAACTCCTTTAGTAACTTATTTATCTTGTAGCATTTTATTCCCTATTCGGATAGCTGTGGAAATAGTTTATCTTCCTGAGGTTAAAGGATCCCTTGTCACGCTTGTTCTTTAACATAATGTACACTGTTTCCAACCGCACTGAAGTAAATTGATTAAAGCTTTCCATCTGTGACAGTTGAAAGAAATTGCGAGACGATTTGCTTAATGTCATGAGACAGAGAAGCCGAGTTACAAAAGCATCAAGTCGGGAGGTTGCCGAGTGAATGCGACACATTCGTATCTGAGTGTTGTGTACATCAAGCATCGTATGTCTGCTTTGACTTCCAGGGTTGATACATATTTTGACTCTTAAAACAATTGTGGATGCTGCTGAACACACAAAATAACCATCCCTAATAGGACAGATTTTTTTTTTAATGTCCTAACTTCTGGGATGAAATTTAAATTGCTAGGATATCTTTTTTTCATGGCTACGATCACTGGTGGTTATATTTGGGAAAGGGGGAAGGATTTGTTGGGAAAACAGAGTAAAATAGAAGTGAAAGAAAACAATATGTAGGCCAAATGGCCTGTAACTATTTTAAGGTAATTCGAGGTGGAAGACGGAACAGGAGAAGTGATTCTGCAACTGCTTGAAATAGTCACTGTGACTCGCAGAGCAGAGCGAAGCGGAGAACGCCTGGTGATCAGGGACGTTGGTGAGGCCGAGAGGCCGCGATGTAACCGGGACGGTGTTTCCGCCTTTATCAGTAGCGTGGGTTACAGGGGACAGCAGCGTGGGTTATAGGTGACACGTGGCTTTTCCTACACTTGCAGGAAATCAGAGATAAGACCTAGGATGATGAAGCAAAAACGGGACAAGCTGTCCTGGATTTGACATCGGGTCCTTCTTACCTAGATGTAGGCTCTCACCTGACATCGCGGGTGGCAGCCTTTGCTGCTCTTGTTTGATTCCATTCCATCGTCTCCTCCAGTTTTTGGATAAACATGTTAAGTGCTTTAGACATCAAGAAGTATAAAGAGTAATCTCAGGAAAAAACCGAAAGTGAAATACCAGAAATATTCACTGTATTGTTAAGACGGCAGCATGGATTTTCATTTTGAGGTTTCTCCGGTGGTGACTCAATAAACAAACGCCCCAAAGTTACTTTCACTCCCTATTTCTACTGGAGCAAACGTTGATTGGGGTCTCGGTGGAATCCTCAGTTTCCGTGAAAGCAGGGACGGTTTACCGTTCTCTCTCGGCGCCCAGCAAGCTGTCTAGCGTAGGAAGTACTCTATGAATATTTGAGAAGTGAGTCACTGAGTACTTTTAAATTAAGGGGTTCCCTTTTTTTATCAGTTTTAAATGTGGCAGGAATAGATCACATCTGATACTGTAAAAGTAAGGTGGTTAAAATCTCCTTAGCGATTCGGGTGGCAGCTTGGTAATCCCAGGCAAACTCTGGCTGAATGGGTGAAGGCTAATTTGTCCAGCTCCACGCGGCCAGGCATTCTAGCGCTGCTGTTTGGGGAAGGTTTTTCTCACAGGGCGTTAAGTGGTGACTTTACAGCTCTGACTATCGGGGTCAGACCCGCTGGGGTGCGCTCATTTGCTTCTCAGCAGGAAAGGAAGCATCACTTTGATCACTTTGCATTGCTCTTTCCAATCTTGTGTCATAAAATCCGTGGCTGAGATTTCAGACAAATCGTTAGACGTGCAAGAGTGCCTGTAGGTAAATGATTATTTATTTTTTCATTGCTGTGGGAAAGAAAAGTATCCAATCTGTGTTCAGATGGTACTGATGGATAATAAGATGTGGGAATCTCATCCCATCAGCATAAAGAATAAATAACATTTAAGTAATAAATTTAGGAACATAATATCTTAGGAAATAAATTGCGAATGTACATTTTTTTCAAGTGACAGATTTTAATGAGTGTACTCAGATTTTTCTGTGCAGTAGCGCAGTGGTTAAGAGAGCACAGTTCTGCCCCAGCCTGACTGGGGGGACCCTCAGCAACTTAAACTCAGCTTCTCTGATCCACAGTTTTGCTGTCTGTAAAGTTAGGGTAGAAGGAGCCACAATTTCTTAAGCCACTAACTGTGGGACTTAAAGAAACAGATGTCTTGTCAGCATCAAAACTATCTTTCTCGCATCTCTCTAGATACACCTTTCAATCTTGGTCTCTCCTTCTAGCATCTCTTCTCTGAGCAGTTGTGGGATCTGTCCCCGGAGGGAGAGCTACATCTTACTGACACATCCACTCTTGCTGTTTTCCCTCCTCCTCTCTACTGCCTGGCTTGCCCAGGAAACGGAACAGGCCCAGAAAGAGGGAATAATCCCTGTGCATTTATGGAATCAACAGGCATGAAGTTTGGAGAAGTAAATTTCCTACCCTCACAGTCAAAGGCTTCCAGTGCTCCCAGGTTTCACGCTGGAGAAGCCCCGCCCCCCTCCCCCTAGGACCCTCTGGGCCCGGTTTTTCGAGATCGTCTCCGCTGCCGTGAACCCGCAGGAAAGTGCCGCCTGCTGACTTTCTGTGAGAAGGGACCTCTGCCACCTCCACGGGGTTCTGTCACTGCTGTCCCCGCGGCAACAATAGCTGGCATTTTTTAAGTGCTTATTATTTTGCACTAGGTACTTTACAGGGACAATCACATTGGCCTGAGGACTTTACAGGGACAATCACATTGGCACCTATTAGTAGGCAGATACTGCTATGCCCATTTTACAGATGAGGAATCCAGAAAGGGTGACGTGACCAAACCGGGACGGCCCGGCCGCATGGCGTGTGTGTGTCTAACTCATCGGATTCCAGAGCATGAGAAGCAAAGAGGTTTTTCTTGCTCTCTCAGCTGCCACGCTTATAAAACGAGCAGTGAAAATATTCATCTCGTACCCGGGTGAGGGTGTGAGGGTCAAACAAAACAATACCTGTTAAATACTTAGAAACAATGCTAGGTATTAGGATCGTCATGAGTATTATTTCTTTTATGTGGCATTATTTCTGGAGGAGGAGGATCCTCATGGCCAGCCGCTGTAAGACATGGCCTTGACCAACCGCCCTGCTCTTAAATTACTTAACTTTCTCTACTTAATTTAAGAATATGACCCCAAACCAACCCTGGGTTTGATTAGTTTTGTCAATGTTTCCCTTCACTTATATATTTCACAGAAAATGAATCGTTAACCACATTGGATATTGAGTTAAGCATTAGAATATATATTTTTCAACACCACGGTAAAAGAAAGCCCTTTGTGGAATTGCTAATTTTTTCTAGCTTAATTGGACATCCTAACACCATGTAAGTTTCGACTGTAACTTACAGGACGTGCAGGACATAAAGGCTGATGTTGTCATCTGTACCCTTTGAAGCTCTACTTACACGTATCATGTAGACGGACCTCACTGTTTTGGGAGCCGGCCACTGTTGACTGGCTTCTGAAAGAAATCCAGAATAAGCAAGTTATTGACTGGACTCCAGAAAAGAAAGGGGGGAGGAGAGAATTTGGGCTACTTCAGGTTTTATTTTGATTCGTCCCATGAGTCTAATACCATATGTTCTGTATTGCTTTGAAAATAGTTTAGGCAAGTTTTAAACCACACTGAGTCTTCCTCTATTGCGAGCGTTGCGGCTTCATGTCTGTGAATTTTCTTTTACCATCAGCAAAGCTGCTTCAGCTTTTTGGCTTGAAACTGTAAGATCTGAGTTTAACTTAGAAGGTGTTAATGTAGCCCTATCAGAAGCAAGGATACTTTGTTACAATATCCTCTTGTGGGAAGATTGTTCTAATGCTGCCTGGCACCCTGCTCTCTGCTAGTAGCTCTCGGTGAAGAAAGCCCAGTGGTGTTACATCTGAAAGAAATGGGTCAGTAAAAAAATGTAAACATTACCAAAAAATGAAAATAACATCTGAACAGATAATCTGTTCCCCTTTCCCCCGATTTCAGACGGCGTCTGCTGCAAGCCAAAGTACGCGGCTGAAATAGTTCCACCAAACCGATTGTTTGGTCTCATAGAATTAAATGTGTCCCCCCCCCCTTTTTTTTTTAAACAAAATTCAGTGATCCTGGCTTGTGTGCAGAACCCTAAGTGAAATTGTTCGCAAATGGATAGTGTTTCTGTTTCAAGAAATTCTTCCTCCTCCCAAGCCTGAATATTCTTTATCTCATTTTTGGCTCCATGTCTGAACTCTTCGGAGAGCTCCCAGAGACCTAGAATTACGGATCAATGCTGTCTAACGAATGGGGCTCCCCCTTGCCAGTACCCCCACGAGCTTGCTGACATCTCCCAGGGGAGCGAGCCAGGCCTTGTGCCTTCTTTGCCTCTCTGCCACCTGTACCTTTGGTTGAGTCGGCACAACCATAAAAATGACCGTCTGTAGGAAACCTACTGTGCGCTGGGTGTGTCTGCAGACATAGCTCTCTGTCCCTGTGGGGCTGGTGGTGTTTGTCCCGATTGCAGGTGGGGACTTGGACTTTGCGTGGCTGCTGAGTGCAGGATCCTAGATTTAAACCTTGATTGCTCGAAGTCCCAAGCTGTTTTTATGTTTGCTTGGTTTTATTATTGTTTTTATTTTCAAGTCAGTCTTCTGTTTATTTCATTTTATTTCAGAATGTTATGGGGGTACCCATGTTTCAGTTACATGAACTGCCTTTGTACAGATTGAGTCAAAGTGATCAGTGTGCCCATCCCCCAGAGAGTGTGCATTGTACCTGTCAGGTGTGAATTCACCCATCCCCTCCTCCCCATTCTTGTTTTTAAATAACCAAACCTTCCCCAGGGGCTGCAGTGACTCATTCTGGCAAGGCTGCCCCAAATTTACTGACTTCCTTCATTAACTCCTCCTTACCCACCTCCCTCTCACTCACTGCCAGGACCACAGAGGAGCTGGAAGACGGGTGTCCTCTGGGAATGGCAGTGTTTGGACATCGCACGTTTATGGAATTCAGGAAAGACCTTATACTTAGTTTCACTAATACAGCAACTGCACATAAGATATTTTTGGACACGTATAAAAATAATGGAAATGGTGTGCATTTGGGATTTGCACTGAAAATACAGCAGATGACTCTTGTGTAGTTCTACTTTAATTAAATTATTAAGAAGATGGGCCCGACACTCACTTTTTCTGTGGTCCTGGGTAACAATTTTTTACAGGCCCTGGTTGTTACGTTCTCCAAATCGCTGACTTATAATTTGCTTATTTTGGGGAAACCAGCTGTATATTCCGATCAGCTCCTCCCTGGCTGACACGAAGGCCATAGTCTGAGAGACAGGGTGTCTGCCAGCCCAGCTCCTCCCAGAATGCTGCCTCCCGAGTTGGAATCATGCCGCCACCGGGGAATATTTAATACCCAGCTTAAAATAAGTGTTTAGGAGGCTTTCGGTGGTGGCTTAAAATGATTACCATGAGGGTTTTGGTAAAAGCCTTTATCCACAAAACTATTTAAATGATACAATTATATCCCCCACCCCACTCTTCCTTCCCTTCCCTGGGTTGGTCTTTTCTGGCCCCTTGCCTGTACCCAGCACGACACGCAGACGGGCACGGACTCACCCCTTCCCTGCCCCTCTCTCTGTTGTACCCCAGTGAGCCTAAATGCCTCGCGAGCAGCTGTCTGCCTGATGGAATCTATCATAATCCCAAATCGCAAACCTCTGTCGAGGCGCCGAGAGCAATTCACCAGGTGCCGCCACTTCCTCCTCTTACCTGCTTCCATTTTGTGACCCTTGACCCTCTTCAGATGGCGCGACCCCGCTGGGAGGTTGGCCCATTTCCTCAATTACAGAGTTTTCTATCTACCCCGACCCCGGAAAACCTGTATCTGTGCATCGATGTAGCGTGGAATTTCTTGTGGTTTTTTGGTGTCTTTGCCTCCCTCCATTATCTTTAGCAACATATGTATTGATTAAATGCATTCGTCTGGCTGCGTTCCTCTGAGCTGCTTTGGAGGACCTCTGTGACCGTGTGTTTTTCATGACTTCACCTCCTGTCTGCCCTCACCCATTCTGGAAAAATTACTTTATATTGGTTGGGTTCCGTACACGTACGCTCTTAGACGTTGTGTTCCAGCACAGGCTGGCAGTTCAGAAACCCCAAAGCTTTTTGATCAAAAACGACATCACATAAATAAATAAAATCTTGAAAAATAAATTTTAATTTTATAATGTGGGGAAAAAGTTTTTTAATTTTATAACGTGGGAGGAAAACACACACTCGGTCACAGAAAGGCAGTGACGCTGACTGAGGTGAACACCAAATGGGCCAGTTGTGCACAAACGCAGTTTCCGTGCTAGGGCCGACGTTCTGCCCGCGGTAGCTGCAGGAGTCGTCGATACACGTGTTGCGTAGGCGTGTGTGGAATGTCCCGTGTTCCGCTGAATCAATAACACATTGTGGAAAAATAAGTAATACCCGATGGTTTATCCATATGTTATTATGGGCGTCATAACTCAGGCTTTGAGAACGTGCTAACATTGTCCATACTTGATATGGTCATAATGCAGTATTAAGAACGTTCTTGGAATGTTCCGTTAATTTCTCATTTTAAAGTGTGAACATTTGGAGAATATAAAAGTAGAGAAGGAATGAAACATTATTTGACCATAAATTTGTAAATACCGCATGTCTTAAATGCTGATGAGGTGGGGGCCAAGACCCACCAAAACAGCTAATAAAATATGTGTTGCTTTAAGATTCTTATATATATCCTCTCATTTGACATTTTAATAACTTGTAGTAGGTTTTAAAAGGTAGATCTTTAGCAAACTAAAGTAAAGGAGGTTCTTTCCCCCAGTAAACATTTATTTTTCTAACTTAAAAACAATCTGTACTTAAAAATTAACTTGGTGTTTTGCCTGAAGGACACGTCGGCCAAACAAGCCCTGTGTGTTTCCTTTATAATTAATGCTTTTAGAGCAGATACGTGCATTGGTGTGGTCATCTATGCAAAAATACCCAGATAGTATAGCGCACCAGTTTATAACCTTCAAATTATTTTCAGTTTAAGGGTTGTATTGAGCTGAAGGCAGGAGTTAAGAGAGAAAGAAAAACAGTGGTTAGTTATACAAGCGTTTGTCCTCCCGCTCTGTACAAAGAGCTGTGTGTCCTAAGAGATGCAATAATGCCATCTTTCCCAGAATTGAGAGGACAAGTTTGCAGATATTTTTTATGTCGTGGAATTAGCTGGTAGAGTTGAATGTTGGCAGTCAAAAGGCAGATTGAAATAAATATTACCATGGGGCGATTTCATGAGAAAACTTAAAATTATCCCAGTAACATGGCACACCACCCGGATCACACGAATGTCGTGCCGTGCGTGACAGTGCACAGATCTTTCCTCGTCACGCGTGAGTCCCTCTGTCAGACCTGACACCAGGGGAAAGGGAAGAACCTGCCTTTCTCGGCTGCCAGCTGTGTGCCAAGCACGGGGCAGGGCACTCGGTTCCCAGGTAGAGGAGGCAGCAGATCACCACGGTGCCCCTACAGAGTCCTGGGAGTGGGATAAATGCGGTTCAGACGGGTGACCCGAGGAGGACACCCCGTAGGTGGCAAAGCAAAGACGCAGCCTGAGCCTTTCTGACCCCTCATCGTTGCCACCCAGAGTTAGTCGAATGGAAACAAGATGAACAAGTAACGAGGAGGTCGATCGGAGAACATGTGTGCCCCAGCAAGGGGTTGGCCGGCAGGCCATGAAGGGAGCTGACCTGTCCGAGGTTCCCGTGCTACGTGTGCTGTGATCCCGGGCAGAGCTCGGAGCCCACGTAGCCACCCCGATCCAGAGCGTTTTCGAGTTCTTGGCGGCTTAATTAGTGGTTGAAAGTATTTCTCTCTTAACTTTTGCCTTTCATGGGGAAATTTTTTCAAAATAAAACATTTAATTTTTTTCTTTCCAAGGAAGGTGAAGGGTGTCTGAGTAGCTTATCTGAACCCTAGCCTCTGTATCCTCCTGACGGTGAGGAAACGGAGTTCTGAGCCGTGGCGCACGTCTCGGCATCTGGAACGTCGTTCTTCACGGTGCGGCGTCATCGTTTGTTTCACTTCGGGAGTTACTGGCGTCTGGAGGCACCGTGTGCGTCCTCACGGGCGGCCTCGCTTGTCCCCAGCCCGCGGTTGCACAGCTGCACGCGTGTGTCACACGCAGACCGATGCCCATCTGTGTGCATCGGCTGACGGGCCGTTAGGGGACCTGTTACATGGCTCAGCCTCCAGCTCGTTACTTTGTTTCGAAAGAGTCACTGTCCTTGTTCAGCAAGGCTCCTGCAGGAGTTCCGTAACACTCTGTTGCATTTTGCCCTCTTTAAGGGAAGGAAGTAAAAACAGAGACCCGTGTTGCTGGTAAGATGCAGGCTCCGTAAACTGCAGTCCTTTCTGACAAAGGTGAAAGGTGTGCACCTTCCGAAGGTGACCCATCCTCAGCCCCACTTATATGCCCCTCCTCTGCACTGGTGGCCAGCTGATGAAGGAAAAGGACAAATCCAAGAATGACAAAATTGTCTTAGTTCGCCCCGGCTGCTCTAACAAAAACACCGTAAACCGCGTGGCTTAAGCAGCAGACATGTATTTCTCACTGTTCTGGAAGCCGCTGAGTTCAAGATCAAGGTGCCAGCAGATTTGACGTCTCTCGAAGACCTGTGTCCTGGGTCATAGGCAGTGTCTTCTCGTGTCCTCACGTGATGCAAGGGGCAGGGAACTTTCCAGAATCTCTTTTATAAGGACACAAATCCTCTTCATGAGGTCTTCACCCTCATGACCTCATCACCTCCCAGTGCCGTGACATCAGGGTTAGAATTTCGGCATGAATTTGGGGGGGGGAGGGGCATAGACATTCATTCCATAGTGGAGACACATTGTTAAATGTTGTGTCTGAAGGTCAAAGTGTTACAATGCAGAATTTCGACGTACTATTGGCTTCTTTCTGGGAATAGAATCCTCCTTGTAGTGTAAGTTTATTATTTGACCTGCACACATTGAACAGATTCCTAGGAATAAGTACTTGTTTGTATTTGGACCCAAACACCAAAACATGCTTTCAATAATGAATAAATTTAGGAAGGGCTTTCTTTAACTTTTTTGTTTGGGGTTAGCCTCGCAGACGGACGCCCTCTGGGATATATATGGAGATCACGTGTTATTTACTGTCAGTGCAGACAAGCAGCCGCAGCCTCAGAGCACGGTGTGGAACCTGCCACCACTGGGCGTCACGTGTTGGACTCTTTACCCGTGATCTGCACCTCTCCTCTGCCCTTTGCCCCCTGGCTAATCCGTCTTCTAGGCAAATGCTAGAGGCTTTTCTTTCCTTTTCCATTGGGACAGGTCCACATTCTCTACCAGGGTGTTCCTTGGATCTGTTCCTAAGTAATACTGTCTTTCCTGTAAGCCTCTGAGAGGAATCAGGAAAAAAACAAAAACAGGCTAGAAGCTGGAAAGGGCCGTTTTCTTGCAGGAGCTTTCTGCAGCATTACACGTGGGGCCATGAAAACACAGTTCTTAGGTGGCCTGACATGACAGGCTCTTCGCACATCTGGCCTGCGGGTTCTGCACACTGTTCCAAGCAGAGTTTTGCCAGAACGAAAATGACAACTCGCTGTGATATTTCCAAACAAACCAGGGCTTTCGGTTTCTCACTGTACAACTGTGTCAGACTTCATCGGCTGGGACACCCTCTGATTTTCATCAAGGGCTTCCTCGCCGTAGGTCATGTAGAAATAATGAAAAAGATGACCAGAGAGCTGCTAGTCTCTGATTTCTTAAAGATTGCTTTTATTTTATTTTATTACATTTTATTTTTATTGTGTTCTATGAGCATGTTATCTGTTTTGCCAGGCTGTGCCCCCAAAGATTCAATGTGAGGATTTCTACTTGGCCTAATTATTTGCCAAACATGTTTCTTTTTTCATTTTTCTTTTCCAAGCATGTTTCTTATAAACCAAGTAAATATTGCTTATTTCTCCTTGGCCTGCTGTTCCCCGGCCTGGCTTGATCACTAAGTAGCTAGTCTAATGTACATCATTTTATTTTATTTATTAGGCGATTTATATTGTTTGAGGCAGAGGTAGATGTTGGATCATGACTACCTCTTTGTTTTCTATTTCCTCTATAATAAGATAAGCACATTAGCATTTTCTTTATCCTAATTCCGAGTACGCAAGACTATACAGGAGTTTTACAGGCAGCAGAAAACAGTTCTCCAAATGGTCACATGAGAACCATTCTCCCATCCCACAGGGGATTCTCCGGTCGTTAATATTGTGATTATTCTTTTACGGCCTCTTCATCACGGACCTGAGTTCCACAGGGAAGACAGAGCTGTAGGTGGATAAGGTTTTCCAAATCACGCTCCGCCGTGTAAGGAGAGTACAGATGAAATCCTTGGAGAATCCAGAAGACAGAAGTATTCATGTCACCTAGAGGACTCAGGGAAAGGAGGGTCTAGGGGACATTTCTTGGTTTATTTGTTCTTTGTTTTTGGGATAAGAGAACCGTGACCATGCATGTAGGCTTAAAGGCAAAGGGGACATAGTGCCCATGGGGAAAGAGCAGGGAGAGGAACAGAAGTAGGAAAAGAAGACTGTTGTTCCCCCGGCTCAAGAATCAAGGGAGGAGTTTAGGTAAAGGGGAGTTTTGAGGTCAAGGGCGAAGGTTGGGGGAATCCTAGTGGGTCCTCATTTGCTGAAGTGACAGGGGCCAAATGTGGGGTCTTGAGGGGAGAAAAGGTCTGGCCTTTGGCCTCTGGGCGAGACGGACTCCACCGGGCGTGGGTGAAAGTCTGGACCAGCAGCAACGACACCCGGGTGAGGGGAGAGCGCTGGGGTCCAGCCCTCGGCTGAGGTGGCTTTTTCCTCTCCGTGTCACCAAGACGTTGTCCGTGTTGGCTGAGCTGTGAGTTGTCGAGGGTAGGGGAGCCTGGTAGGAGGCTCGGGGACCACGTGGGCCCGTGCGGTGCAGTGGGCACAGGAGAGCGGGGCTGGGGGGTCATCCAGAACGACCCCCGGGGGTGCAGAGTGGGTGGCCGCAAGCGAGCCCACTTTCTCCGTGGCCCCTTCCCCACCCTGGCCAGCCGCCCGGACCCCAGCTGGCCCCTTCCCCCCAAATTGCCTTCACCTCACAATGTCCCTGTTGCTGCTTTGCTTTCAGCCCACAAATAAAAACATGCAGAACAAGGAGCTCACAGACCTTTTATTTTGTTGCATTCTGTGGTCTTTTATCCTTTTTCTGATTTAGCTTCTCATTTATATATTTTCACTTTCACAAGTCACTAAGTTTTAAAGGTTTAAACATTTCCCCCTTCGGTAGCCAAAAAGAAAGCAGAACAACAGCGAATATAGTAATAAATTTATCTTTAGCTCCAGGAGATAAGCTTCAATGCAATATGGCCATAAAGTATGGCTTCGGGGCTTAGGGGAGAGGCAGTAAACGTTCATAAATAAAAGAATTTTGAAAATACTCCCGGCAGTAAATAAGGATAAAATATAACTTGTATCTGGCAGCCCACAGCCAACAACAGAGCTACTTACAAAGGAAAACCATAAGCTAAAATAAGAAAATGTTTGCAGCTTTCTTTGTGGCTGCTACCTCGCACCCTAGGTGGGCTGACAGAGCGTTCACTGTGGGAAGGTTTTGACTCCTGCAATGTCATCTCTGTCACCTCTCCTGACACCCTTTGCTTTGCTGAAGATCTGTGATAGTCACCAAGAAAACCCAGGGGTCCTGGTGCCATGAATAGGAGAACTTTCGCAAATTTTAAGGTGTTAGAGACGCTTCAGAGGGAAGGGAAGCAGGGACGGTGTGAGACCTGGTCCCATAGGTTGGTTAGGAGGGTGGTTCCTGGTTCTGGGATTTACTTGCCTTTCGGTCTTGCTTTGGAGCTGAGCTTTAGAGAAATTGGACGTCTCCCTGAGGTCCATCTCGGGTTTCATTTAAGATGTTCGGCTCCGAAGTCACTTGGGCAATAGCTTAAAAAAATACCGAGGCATTTTGGTGAGCAGCGCCTTTGTTTGAAAGAGTGCTGAAGTCATGGATTATTTGTTCCCTGGAAAATTAGGGAGCCGGGAGAGGACTTTCTCCCCCTTGCTCAGTCCGAAGCGATAATAAAGGGGAAAGTGGAACGTTGCCAGTGGGTGAGATCAGGATTCATCAATGCTCTCACTCGATGAGCGTGAGTTCCCTGCGCATCTGTAACTGTAGACCCGCCTGCATTGCGCTGGGGGGCGGTTAGACGGGGTCTCCCCCCGGAACGGAGGGCCTTGCTAGTGTAGAGTGAGTTACGCTCCGTGGCGTGGAGTAAGCCCAGGCGGGCCGGGTAGGGCGAGCTGGGTTCTAGAAGGCAGCCGCCTGTCCTCTTCCAAGGAGAGGACAATAAAGGAGTCAAGGTTGTGAAGGAAAGTTAGCTGGGCTTGGACTGCAGAAAACAGGGCCATTTTGAGGAGTCTGGACGTTACGGTGTCGGCGGTAGGAAGCCCCAGAGAGATTTTAGACCAAGAAGAGACATGATTTGTGTTTTAAATCTGTTTCCTAAAGAGAAACCTCAGCTGGCGGGAATGGCGAGGGGGAGGCAGATGATGAGGGCCCAGGGGACAGCGGAGGGGCGGAGTGGGCGTCCGTTTGTAACTCGCTGTGCCTGGTGCTGTCTGGAGTTTGCTTTGCGTTTTGCTGGATCCTGCAGAGAAAGGCCACCGTTGCAATTTAATTCTCAGTGTGGTGTCACTGCGCACAGCCCCGTGTTCTCGGGCGAGGACCGTGAGCACACTGTGTGCCTCGCAGCTCTCGTCTGCAGACCGGAGACCCCAGTGCGCCTCGTGCCCAGGGTTGCAGCAGGTGTAACTTAGATGCTGCTCCCGACCGTGCAACCCTAGAGCTGTACCTGGTGTGTAGCATGTGCTCAATATCATTTGTAAATTCTTTTAGCAGTTCGTTGACTTGTTTGTTTAACCTGTATGAATTTTCTGTTAGGACAATGCAGGGCAACCCACTGCAGATTGTCTTCAGTACATTTTGCTTGCCCAATTATAACTGACATTTTTTTTTTGCCTTAAGTCCTCGTGGGACAAAAATTTCCAAAAGGAAATAGGAGAGTGAGACCAGTAAATTAAAACAGCTTCTTCCCCACCCCACCCCGCCCACCAATGTAAAGTGTGAGCAGAAAATGTTGCAAAGAAAAAAAGAAAGAAAATGTTGCAAAGAATGCTGCTGTGTGGTGGTCCTTTGTCACTGTGTCTAATGAGGACCAGGGGAACCGTGAAGAGAAGCCCCACTGTGGGAAAGTCAGGCATGCTCACTTACAGTACAACACGGTTCCCTGATCTTGATAAGCAGATTCTGATAGTCTAGACTATAGCGTGAACCACGTTTTAATACAAATGCAGGAACACCTTCAGAAATCCCCAATATAAAATGTTAATTCCCTGTGCCTTTGCTTTCCTCTTTGTGAAATAACTGTGAAATGGCTACACCACATCCTTAAATTGGAACAATAACTATATCTCCAATGAATACAGTAAATAGAAGCATATTATATTTTTATTGTAGGTATATTCTATTATATAAATATATATTTGCATTTATTATATAAATAACTGCAGGCTTAGCACTCAGAACAAAAATCTAATAGGGAAATCGTTGCTCGTATTTCCTTGTGCAAGATCAGTGTTGTGTTTCTTCACCCTGTTAGGGCTCTTGGGAAATCGAAAGCCGGTTCCATTAGGTGATGGGAAGCATCTGTAGGATTTGGGTGGAAAAACTAAATATCTTGAATCTTTTTTCCTTTGAAGAGCTGGGAAAGCCATTCTTGACGGAGGGAGACAAATACATCCCTCCTGCATGGTTGGGGTGAACAAAGCTTTCCCTGCCACTAAAGGTTTTTATTATGCCTGAGAGTGAGCTCTTCATTGCCGGAAAGCGTTCTTTTATGTGATCCATCAAGATTACCAAGCCACATGTCACCATCCCCAGCTAAAATATGGCGTCATGAAATCGTGATTAGAGTTACAGAAGCCAATTCATGAAGTGGGAAGAGATTACCGATTCTGCATTTCCTCCTCTCAGTGACTGGGAGTTAAACTTCAGTCGCGTTGACTACTTTTGAAAGAATACCCGTGAATTATTTAAATTGCAGTCACGGGTCACTGAAGACTGGAGTATGTTCTGAGAAACTCGAGGTTGGGCGCAGTCTCATGATTGCGCAAACGCCATGATTGTGGAAGTGTGTTCGCACACACCTGTGTGGGGTGGCCGCCTGCACACCTGAGCTGTGTGGGGTGGCCTCTCGCTCCTGGCTGCAGACCTGTACGGCGTGTTACTGTGCTGAGTCCTGCAGGCACCTGTAACTCAACAGTAAGCATTTGTGTATCGAAACATAGAAAAGGCACAGTAAAAATGCGGTATTATTATCGTATGGCACCACCATCCTATGTCAATCTGTTTACCAAAATGTGTTGAAGTGCGTAACTGTACACTCCCAGCTTTTCCCCTTGATTCATGATGAAGCAATTTTGACTACTTTATAAATTAGAACAAGGTTTTTTAAACAAGATAATTTACTGAAAATATTTTTGCAGCATTGTGCTTGTGTGGTTAGAATTATGAGCAAAGCCTGTAGTTACCTGAGGAACAGGTGACTTGTACCTAATCCCAGCTCTGCTCGAGAGAGACCTGTGACTTCAATTGAGTCACGCGCTTTCTCTGATAGCCTTTGTCCAGCCTCCTGAGGGGCTTTGGTGAGAATCAAATGAGATACATAAAAGCAATTTGAAACATAAAAAACACTAAAAATAACTCAATGTAGTTGCCAAACGTCCTTAAGGCATCTTAGTAGAACAAACCGAGTAGCTGTTGACGGCCTTTCTGTTTGTTTGATGTTCCAGGCCACAAGGGAAACACTCAGCCGTCACTGCACGACCCTCGGTGATGCTCTTCGGAAAGAGAATGACTTTGCGCTCATCATTGACGGGAAGACCCTCAAGTATGCCTTGACCTTCGGCGTCCGGCAGTACTTCCTGGACTTGGCTTTGTCATGCAAGGCTGTCATTTGCTGCAGGTAAAATCCCCTTCACAGGCCGGATTTCCATAAAGAGTGACTTGATCCTAAATTCTTGCTTCTTAAAGTTCCATAAAGTTATCCTACCAGAATGCATAAATGTTAGGTCACTTGTTCATTTGCTCAAGACTCAAGGTTTACAAACTGAGATGGGCTCTGTCAGCAGAGTTTTTGGAAGTGAGTCCTAACCGTTGTTGATAAGTGGTGTTTGTCATTTGCATTGACGGGCTTCTCGCTATTACCTGTGTCTTAAATTGGTTATTTACCTGCATTTCCACCCGGGGTTATTTCTATAAGGGTTCAGTTTTCTGCGCTGAAATCTCTGATCCCGCTTCTAGGACTTAATTCTGGGGGAATGGCGTGATGGAAGTGAGTTATTTTCCAAAGAGCTGGGCGTTTTTCTGAGGTTTATTTGTTGACTGTGCAGCCCCTTGCCCTCTAATGTATAATCTTGCCTACATCCTAAATTAAAGTCTGTTCTACGTTATCAAGGCCTAATTCATAGAATTGCGTTTTTGTAAACTAGGTAGCTCCGGTCCTTCCTGAGGTTTTTGTCAGAGAATCTTCCCATCTCTTTGTCTAACTTGTTCAAACTCTGTCTCCCTAAGACCCAGAGTAGGTTCATGAATATGATGACTCTCTGGTCACCACGAAACCAAAGGACTTTCCTCCCTGTCATCTGCTTGTTGAATCTTTCCAGCCGGTCACACTGGGTGTCTCAGATTGCTTTCTCTTCCCGGGAGACGGAACGTTAGCAAGGCTTCTGAATCTGTGCTTTTGACATGATCTTTAAAACTGTTCCATTTGCTTTTATCATTGTCTTTAAAAATATATTTACTAATAAAGTTATGCTTTTTAAGCGTTTTTCTTTTTTTTTTTTTTGGTCTGGACTTACTTAAATATCTTGTATATGATATTGTGTCTGACCTTATAGATAGCTCCTAAATTTCAGTTGAAATATACTTTCTGAAATATAATTTAAACCATACTCAATAAATAAGTGTCCTGCCTAAGCATCATTTCAGCCTGTAAAATTATATCATAATCAGAGAATGAAGTTGCTTATTGTTCCCGGGAGTCTAATTATTCTAGTCATGTAATGTCTTTTCTTCTCTGTGGCATGTATTAATATATAATATTACTGTAAAGCCCTTGAACAATATATTGTACAGATGTTTAGTATTAGCGATACCCAGACTCTTTGCTTCATCATGAAGAAAGAGTTGGAGATCATTTTGACTCTCGTTTTTACTTTGGAATTCTTATGCTTTTTAAAATCTGCTTTTACAGAGACTTTTCTTGGTTCCTTGCTAGTATCTGGACTGAGTCTCACTAACGTTCAGCTCTGACATGCTTCCATCGGGATGATTTTGTGCCAGATTTGGTCATATTGTCATCTTCACTAATGGGGTCATAAGGACCCACAAAAGATTGCTCAAAAGCACGTGAGTGTTGGGACTGTCGGTTCCTGTCTGGAAACAGCACGGAGCAAAATCCGGCGCTGCTGAGATAACAGTGGCCGATTCACTGGTGGGGTCAGCATCTGTCCCGTGTGGGTTGCGGAGCTGCACCTGGAAAGATGAGCAGGGCTTGGTACCTGCTCTCCTTCCCGCATCTTTCCTTGTGGTCTGAGTCATCCCTGGTTTGAGGGATGTGGGAGGCCGGCTCTCACGCCGCAGAGCCTGGTCCGCAGAGCATTGCCCAACCCCGCACCTCCCAGCGTTCTTCAGGGTCGAGCCACAGAATTAAACAATAGCAGAGGGAGAGGAAAACTCGGAGGCACAGTCTAGGGAGGGGAAAACCATGTTCTGTGCTTGTGAAAATCCCTCCCGAATCCTTGTTCTGGATGCTCACAAGTCACGCGGACCTCGGGGCTCCCCTGGGCCCCGGCCCCCGGGAGGGACGCGCTCTGGCCTGCACGTGCAGCCGGGTTCCGGAAGCCGTGTGTGGCCCTTCCGTCCTCAGCCCTGTTTTATGCATGTTCGAGGACCGTGGAGGTCCCTGTGCAGACGCTGAGTTTTATTTAGAGTTTTAAGGGTTTTTTTTCCCTTAAGTAAAATATCTTTCCTCAGCTTTTTTTCCTTCTAATTACCTTCCTGCTCTCTCTTTTCCCATAAGGACTGTGGTTCGGCTTCCGGCCTGGCTGGGAGAATCGGTCTGAGCCCATAATTGCATCCGTGCCGCTGCCGGGTTTGTGTCTTGTGCTCCTCCGTGGCCGCTTGGCCTGTAAACGACGGGCACAGACCGTCTTCATGTCGTGCTGCTCACTGTCCTCGAAGTGTCATCGCCGTGATGATGCTCTGTCCCTGGGTGGGGGCAGGTGGGCCGTTCTGCATGTCCTTCTTTCCAAGTCAACCCCTCAAGGGTCTCGGCTCATTTCTCAGCAGATCACCATCTCCTGGCATCAGGAAATTCCCCATTTCGGTCCATTATGAGACAGACGCTCCCGATAAATAGTGTTATTTCAAAACACAGTACGGTACTGTTTCCCAGCCTCGTTGATGCTCATGCTGGTTTTATGGATTTTTTTTTTTTCCTCCCAAACTTAAGCTGTTTTCCAATCGATTCCTTGTCGGTCCGCACACGTGAGCATGATTGGGAACCTGACCCTCGTCTGCAGCGGGGGCCGGCGTGGGAGGAA
The DNA here is from genome assembly GCF_041146395.1 of Eulemur rufifrons. NCBI lineage: Eukaryota > Metazoa > Chordata > Mammalia > Primates > Lemuridae > Eulemur > Eulemur rufifrons. Next base: position 36,621,912 of record NC_091006.1, read on the forward strand.
GGGGGGGCTCCGCGTCAGTCCCGGCTCCGGGGTTCCGTGAGCCGCTTGCCGCCCTGCAGGATGAGCATCAGGGCAGAAGGCAGTCTTGAGGGTTTGCCTCGTTGCCACAGTTTACAGAGATGAGCGTCACCCTCGGCAGCCTGTGGCCGAGCTAAAGAAGCGGTTGTTCTCGGTCAGTAGACATGTGTCTCTCTCACCACTGTTGTCCGAAGAGAATGTTCGGAGACAGAACTAATCCCCCCACCCCACATTTATTCAGGGCTATGCAGTCCCGGTTTGGGTTTACAGAGTGTAGGATGAATGTTATATACCTCAGATATTTGTCTTCAGCATATTAAACCCCAGAAGCAGGATGGAATCTATTCTCAGTCTAACAAGTACTATATTTTCGTAGCTACTGGGCAGCTTTTGTTTTTACCCACCTTTACCTGCGTCAGCTGAGTAGTGTAGCAGGAAACAGGCATCTAGTTTTCAGGTAGTTGCTGAGAAGTTTTCCTGTTTATAAACTCCTTCTTTGTGGTCCTCCTGTCCCTGATTCCCTTGCTCGAGGCCACTGATTGTTATCGTTTAGTGCAATCACAGATACTTTTGGAGAACAAACAAAGGCTATGGACCAGCTCCTGCAGAAGATACACACACACACAAACACGTAAAATTGCATACACTGTTTTAGAGGTTTTCCAGACTCACTGAAGCTCCTTGGACAGGTAGAGGGGGAAAAGCTTGCTCTGAAACTCACGGAGATTTGTGGACCAGCTTAAAATCAAGAGTTATCCTGGGAACCGCTGTGCTAGGCAAGTAATTCCCGATCTCAGTAACCAGTGCCTTATGCCCTGAGATCTTACAGTTTGTGTAACTGGTATAAAGGGGACTCGCGAAATGCTTGTTGTAGCTCTACCACCACGGTGGCAGTTGGGGTCCCTACTGGAATCTCTCTGGTGACCTGCGAAATGAGGAGATTGAAATAGAGCAGAGATCCCAATCTTTCAGGGAACCTGGATGTAGAAAGCAAACAAAAGTGGAGCTGCTTTGACATAGAAAGGTGGGAAACACACACACACACACACACACACACACTTACTCGCACACGCACACGTACACATATATATACACATATACACGTACATACACACACACGTACACATATACACATAGATATATACAATACACACACATACACAACACACATACACACATACACGTACACATATACACATAGACATACACAACACACGCATACATACACACACACACACACACACACACACACATAGACACACACGCCCCCTTCCTGGTCATTCTGTCCTGGCTTGAAAGCTTCGGGGCCAGAGGACCCCTCGTTGCCCTTTCGGTTGGGGATGAACTTGCTTCTGTTGGGCATTCCGCTGGGAATAGTCTTTCTTCTGCCTGGATCAGCTTAATCTGGGGAAGCATCTGTTCCACCCCTATTAATGTCCCCCCAGAAGAGAACGGGGATCCCGCAGTGGAGTGATGATGTGTGTTAAATAGCATGTGGTTTCTGAGGTCCTCATCAGTTCACGTAACCCAGCCTTTCAAAGAATTTCACATTTTTTCTGTAGTTGTCAGTTTAGTTTAAACATATTTTGAAACTTATGTTCTGTGACAGTTGGTTGAAAATTGGCTCACAGCCTCCAGCTTTTAGGCCATCTAGTAATCACCGTTCTTCTGCATAATTTATGGAGTCATGTCTTCTGAAAAGCAAAAGTTAAATTGAAATAAGCATTTTTTCCTACTTGCAACATCTCCAATCAAAGTTTAACCCCCTTTTAGGCCATTTTCCCCATAGTGTTTAAATAAAGAAAAAAAAAGAGCTTGGGGGAGAGTGTTGTCACTTGGGAGGGCATTCCAGGCAAAACCTGTCACCTCACTTCGATCAGGGGGCCTGTGAGAGGTCTAGAGGGAACTGAATATTTTCTGTCATAGCATGAGTGCATTAAATAAAGGGTCAGGGCAGACCTACTTCTCGAATCTTGGGGGATTGTCTTTAGCTTTAAGAATTTCTCTAAATAAATGTTTTGCTTAAAAGGTAGTCATGAGGCACAAACGAAGCTAATAAATGCTCAACAGACATTCCTTTAAAGAAAAAAAATTTGTGAACACCATCGGATGCCAAGCAGATGTTTGGCTTTGCAAAGACTTACAAACTGTTAATGAATGTCAACCCTATATTTGCTTCCAAGAAAATATGAATAAATGTTGGAAATGTTGAGAGAATATTTCTTTCATACGTGTACAGCTAAACGAGGACACACTGAACAAGTTTTATAACTTCATAAAATGCCCATATTTTGCTTTAGTGTAATAATCATCTGCTCAGCCCTGCCTTCGTTTGCTGCTCCACCTCTGCTGAGTGGCATTAATAGTCACGTGGTGGCGATTTTGCAGCCTGGCAGCCGATTACGATGTGCACCACCAGGGAAGTCCACGTTTGACAGGGAGATGTCTAAAAATATACGCAAAATCTGAATGCTAAAGAATCCCACCATAACTCGACATCGTAAAAAGTGTCTCTCCTTTCAGATAAATCACCCTCACCATCTCCCCCACCTCCAGTTCACACAGACACACACACACACACACACAACACCCCAGTCAGAACTGCGGATCACACAATTCTGATAGAACAGCATTAGCCTGTGCTGGACAGCACGTAGCGCACACGTGCACAGCCCAGTGAGGTTCGCAAAGCGCACGCTCTGTGCCCAGGACCCAAACGTGAGCGGCGCCCTAGAGTCCTCTCCCTTTAGTGAGTTCTTAGCTTCCCGAGGGAAACCACTATCGGGATTTCTATCTCCATCCCTCTTATTCACTTCATTCTTTTTCTATTTTCTATCTTACGTGAATAAGCATATATACCGTGACACTCAGGCACCGGCCCGGCCCTCCGGGGTCTGGGCTCCACCTCCTAGGAGCTGAGTGACAAGTTACTCCTCCGGCTTCTGTGTTTTCCTCTTTGAAACAGAGATAACATTGATCCTCTCGTAGAGTTACAAAGAATACGTAAGTCAGTATGTGGGATCTATTATTAAAACGTTTTTATTCCTATAAATGGTACCTAAGTTTCTTTTCTATAGGCTAATTGAATATTTCTGGTGAGAGCAATGCTGTCGTATATAAAGATTTCTCTCTGACCATTATGGCCTTTTCTGTGTCCTGAATTCTTTTTTTTTGGTTTGTTTTTTTTTTTCTTTCTTTTTTTTTTTTTTTTTGGGTCGAATACTAAAATGTCTAACCTGGCTTTCTTTTGTTTCATATGTGCCTTGTCTTTTTTTTTCTAAATCCTTGTGTTTAGCCTTTCTGTGTAATATAATGGTTACTAATGCTGTATCTGAATCCACACTGCTTGGGGTGGAATCCTAGCAGCGAATCACCACTTGATGTTTTGCCTCGATTAAGTTATAGAGTCTCTTTGTGCCTCAGTTTACTCATTTGTAAAATGGCAATAATAGGAGCTTATCTCACAGGATGGTTCTGAGAATCGAATGTGTTAAAATAAGGAAAGGGCTTAGAACATGGTAGGTGCAAATAAGCTTTATATTAGCTGTTATCTTTTAGACACCATATTGCCAGATCTTGTTGTTTTAATCTAACCTGAGAATCTATTTTAATCAATGAATTTAACCCATTTATATTTATTATAATTATTGCTCATTTCTTCCCTTTTGTTTTCCATTTATTTTGCTTTCTGTTTCTTTTTCTCTCCCCCTAACTTCCACTGTCTAGATCAGATTTTCTTATAGTGGTTTGAAAGTTTTGCACTCTGTTCTATGTCTGGCGTTTTCTAAAGTTTTGATCAGTATATTATATATTTGTGCTTATTTTTCTCTTCAAATGTTTGCATGTATTAGCACATCTTCCTTTCCTTCCCCCCCACCATAAAGAGATAAGAACTGAAGATAGTGAAGTAATTTATTTATTTATTTATTTTTTTTTTGAGACAGAGTCTCGCTTTGTTGTCCGGGCTAGAGTGAGTGCCGTGGCGTCAGCCTAGCTCACAGCAACCTCAAACTCCTGGGCTCAAGCAATCCTCCTGCCTCAGCCTCTCGAGTAGCTGGGACTACAGGCATGCGCCACCATGCCCGGCTAATTTTTTGTATATATATATTTTTAGTTGTCCAAATAATTTCTTTCTATTTTTAGTAGAGACGGGGTCTCACTCTTGCTCAGGCTGGTCTCGAACTCCTGACCTCGAGCGATCCACCCGCCTCGGCCTCCCAGAGTGCTAGGATTACAGGCGTGAGCCACCTCGCCTGGCCAGTGAAGTAATTTTGTGTGTGGATCTAGCGTCAGTCTGATCTTGTTTCTTTGTAGGTCATCTCCTTTTTCTCTCTAGAAGCTTTTAGAAATTTTTCTTATTCTTAATTTAACCATAATGTGTCAAGGTGTCATTTCCTTACCTATGTTTTTGGCACTGTGAGCCCTTTCAATCCAAAGACATGTATCCTTTTTCTGAAAAATGAGTGGTCATTATTTTTTATATTTCTCCTCGTTCTCTTCTGGAACTGTCATATACGTGTAGTCACCTCTGTTCCTCCATTTCTTTTCATTTTTCTCACAATCTTTAATTTTCTGGGACAGATTTTTTATTGGAACCATCGGGCTCTATCATATTAGCTGTTCAGTTCATCACTGGATTCTCTATCTCAGCAGTCACATTTTTATATGACCATTTCCAATTGGTGCTTTATCATAACTACTTGTTCTGGTTCTAAGGTTGTTTATCCTGCTTTTTACATCTGTTTTTGCTAACTCTACTTTCTTGTAGGTGGTTACATTTCTTTTGTGCTCATGGTTCTTCCCTGTCTTAGCAGTTGTCCTCCTGAGACCATTTTTCCCAATTGGCCCTACCAGGCGTTAGTGTCCTTCGGGGGAGGGGGAAAGCTGGTTCCTAAGTGGGTAAATCTGGAGGCCGGGCTGCATCTGAATCTAATGACCTGCACCCCCTGGTTCCTGCAGCTGAGGGCTGCTCGTGTCAGCGGCAGCCGCAGTCGGGTGGCATTCCCTGGTGAGGTGGCTTTGAGGAGTCTGCCCCTGCCTGGCTGCTGTGCCCTTAGGTTGACCAGCAAGCTCTGACTTGCCATTCAAAGGCACGGGGTAGCAATTGTTCCTGTCATTTTAGCTTTAGGGCACTGGGACCATAACTCCTGGAATTGGGGTGTTCTGTTTTTTAAGCATGTTATTTTGGGGACTTTTGAGTTTTCATAAGTCCCCAGCCTAAGCCAAATTCACAGTTGCAAGGAGAGGGAAGCCCCTTAGTCCCACGCGCCAAGTCTCACCCCATCACACCAGGTGGCCTCGGGTCGCACGGGGCACCTTGGGAGAACAGGACAGCTGGAAAGCTGTCCACTCTGTGTGTGGTTCTGGGGTCCCCGGCATTCCACTCTTGTCCTCCACGCTGTGCAGCTTCTGACAAGTTCTCACCACTGTCTAGTCCCCAAAGGGGACTCACAGACTTTGTCAGTTGATAATTGTGACCCTGAAATTTGCTGACCTCCTTTTCCGACTGCCGGCGTCTTCCAGGCTGTATAGTCCAGTTCCCGTCAATAGCTTGTGCTACCAATGGTCCCATTTTCTACGAGGTCTTTTGAAGGTGAGCAATCCAAATTAATATTTTTCAGAACTGCTTCTACCATGCTCTTTTTATCTCAAAAACTTTTAACGTTTCCTGTTGCTTAGAGCTGGCTGTGACGTTAGAACTTTCTTACTGTGACATGCAGAGACACCTGTCGTCTGGCTCTAGTCCATCCCGAACATGCCCACTTTCCTTTGAAGCAGTAGATGTTTCTCTCTGTACCTGATAATTTTTTACCTGTCTTTTCCATCTGTGGGAGAAAGCCTGAAAAATCCTTTACAGAGTTCGCTCTAAGTACAGAAGAGATTAAACAGAGTTTGCCTCTTAATGGCAAATGGTCAAAAATGAGCAAGAGCTGTAACATTAGTATCATGGCATAATGTGATGAATTTCTCTTTCTTATAAAGTTTTCATTTATTTAGTTCCACAGCCATTTTTACATCTGCTGTGTGCTAAATACAATGTTAGAGTCAAAATAACTAGATGTTTTTGTTTTTGTTTTTTTAAGAAAATGGAAAACAGGATCATGGACAAACTATGCTTCCCAGTGTGAATATTATAGTAAAAATTTCTACTGGGAGGAATTTTCTTTTTAGTGCCTTTTATAAGATACATTTGCCAATTAGTAGTTTGGGGTATCTGTGTACACACACACACACACACACACACGCTCCATATATGTAGATACTCAAATACATATGTTCAATATGAACAGTCCCTATTTAAAATAGTACCTGAATTATTGAAACTGAAGGCAGTAGTGGTTTACCTGTAACAACATAAATTCCACAAAAGAGAAGTTTTATATCTAAAATGCATTGCAGAAAGGAAATGTTCTTTTAAAGTTGCTTTGCTTTTTTGTCCTGCGGAAAGGCTTATCTGTATTTTATTTCTGTAGACTCAGGCCCTGAAACGTAAGGTCTCTTGCATGCCTGTGACGCACAGTTTATCAACAGATGTTGGTTTTGGAGGCGAGGAGAGCGCTCACTCATCAGTCCTGTGAATAAATAGCATGGTTCTCCCACCTAGAACCGGTTGAATGTTTCATTGTGTACCGCACGCTAAGTACATTTTTAGGATTTGCTATTTAAGCTGCTGTTTTCATTCCGGTAATAAACTGATGGTGAGTTTCTAGAAGTTACAATATTTGCATAATTTTGGTATAGGTAACACATATTTTTTGCCATATTTTAATTGCTTCTTAATTTAAAACTTTATAAATGAACCTAACACAGTTCAAAAAGATTCAAGTAAGGTCTTCTAAGTTATGTTTTCCTCTCTCCTTGTAATTTCTTTATTAGTCAACAGAATATGACCCAAGGGGAAATAGACCGATAGCCACAGAGGAGATCTCAGGAAGTTTGCTCCAAAGGAAAGCACAGCGGAATCCCTCGCTGGTGATTCTGAGCTCTAAACAGTTACCAGAAACAGACCTCAAGCTTGGTAAACACTGGGGCTTGGTTGCTGTATAAAACACTTCAGGATCATTAAGAAATACTACATTCCGCCATGTTCTGCTTAAAATTTTTCTAGATTCACCTTTAAAGCCAGCTTTATAATAACTTTTAAATTTACAGTATAAAGAGTTTGAGATAACACTGTATTATGGGTGTAATTTTAAGTGTATATGTAAGAATTTTTTTAGGTTATTAATCCCAAAACACAATCCAGTAGGACAAATTATTATAGTCCTTTGGGCTACCTATAAAAAAAAAAAATCCCTTAAATTTTTCTTTATTATATGTCTATATATATGTATAATCTCTATTCATATTTCATTCAAAAAGGTGATTCATTTAGCTAATCCCATTAAAAGAATGCAAAACAAGGCTTACGTAAGATAGACCACCTATATGCTTCTTAGCTAACATGGTAAAAATTTCCAGCGCTCTGATCTAATATCCTCAGAGCAGCGAGAGTTACTACATAGCAAATAAGAAAAATAATGAACAACATGTGCAGAAACTGCGGCCAAAATAACACTGGAAAAGCGCATTGCACCGAGTGCACTTCTAGGCTGTATGGCAAAGGACCACCCTCCGTTTGTGGAGCCACAGGGAAGGGAAACGGAGCTTTCTGGCACATGCTGGATGTGTAGTCTTTTTCCGTAGAGTCTCTTACTTCTCCAGAAGACGAAAAGGCAACAGTGGAAGAGAAGAGAACTGTGAATAATTTAAACCCTGATGCAAACCCACAAGTGGTTAAAAAAAAAAAATCTGGGGAAAGAAAACAGCACTTTGATGATGTTTCCAAAGTCTACACTGGGTCACTACTGGCACTTGTAAAGTTTAGGTCCTGGATTTTCTCAGCCATCGATGTGTGGTTTCGGGTAGACGCTGGGAAGAATTAACTGGGGTGGTACGGCTGTTCTAGACTGTTATGAAAACTGTACAAATACAGAAGCAGGGTTACAGAAGTCAAGAAAGTCAATGAACTCCAAGTGGAGTAAGTAATCTTTTAAGAGGTAGAAACCCAGCAGGAGGAAGAAATACATCGTGGAGAATTTTGCATGCGAAGTTCATGAAATGTAACACGTGCTGTTTCCTTTACCTGAAGTTCACTCTCCTGTCCTCATCTAGGCCAAGTCTGATTCTAGCTGGTCAAGGAGGCCTCTTGCAGCCTGTGCTGATTTCTGAAATTATTAAGTACTGCCAATTATATTAAAAAGCTTTGTGCTACACTCATTTTTAATGTCTTATCATTTCGTTTTTGCTATATTGTAACCCGCTTGTATTGTAGCAAGGAGCAATGGTTTTGAATGGATGCTGTAAAAATAGTAGATCTTTTTAACAGACTTCAGCTTGACAGACTTAATCCCCCTCAGCCCCAACCCCCCTAAGGCCCTGCCAGGTACCCACAGCGGGCTGTGCCCACAGCCCTCACGCTCTCTGGCGTCCACTGCACAAACTGCTTTGGTGCGCACATGGGCAAACTTTTGCTTCCACGAGTTGATTTAGTGCTTTCCGAGTGGTGCTTGTAAACTAATACATTTATTCCTGTTGTATTTCTTAAAGTGATCATTTAATTCAATATTTCCGAAATAATGTAATAAAAGTTACTGCTAGAAAAACCAGATACGATGCTCTAAAAAGACTTTTTGAGTTGCTAAAAAATATCGCTGTTGAATTTGGATTGGGTGAGAAAACTGTCATCTGGGGTAAAAGGAATCGTGACAATCCAGTCTCCACTGTAGTGACGCAAACCGTGCCCTGTGCCTCCCGCGTGCGATTTCTGCAGCAGTGACACGCAGGGTTTCAAGCAGCAGGTCCCTGAGAAAAGTGAGGTCCTTTGACCCACAAGTTTGTACATTTATATTTTGAGTTAAATGTTTGAAGAAGGTGTGTTTTATTTTTTGTGAATTTGAGCTTACGTCTGATCTTTGTTTGGCAACCGGCTGCTCTTTCAAACCGTCAGGTGTGAGGGCTTCGGCCGTGTGGCGACGTTTCTTCCGACCTGTCCTCTGCTTTCAGCTTGGCGGTGAAGGCGGACGCCTTGCCAGAAGCACTGACAGCGGCCTTAGGGGGATCCTCTCGCTGTACCATCTTCTTTTTTTTAAGTGGGCATTTTTCTTGCTAAGGGTATTCTTACTCTTTGTTCTTAGCACCGAAGTTGACCATAGCCTCGGATTAGGGGGAAAATCTTCAGCCAGTCTTAATCTGGGTTTATTGAAAATTGCACTTGCAAGCAGAGAAAGCAGCGGTTGGTTGTAATCACGAAGAAAGAAAACTAAATTCGGTCCAGCTCTTTCTGAGGCTTATTCACATCACTAATATTAGCTCACCATGCAGATATGTCTTCTTTATTACAGATTCAGTTTATGAAAAAAGCACCACCATTTCCTAGTTCCATTGATCGCACGGTGTGACTTCATTACGTATTTATAGTGTTGGCCCCGGGAATTTGATAATGTTTCAAATGTTTCTCTTTTCATGCCCATTTCCCATTTGCTTTCTAGATCATTTCTGGGTGAGCATTTTTTTTTTTTTTTTTTGGCGTTTACTAAATGTCATCCTTAGTCCACGTATAAACTTTGGCCTAGAGCCAGTAGACTTACCAATGCATATCAGCCTGTTAAGAAAAATTAAATAAAATATGAAAATTGCTTCCCCCAAAATGGGGGTAAGAGTGAAATAGCCCATTAATGGCTTGATACTCATCCGTTCCCTCGCTGAGTTCACAGTTGTGTTATTTTGTGCTATTGCCAGACTCTGAAAGGAAATCCACAGAAAAGATGAAAAATGATTCTTTCATATGGCAATCATTTATTAAGTCTCTATTCTGGATTAGGCACCAAGAATACAAAGAGGAGGAGACCAGTTCACTGTGCAGGCAACTCACAGTCTGGTGCAGTGATTCTCAAACTGGAAATACAAACCAGAGCTGCTCCGGCTGAAGCAGCTCAGGGGGGCAGGGGGTGCCCCCCGAAGGGACATGTTTGTGCGGAGTCTCCACTGCCAGGAATTTTTCCCGTGGAATAATCAGGAAAATGCACAAAGATGTATTGATTCTTTCAGAGTAATGATCTTCATTTTTAAGTAGATTAATAAATGATTTATCAGATGTTCCAGCAGATATTTATTAGATAGCTATGCCACTCAATCTTGATAAAGAATTTAGCTATTTATTTTTCTCATTTACTAACATTATATGTGTTTAGTCATTTCTTACTACTTAGTATCTTAATAGTGTTTTAGACCAATTCCTTGTGCGGTCTTCCTGTCTTAATCACTAATACAGTGTAGACAATACATTAAGTTAATTAGGCAATGCATTCTGTCATTGAACACTTCTGTCATTGTCTTCGGGTTTATTTCTTAAGTGGCTTTAGAAGTCTGTGAAAAGTTAGTCCACATTTAACACCAAGTCTGATTTGGGTACAGATGGTGTCTTCTGTTCCTGATCCACATTTGTGGGAGAGGTTGCTTGGTTTCTATTTGACCATTAGTGGCTTTGGAAGAAAATGAAGCCCATGAACTATAATCAAACACTTGATGTTTACTCTGGTACAGCTTCCCCGTGGTGCCTGAGACCAGGTTGAGAGGTTAGCCGATTCCCAGTTAGTTTAGGTGGAGTTTTAAGTTGTTTTAAGCATGTATTAATAGTGTATTACCTTAAGACCAGCCTGCAGAAGCTCAAAACTTTCACCTTCCAGGTACTGTCGGGTTTAGTTAGCAGCCTGCATGACTTTCTTTTTAAATCAGAAGTGAAGAATTAGAAATTCTTGATGTTACTTGTTAGGAAGTGATGGAATTTCTGAACTCAAATGTTACTCCTTTAACAAATTAATGCAAATATCCTGATAAGCTGGTGCTTAATAAAGCATTGTATCTTCTTTTGTTACCCTCCTGGGGCTTTGCTTCTGAGATTTTTTTTTTGTTGTTATTGTTATTATTTCCTTAACGGGGCAGAACTAGAACTAAACACGCTCAAACCTAAGACATTTCCATAATGGTTCTTCAGCAAACTCATCCCTTTGGATCTTTTGCTGCTTTTATCCTTCAAGACAACGGCATTTCAGCATTCCTCGGTTCAGAAAACAGAGGTAACCGATAATTTGTTACGATTTAAGGGTCTCTCCTCTTCAAAAATCTGAAGTCGTGGAGATGGTTAAGAAACAAGTCAAGGTGGTGACTCTCGCCATCGGCGACGGCGCCAACGACGTCAGCATGATACAGACGGCGCACGTGGGTGTCGGCATCAGCGGCAACGAGGGGCTGCAGGCGGCCAATTCCTCTGACTACTCCATTGCTCAGGTGAGGCGTCGCTCCCGCAGAGCACGGCGCTGCTCTCCCTCTGCAGCACTGTGGAGAGGAAAAGACTGATTTTTCTCCACTCTTATTTTAGTTCAAATACCTGAAGAATTTGCTGATGGTGCACGGTGCCTGGAACTACAACAGGGTCTCCAAGTGCATCCTGTACTGCTTCTACAAGAATATCGTCCTCTACATCATCGAGGTAATGCCGGATCGCGTTGACAACCCCTGTCGCTCACATGCATACCTAAAGAAATTTCCTTTAGGAAGATGTTTTCTCGTTGTTTCAATTAATACTTCGTTTGCTCACTTCCTGTAACTTGTTAAAACAAAAAGTTTGCCCGTTATGGAGAGTAATTGATGTTTAAATTCTAGCTAAAAATGTTAGGCTGCTTTGATAGGAAGTGTTGAATTAGAACGGCTGATGAAGTAATGTTTTCAGTTTTAAAAAGACTACACACTGGACTGCAGTTTTTGTAAAGCTCAGAAACATATAAAAGAAAGCAGAACACCAGTGAGGGCTAAGACACGTGTGGAAAATTGTATTTAAAAAGGAAAGTGAAGGAGTGATAAACACGGAACTAAGGACAGCAGTTCTAATCTTGGGAGGAGGCAAAGGACAGAACCAGGAAGGATACATATACAGGTGGCTTTGCTGGTATTACTAGGTTGTCTTGTGGTTCTTATCGTCTTTCAAAATTTAGATCCGTGTTCTATACAAAGATCCCTTGCTATCCAGATATACTTTGGTTTCTGAGCTTGGTGAATAGGAAGAGTTCGGATAATGAGGAATTTGTCAAAAAATTATCAGAATATTTTATTCCTGTGTCTGGATAGCACGAGATTTCTATAATCCTTTTCAGGATACATCAAATATAACGTCATTTTAAAAATGAAAGCCCAGGTCAGGAACACTGCTTCTAAAAGGGTGCGTTTTGTTCTAGGAACATTTTTGTAGCACCTGCTGGGTGCAGGCACCAGGCTTGGTCCGGCAGCTACTGAGTCAGTCAAGCGTGGTTCCTGTCCTTCAGGCGCTTGTGAACAGAAATGCCACGTGAGCCACGTGCATAATTTTAAATTTTCTAGGAGCCACAGTAGCAAAAAGTAAAGCGTAAATTAACTTCAACATATTGTCTCTAGCTCAATATATTAAAAGATTATTATTTTAACATGTAATCACTATTAAAAAATTATTGAGATATTTTACATTCTTTTTTCTAATCCTAGGTATTTAAAACCTGGCATATATTTTACCAGTTTGGACTAACCGCATTTCAAGTGCTCAAAAATCACGTGTGGCCAGAGGCTACCCTACTGGGCAACAGAGCAATAGCAGATACATAAGTGAACCGAATGGTTCATCAGGACATGATAAATAAGTTATTTGCCTTTTTTTTCAACATATTTTATAATCAGAGGCTTTATTTGTAGTAATTAAACTCCAGTGTAATCAGCTTCATGGTCCCTTTGGAGTTCTGCAGAGCATGGCAATGCGCTCCCCGTTGCTTGGCAGGAAACCCTCCGTCTTCCACTCCTGTCGAGGACCCACCGCACCCCCATAAATCTGCCGAGGGCTCCTTGTCAGATGTCTGTTCTTGCTACTTTGCCTTCTAATCCGTTGACTAACTGTTCCTGCACGTCTGTCAGAAAAGACACAGCTTAGCGATTTGCTGTGTGGAAATAATATTCCATACTTCTCACGAGAGAAGTGACACTCTGAACACACACACACACACACACACACACACCCCAGTAGAGTCTACATTTGCCCTGTTGACAACTAGCTGGAGACGGCTGTGTGTCTGGCTCAGCTGTTCTTTGTGCCTCCGTCAACATGCTTATCTCCCTGTTAAAGTGTTGCCTGAGCATAGTTCTTAGTATGAGGCTAGTAAAATTGAAAATCAGTTTTGAAGTGGACAGGCAATCTCATTTATTGGTCACTAAAAATCTGCAATTAGGTTACAACTCATTAGGTAAAATTACCAAACACTTGGAAACCTAAACAAGATACTTCATGAACTTACTTAATTGTTCATTATTGCTAGATTTGGTCTGGAATTATCTGTTTTGAGGAAAAAAATGTATTTCCAAAATGGTTTATGAGTGTATATAAATTTGTTGTGTATGTAAATTTGTGATTCTTTTCTAAAATAATTATTTTTGATTCTTAATCCGCTCTACGTATCTAGCTTTTCTAATTCTATGTTCTCACTCCAAAACATTACTTAAAAGAATATTGATCGATACAGTTTATTTATATAAACTTTTGAAGATGCAAAGATTTTAAAGCCACTGCTAACAATACATCTGCTTATAAAAATTTACTTTTATAAAGTGAAATAAGAGTACTCAACTTGCCACTTTTTAAATCCAGATTAATTGACAATCAACAAGGAAGCAGGCAAAATTTATGTACTAATGGGGAAAACAAAATACATTAAACACACATGAAAACGGAATCTGCATGCTCTGTTTCAAATCCAGAATGATGTGAATTAGCCCTAAATTTCTCTTGGCTTTGAATTTAAAGCCTCTTCGTGAGATATTTAACCCTGATCAAATTCTTTACACGTGGAAAAGGAAGTGAGATCTAACCTCTGCTGGAAATCTCATTTTTATCTTTCCTTTAGCACTTTGTGAAAATGTATTTCGAGTATAATTCAGCTGTCTTGGAAATGAATTGACCTTTTAAATCAATTCCCAGATACCCAACTCTTTGCCAGCTAAAACAAGTTCTGCAGATGTTAATGGCTCATGTCAATACTATGACTGAATAGCCAGAAAACACATCGCTGAATGTCTCTAGTGAGGACAAGCGCCAGCCTCCAGTCTCTCCTTTCAGTTTTTTGTGCTGACCGGGCGTGGGAGCAGAGGGCTCATTGACGTCTATAAGCTGCTGCTTAACATGCAGAAATGCTCCAGGAGGAAAATGCAAGTGAAGCTGTAGCTGCCACGCCTGTGCCGGGAGGCGGAATTCAGACAATAACACCGGGAGAGGCAGGTCTGAAGTTTCTTTGCTCATAGGAGCCTTGAACACTAGGGGGTTTTGCAGATTATCTACCCAAACTGCCTTTCCCATTGCTGTCTTGCTCAGAATGTCGCTGGCTAGATACTCCGTTGCCGTAAATCACAGCCAGACAGATACATACAGATTTGGCAGGTGGTCCCACTCACGGTAGCCGTCCCGCCCCCGCCGTAGGTGTTCATTTAAATTATTGGCTCTTTCTAAAGAGATTTTTTTTTTTTTTCTCTGAAATGTGGGACTCCTTCCTAGCAGAATAAGACCTTTTCTTTCAAATGATTGGTCACATCCAGGTTTTCTGGTGAGATCCCAAAACAATGTAGTGTTTCTCATTTCCAGAAGCTTTGATTAAAGTCAATAAGGTGATAGTTTCCCAGCGAGCTGTGCTGGGAGACAGATTCCCTGTGAATTTAAAATAATGTGGACACCTCCCCGGGGGGACTGGTGTTTTCTTTCTGCACCCTTGGCTTTGGTTGAGTCAAAGGAGGGGCTTTTATGTGGTTTAGTAATTGAGGTGTTGTTTTATTTAGCACGAGATACGTTCCACGTACATCATTTAACTACAAATCCCAGTCTAACCTGAAATCAGCCTTCTCGCAGACTGCCTCACTGTTAAAGAACTTTTCTTTCTCCTTTAAAATACGTAAACTTGAATGTCAGAATATTTGTGTGCAAATGTAGGGTACTATATTGAAAGGTTCTGTTCTTATCTAGTCATTTCTTCTTTTGCGGGAAAAATATTAGAATATTAACTTTTAAAAATGCAGTAAGTAAATTTCTAAAAACATGTTCACCCACCTTTCAGTAGGAAAAATAAAATGATAAAAGTGTGTTGATAGCTTTCCACCTGAAAAATTTCTGTCATAAAGCAGTTGATTTTTGCATTTTAAAATACACTTTGAACTCAGACATGTTGCTTTATTTGCAAAGTATTTTGAATTTGAAACTTTCTGTAAATATTCATTGATTTGAGGGAAGGTCTTAAATTTCAAGCTCATAGTTGCCTTTGAGTCGGCATCAAATGTTATGTGCAAAGAAGCTAGAAGACCATTCACATTTATAAATGTTTACCCATACACAAATTTGTTAACCTAAACTTCTCATACTAGTATTGATTATTGAAGATGCATTTAAAACTATAACCTTGAGCCAAATAGTGTCCATTAGATGAATATCGTTATGCAGACAGCCTCAGCTTTCTTCAAGCCAACAAAGATTGGACTATGTCTTCATAGCCTAGAGTGACGTAATTGAAAGTTCACATTTAAAATTTCCATATATTTCCGTCATACCCCCAGAAATCTGAAAGAGCTTCTTAGGATGTATTAGTACAATAGATCACAGTTGCCTTCAGGGAAAATAGTACCATCGCCAGGAGTAGCACAAATGTGTATTTATATAATCCACATCTCAAAAAGGCCAAATGTGAAAACGCAGTAGAGAACATTAAAATGTTTTGTCAACTTGTAAATACCAAGAAAGAATAAACTTAACGTCACATGAATATGCCCAATTGTTTTTGAATTTGCATGTACAAGTGATCCGGCTCCTCGTTTCAGGCAAATGTTCAGAATTTTTCTGTAAATACATGTAGCCAAGCAACTAGGAATTTCAGATCTGACTCTGATTTCTGTGCTTTTGTTATTGTCGTTGCTATGTGTGTCGCAACCCAAACGCGATTGGGACTTATTTTCCATGTGCTATCGCTACTTTGTTTTCTTTTCCATCTCATGAAGCAGACACTTGTTTTTATACACGCTCGATCATCCTCTTACTCTGCAGAAAGGAGGAAGATCAGTGTGGGTACCGGGCTGTTCACAGGGAGGCCGGCCTGGGCTCGTATTGATAAACGGTGAATTTGTAGCAGTTCGTGCGTCCGTAATGAGGTTAAATGAAACGTGAAGTGTAGCACAGTCGCGGTGACTCCAATTCACAGAGTCACCGAGGCGCACGTCAAGAATGCTTTCCTCCAACAGTTGGTGGTGTTGTGGTTGTTATGTTTTGTTTTTGTGTTTGTGCTTACATAATCTCATTGCCGGGCCAGCCTTTTTACTCTTAATTTTTATAACTTAATTTTTAGTTATATTTTAGATCTGCCTTTTTAAAAAAATAATGTTATTATTGATTTACTGTAGTCACTTCAGTTTCCCTTGTGTTTTAAACATGCTGGAGAAAAATTTCTCTATGTTGTCCCTTCATTTTGTTTTCAAAGTTTTCTATTTTAAAAAGAATTGTAAAATGTATAAGAATGTTATGTTCTGGTAGTTAAATATTTGATTTTATTAGAAAATACAATTTACGTTAAAAATATTTTAATCTATAAATTTAAATTTAACATTCTGATGGCAGTAATCATCAAGAACTGGAAAAAAAAAAAAACCCTCATATACTTTAATGCATTGATTCTACTTTAAGAATTCATCCTAAGGAAAAAGAAATGTGTAGGGTTTCAGTTTAGAATTATTTATAATAGCAAACCTGGATTAGTAAGCTAATTGTCCAAAATAGTCACATCCACTCGAGAGGTTATACATCCATTGACATCATTTTAAAGGATATATAACAACTTAAGAAAATACATATTACAGAATGACGTAAATTGGTAAATTGTGAAGGTCTTTAAATGAACTGTATGAATACAACCAACACGGAAGAAAATAGTGATTGTATTACTAGAGGAAATTATTTTCTAAAGATACATATTACTTATATAATTAAAATGATCTTTAAATAACTACATCTTGATAGATATTGTAAAAGGTAATTAAAGCTGTGAAAATTTAATAGCATATACATATATTCCCTAAAGTACCTTTGAGAAACAAGATTGCATTTAATGTTTTTAGTCTGTGGTTGCCTGTTCATATACTTCTTTTTTGATTCAACAAGTAGAACCAATTCTGACTTAAATAACAAATGCCTTATGAAAGTATTCTCTTAAATCAAAAAGTAAAGCAAAGAAATGACATTTTCAAGAGTCATAACAATAATATGTTAATACTGCTATTAGGCGATGGTTTCGTATACGACAGATTCTAAGTAATGCATTTATGTTTCTGAGCTCTAATTTGGGGGGTTTCGGGTTGTTTTTTTTTTCCTAGATCTGGTTTGCCTTTGTTAACGGCTTTTCTGGACAGATCCTCTTTGAAAGATGGTGTATAGGTCTTTATAATGTGGTAAGTTTAGACCATTTGATAATCTCTGTTTTATTCAGTTACTTTGAGATAAAGGTTCATCCTGCCTTTGATGCTTGACATAATGACCAGTTTGTGCACTTTAGATGTTTACAGCGATGCCTCCCTTAACCCTTGGAATATTTGAGAGATCGTGCAGAAAAGAGAATATGTTGAAGTACCCTGAATTGTACAAAACGTCTCAGAACGCCCTGGACTTCAACACCAAGGTAGGACCCGGTGCCCCGGCTCCCGTTCGGTGGGTCTGGCTTTCCTGCTCTCGGGCGTCTGGGTTTCCAGAGCCGAGGAGACGCCAGCCCGAGACAACCCCAGGTGCCAACCTTGGCAAGCCATTTGTTAAGTTTCTGATATGAGCAGTAAAGGTTTTATGTTGTTTGTTTTGTTTGGGGGTTTTTTTTGTATTATTAAGTCAAAACGTAACCGTGATTCACTGGGATTTGCAAAGCAGCAGGAAGGCTGGTCTGGCTGCAGAAGTCATCGTCCTTCTGGCCCTCCAGCCTCTGTCTCTGCAGTGCTGTGGGGAATGTTCACTTTTCCTAGAGCTTAGTCATCTAGCACGGACAAGGGCTGGCCTCGCTCATGTGAAGGGGCGAGAGGTATCACAGCATTCTTTACTAATTTTCTATTTTGTCCTCATTAGAATTTTAGATTGATTGTGTCCGGCATTAACATTGTAGTCTCTGGGAAGTAACTCATTGAATTATAATACACGGTGTTTCCAAACCATAAAATAAAAAACACAAGATAAAATATCTAACATTTTATCTAAAATCACATTCTGGGTTTATATTCTACATAACAAGCGATAGGGTATTGTCATCTCTTATGATCCATAGTATAATATGTATCCATCCCAGCAACAAAGAATATTTCATCTTCTGCATGGTTTATTTTCCTGCAAGTGTATATTCTAAAGTTTCTACTGGTATTTGTTAATAATTCAAGTTTGTATTTAGTGTGACAAAGGGGGAAAAATTTAATGTTATAACAATCAAGCTCAATGCCATTTCGAAACTCCAGCATTTGTGTATTTTATAGCATTATAAAAGCAACACATACAGTACACCTTCACAGAGTGTCTCCACTTAGTATACTTCATGTTTATTAGCATGTTACTGATGACTAGATGTCATCTTAATTCAGTGTCTTAAATATAGGACAGTTAATACAGGATATTTTTAATGTTTATGAATTCCTAAAGCTTTCCAAGGACACGCTCAGCAAACCAAGTGGATAAATGGCAACAGGCGGTTTATTTAGTGCTGCTCACCTCACACCGCAGGTGACGGTGATAAGTCCGTAGCCAAGAGGCCGTCCTTCCTCTGAGACTCGGTCTCCGTGACACGCCGTGCGTGCGTGTCCACCTGCACACACGTGCAGCTCGATGCCACTGTTTTAAACAATTGAATTTGGTTAATTAAAAAACAAACACACTAAAGGATTCTTTAACTATTTCTTCTGAAAAGTATTTTTAATGATCTCTTGTGAAACTATTACTGCTTATAATATGCAGGGTCTCGCTTTTATTTTTAAATGTTCTATGTTTGGATTTTTAAAATTCATTTATGATGCCCGGTTTGTATAAACTCTACCACCTTGCTGTCCTGTGTTTCGTTACCTGTGGCGGGTGTCTTCAGATGACAGAGAGCCGCCGTCGGCACAGAGACCGGGGCTAGAGCTCTTACTTCCCCGCAGAAGCCATCGGCAGCGGGCGGGTCCGGCTGGCGCACTCACTCACTCACGGGAGTTCCCACCCACCTGGGCAGTCGTGCCAGCCTCGGCCACGGTCCGTCTGCTGTAGCCTGCGCTCCGTGCTACCGTCTTGGAAGTTAACCTCCAGCCACAAACTTGGCCGTGTCCCTTTGCTTAAAAACCTAAATTGATCCTCTTAGGGTTACCCGAAGTCATTCCTAAAAAGCCACATCTCTTCCCATGCTCTGGGAGTGGCAGTTTGGACACAGTGGTGGCCGGGGAAAGGGCTTACCTGGTAGTATATGGTTTAAATGTGGGAGCGTCGTTTCTTGTATCTTTGGTTGCTGAAAATGTATTTCATTATCGGCAGAGCCCAGGCAGTCAGAAAAGTCATCAGGTCAACCCAAATAGGTCACACGATTTCCATAGCCATTTGAATATTTTTAGTTAATATACGCAAGTTGCTAACCACTGTTTATAGGGCTTATGGATTTTTCTAATGATTCCAGTGACAGGTCTTTGATTAAACCTCATATAAGTGTTTGAACATTCAGGGACAAATGGCTACAAAATGCACAGTTGCATACACAGCGGTCGCCGTGAGTCCCAAGTGTAGAAGCGTTGTCACCCTGAATCATGACGCTTGCTTTTGTTATGGTAACAAGGGTCGGAGGTTCTGAGGTCGTGACAGGGGTTAAAGGATTAGCATGTGACAATAAGTATCAGTCAGGAAAATGGAAAAGTAGAACTAATTTTTCTTGCACCCACCTGTGCTTTCTGTCAAATAAAAACTTGTGGTAATGACACAGTGAGGAGAAGAGACAAAGGTTAATGAGTAACACAAGTTCAGATGTGTAATGTAGCGGAGCGTGAATTGGATCATACGATCCAGTGTGGCTGGGTGAACTAACAAAAGAAATTGAGATCACAGTGGAAAATTTGGGGAGGCAAGCAACTTAATTTCTGTTGTTTGAACAGCTTAAAACTACTAATGCATGCCAATTTTATTTAGCATAAGTTTTGTTTGCAAGAAGCACTTTTAAATGACAAAACTACAACTGTTGGGAAGGCCGTAAGAATTCTAAACAGTCCTTCTATAACTTAATCTTTCACATCCATGTTACAAAGACTTACCAGAGATGCTTGCTCTCTTGTTCTTCGCATACAATAGACATAGGAAGTAGTGGCTATTAAATGATGTTATAATTATTTGAAACTTGGTATTAACAAGTGTTAAAAATTTGTGAAAGCCTTTAATAAATGCAGTCTTAGTCACAATGGTTTATTTTAATGGTTATAAAATTTAAATGTTATACTCGCTCTAACAAGTATGTATCTTTATATAGTAGCCAGTATCTTTGTATCTCTCTATAGGAGAAAGCATTATATCTTTAGCACTGAAAAGTTTATATTTGTACATGGGGAAGAGAAAGGGATTTCCCCAAATTATAGTCTTTTTAAAAGTCAGTTCTTGTGGAATTAGGAAAATAGTCCCATGTAAGAAATTTCAGAATCTGCGCTTATTTTAAATTTTATTTTCTTTTTCAGGCAGAAATTTAAACTTTTGCTGTTTGATTTTTAAAAAGTAGAAGAAATTCAAGTGAAGCTGAAAAAACATTTTGAGAAACATAAAAATAAATAAATGACCCATGAAAGTCTAAGAGGCAGAAAGTGTCTGTCAGTTCTATTAATTCACAGTGGTGGCCCAACAGAAACACGTTTTGTGCATCTAGCTCATAGATAAAAAGAAAGGTCAGAGTTCACAGAGCTAGTTTATCGCAAATGGTTCTCATGGATTTTTGTTTTCCCTTAGGTTTTCTGGGTTCATTGTTTAAATGGCCTCTTCCACTCAGTTATTCTGTTTTGGTTTCCACTAAAAGCCCTTCAGTATGGTAAGTAGAAAGGATATGAATGCTAAGAGATGACTTTTTGCTTTTTTAGAAAAATATCCCATTGTCAATATATGTTAAAAAATAAAGCACTGTTTCACTTTATGGTATTTTCCTTAACCTCAAATGCATGCATCCAAAAATTGTACACACTTTAAAGATTTTTATCATTCCTTTGGGAGCAAAGTGATTTAATATATGCAAAGCCTTTCTTCTTTACTTCTCCTATTTTCCAAACTTGCAGAGAGTTAAATTTTAGGGCTTTTTCTCTCCCCCTGTTGATGTATAGTTTGAGGACAATAAGTGCTAATATTTTATGTAGCCTATTTTATTGTACCTGTGAGGCTTGTATCAAGCTCTTTATACTGAACCTGATCAGACACGCTAGTATTTTCAAGTACACTTGAGCCAATGTTTTGGATGAGGTTTTTAATGTGTTTTTATGTTCATCTTGAAGTGTCAGCTCTTTCTCTGCTCATTTTGGGGGAATGATTTTACGCTGTCCGTTTGGAGAGATAGGATCATGGCGTGTTTCCTACGCACATAAAAATGATGAAATAGCCGCTTTAGAACAGAGGTCCTTGTGATTCTTCGGCTGGTGCTGCTCTGTCCCTGAGCGGACCTCGCCTGAGGTCCCGGGGAGGAGGCCAGCCATTCGGTGTCTCAAAACTGCAGTAATGAAAAATACAACACGTGCTCCGCCCCAGGAGTCGTCAGTCCCTTATAAGGACAGGCCGTTCCTACTAAGAGCTCCTGGCTGCCCCTGCCCACCTGCCCCCTCCTCTCCACAGGGAACCAAGCGATCCTGGTAAAACACACACCAGACCAGGTGCTCCCTCCGCAGAAACCCACAAAGCTTATCACATTTAGAACAAAATCCTCCACCTCCGCCCTGTTCCCCATTCTCCACCAGATGTTTGAGCTGGCTCTGCCCCCCCACCCCACCCCACCCCACCCCACGTCAGATCTGTGCTTGGAGAGGCCCTCCCAGATCACCCCATCCAAAAGAGCGACCCATGTATAATAAGTTAGTGCAACCACTATGGGGAACAGTATGGAGGCTCCTCAAAAAACTAAAACTAGAACTACCGTGTGACCCAGCCATCCCACTGCTGGGTGTATACCCCAAAGAGGGGAATTCGGTGTCTTGAAAAGACATCTGTCTCCCATGTTTATTGCAGCACTATTCGCAATAGCCAGGATATGGTATCAACCTAAGTGTCCATCAACAGATGAATGAATAAAGAAATGGTGGTGCATACACACAGTGGAATATTATGTAGCCACAAAAAAGAATGAAATCCTGTCATTTGCAACGACATGGATGGGACTGGAGAACATCATGTGAAGTGAAATAAGCCAAGCACAGAAGGACCAATCACATGTTCTCACTCACATGTGGGAGCTAAATATTAAAAACAATTGATCTCGTGGAGACAGAAAGTAGAATGATGGTTCCCCGAGGCTGGAAAGGGTAGCAAGAAGTTGGGGGAGAAAGTGGAGTGGTTAATTTACCCTTTTAAAGTGTACAATTCAGTGGTTTCTAGTATATTCACAGAATTGCGCCAATATCACCACTATCTAATGCCAGAACGTGTTTATCATCCCATAAAGAAACCCTGTCCCCATTAGCAATCACTCTCTGTCTCTCCCCATCCTCCACCCAGCCCCTGGCAACCATTAATTTTTCTGTCTCTGTGGATTTACCTATTCTGGACATTTCATATGAATGGAATTATATAATACGTTCATCCATATTGCAGCATGAATCATTACTTCATTTCTTTTTATGGCTGAATAATGTTTCACGGTACAGATAGACCACATTTTTTTATCCATTCATCCATTGGTGGACAATTGGATCATTCCCACTTCTTGGAGCAATGGCAGATTGAACCCCAGGGTACCATTCAGGATGCACTGACCGTAGACACATTTCCCAGGTAAAGTTCATTTTCAAAATGTAAAATCAGTATAGGTATGAAAGACAAGCCATGTGCATCTATTAAACTGCTGGTTCAACATTCTAAGAAAAAAAAAAAAACGAATACCAAAAATAGCTCAAACCGAATAGAATCCAAAACAGCAATGACAGAGTTTGAAAGGAATTTCTGAGTAATTTCCTCTTCTGGAGAGCAGACTCTAGATCTCTCCTTGCACCTTTCTGGGAAGATGCCTGACCACCCACCTCCAGCTAAGGCGGTCCATGCCGCCTGTGGAGGCCGGGTCCAGCCAGCACTCGCTTTCTTCTGTTAACGGATGAAGGACGTGTGTCGTGAACTGTGTTTTACAGGTCTGACGTTGAGGGGTTTGTAGTTGTTTTGCCTTATTTTTCATTTTTAAATAAGGAGGGGTTGGGGAGGTTGTTTTGTTTTATAGTTTTTGAAAAGCTGGGGATACAGAAGAACAATAAACATGAAACATAATATGTAGCTCTAACAAATACTCATTTATTCCCTTGCCTTAGCAATCCTCAAAGAGTAGTCTGTAGACTCCTGGGAATACCCAGGACCTTTTTGGGGACGATGAGGTCAAAATTTCAAAGCTTAAAATTTTTTTTTAATAGTATTAAAACATTATTTGTCTTTTTCACTGCTGGTGCAAAAGCAGGGGTGGGTCCAGCTGCTGGTGCCGTAACACGGACAGTGGGGCCCGTAGTTCTGTTCTTCACGGCCGTGCACCGGCTTCGCTTCGTGTGCTTGAAGACACCAACGTGTTTATTGAGTCTTGAAACTCGGTACACATCGTACTATTCTGTGTGGCAAACTGGGACGTGGCCTTGAAGCACTTCTGCGCGCCAAGGTGCGGCGATCGTCTCGAGGAATGGTGGACTGTTTGAGTTGGGAGCTGAGCCAGTTTCCCTCCTGAGGTTATAGAGTCACCGTGGGTGAAAGAGCCAGGCAAAGTAGACCTGTGGATTCGTTTTCCTTTCTAACAGGCCTCTCTTCTTTTCCCGCAGGTACTGTGTTTGGAAACGGGAAAACCTCGGATTATCTGCTGCTGGGGAACTTTGTTTACACTGTGAGTGCAGGACTTTTGCCTCCTTTGCATATAAAATCAGAGCCTTTCATCTGTGCTTACTTTATTTTAAAATTTAAATGTATGCATTTCTGGATGTAAGAGTTGTTTACAGTTCCCTTTAAAGATGAAATAACTATGTTTTGACTCTTAGGAGATGTTTATATTAGGCTTTTAAAATGTCATTTAGGTTCACCAACTTTAAAGGGCTTCAATTGCCATTGTTTTCAATATTTTCTCTTTACTCTTACTACCTTGGATATTTTTTTCTTCACTTTCACTTTTTGCTCAATTTTACATGACCACCATTGTTATATATTTTCTTGCTTTCCTGAATTTACGGCAAATATCATTGAAGTATTCTTGGGTGTGTAACCAGTAATTATTCTGGAGTTTGTGATAACTAAAGTGAGATGGAAATCTCCAGGCTTTGGGCACGTTTAACCCATGCATGGCTCAGGACCACTGTGGGTCACCACGCCAAGCACTGTGGACCAGACACAGAGGGTCCCAGCTCTCCTCACTGCCGTTAAAGAGCTGAAACACGTTTTTAAACCCTTTTCCCTTAAAAGACCACTCGCATGCTCGTGCATGAGGGCGCACAATTGGTATCTGACAAAAGTTTACTCCAAGCTTCAATGCTGAGCTCTCCGACCCAGGCTCTGCCCTCTCTGGTCATGGCCACCCCTCAGCCACCACATGGAGAAGGCAGCTGTTCTAGATGCCAGGCTCTCCGAGGGGCACACCCAGTGGATGGAAAAATTGCAATACGGTGTTTCCATAGCAGGTGTTTAAATAACTGAATGATAGGAAGTTAAGACGACTAAGTATCAGAGGGATTAAGGTTTTGGCAAATCCGGGGGTCTCCTTTCTGTCGACATCAGCCCCCTGGAAGTAGCCAAAGAAAAGCAAAAATATCTTCGAGGAGACTGGTGGCCTGTCCTCATACAGCACCAGTGGAAAAACAGAAATCAGGAGATACTTAACAGAGTAGATGAAAATAAATCAGAGTCTATATCGTGGATGTCTCCCAGAGACACCTGGAAGCACCCAGGTCTCAAAAGGGCGTTTTTCTTAAATTTCATGTCAAACTAAATCTCTTTATTTTAGAACGTTTTATATACCTTAAATTAATATTTATACTTTAATAAGAGTTTTATTTCTACAGATATTAACCCTAAATTGCCATCAGATACCCTGCTGAGAGAGCCCAACTGTCCCCTTTACCCGAACATCACGAGCGCAGAGCTGGTCTGTCTCGGCCCTGCTGTGGCTGCTCAGCTCGCTCACCTGCGTCCTGGCTTGCTGGATGACAAGCCAGCAGAAAATGATCTCGGAGTCCCAGGGTTTAATTCAGAGTTATCCATTCTTCCTAAATCCCACTTTCAGTCGTTCGATGAACTATCGTGTTTATGGAATCAAGTGGCGTTTTCCCCTCTGTTTCAGTTCGTGGTGATCACCGTGTGTCTGAAAGCCGGACTGGAGACGTCATACTGGACATGGGTAAGAGCATCTCTCCGGACAGCCGGGCAATGTCACGTGTCCTTACGCATTCGCTCCGGGTTTTTGGTTATTTTTCACTCTAATTTAGTGTGTCCCTTTATCCTAGTTTGCAGGTTGTTGTTAATTATGGGGTGTCGGAGTGATGGGGGTGAGCTAGGAGTTTTAGTCGGGAAACACTGAGTCAAAGTTAAACTTGTTCCCACAAGACTTCTCGGAGCGCTTAATATATTATTGACTAATGTGAGTATCCCAGGAAGCGGGGAGACTCCGCAAACTTATTTGACTGCAGATCTTTTCCTAGAGGCGTCACAGACTGGCATTCTGCAGAACACCCATCGGAAAATTATTCTGAAGACCGATACTATTAATGAAAGATTTGTCCTCAGACTTCTATAAATGCACAACCTGGATAAAACAAGTTCCATTTTAGATACTCTTTTTTTGTTGTTTGCAGTAGGTCTACACCCAGGTAGAGACCCATTAAACAAAAAGAAATTCAAGTTGTATGCTCAAAAGAAAGATTGGCACAAGAAATTTGGATCTGACAGTCGTTGGCGTACGGATGATATTCTCACAGGCGGCTAACGTCTTTCAGCAGGAGCACACAGAGCAAAATAAGGGAGGCTTAAAGACGGCAGGGGGTAAAAAAGATAAGAGGAAAAGGAGAAAACCCCCAAAGGTGTAGAGGAAGAACTATGAGTTCTAAATTCCAATACCGCAAACATCGTTTCGTAACTTTTGTAGAAGAGATTAGCACTTAATGAAAGATCCAATTAAAAAAAACAAACACACACACAGTTATGTAGAAATGCCCATAGATAATATTTTTATGGCTGTGATAAAAAGCTAATAAGAGCATCTGTGAAGGTTTCGTCCGTGTTTGTGTGCTCAGTTTGCCTGACTTGTCTTTCCCGCTCCGCAGTTCAGCCACATAGCCATATGGGGCAGCATCGCGCTCTGGGTGGTGTTTTTTGGAATCTACTCGTCCCTGTGGCCTGCGGTTCCGATGGCCCCTGACATGTCGGGAGAGGTAATGTGCGCTAATAACTCACAGTCCAACAAAACCTTAAAAATTGGTACTCGTTAATGAACTTTAATCGTTTGACATGATTTTCCATCTTGCTGATTTATATAAAAATAATATTTGACCGTTTAAATTCCACAGTTATGAGTAACAAGTCTTGAGAGAATATTTTAAACTTGAACACTTTACTGGAATCTGACGTATCCTTCCCTAAACGTAGCCAGAACAATAAAATATGGTTATCAGGAGCTCGAATCTCGTTAAGAATGTCTAGAGAGAAGATGCTGTTTTTAAATTCAACCCCGTAAATTCACAAATACATTTTGGATAAGAGATTTGGGGCAATGATGAGTTTCTGTCTTCAGGACAGGCTGTTGTTTCTTCTGTTACCTCTTAGTCTAAAGAAAAGTTTGCTGTCAGTAGATAGAGTGCATTTTTTGCGTTGTCTCAACGATAGCAGTTCGGTTTTCATTTTGAAAGAATTAGGGCAGCTGACATTTCAGCCTTATCACAGCCCGTTTTCGATCCTGTCTGTCAATTTCTTGTTGCACGGGTAGGGACTGAGTTATTAGGTGTTCACAGCGAGTGTCAGAGATCTCCCTTCCTTCAGAAGAGATTCCAGCAGGAGGAGGGTTTATGATTTCAATTGCAGGAAATTTGACATAAAATGTATAAAAGAAAATGTGGAAAACATTTCAGGATTTCCTGTGACCTCACAGTAACTAGCAAATCAAGGTAACGTGAGCCCGGGTGCAGTGCCTTGTTCTCCCACAGTCCCAGGGCCGCTTTCCAGCGGTTTCCGTGTGGCTGTGGTCCCTAAGTCCTGCCTGAGTACCTTTCACTTTTGACAGTCTGGTTTATAGATCGTTTTCATGAAATTTTATCTGACGGCATCCTGCTTTTTATAAATTAGCACAATGCAGACACATTTAAAAAAATTTTCGGTTAAATTTATTAGAGAGAGGCATCATCTGCTATTATAGCAAAACCAGACGTATCAAGGAGCATGTACTTCCTTCTAATAAACATGAAGGCTTCTTTTGAAACATGTACTAAATTTACAGCATATATTTTAAGAAAAGAGAGAAAGCTGTGAATTTCAGCATCTCCTCTGTACCTTGGTCTCTGAGTCCTTCTTTTTCTGAAAGAAATAAAATCGATGAATGTATGATGCCGTTTGGAAAATCCAGTTCCATTCTTTGTTTTGATTTGATGTGCTCTGATTGGACCTGCTTTTTCCTGAGGTCACTGCTAATTTAATATGTTTTTCATTAGGCATATGTCTTTGCCTCGTTTTATGTCATTTCTTAATGTTTATTTTATTTTCAAAGTAAATAATACAAGATTTCTCAGACCCAGATAGTTTAAGCAACTGTGGCCGATAGATTGGATGACAAGAACTGAGTTGGTGACCACCTGCTTCCAGGACAAGTGTGAAGGTTGACTGGCTTTTTGCCAGCCACATAGGATTCTGCTATTACCTGTAGAATTCCCAGTATTACCCAGACACAAAACTTAATATCTTCTCTTGAGACTTGTGGTGATGCTGTGTTTGATTCAAAGTGAGACGAATGTCGGTTCTCCAGCACGTTCCTGTCCACGTCACAGACGGTGGGAAGCGCTAACACGGGTTCTTTTTGTTGTTGTTTTATTGCTACGGCTACTTTGAATAAGTGTTTAAATAGCTGGTTCTCCATTGAAAATATGAAGAGTGGATTAATTCGGCTGTAGACTTCACTAGCTTGTCCAAATGTAAGTCTGTTTCATTATTCAAAAAAAAAAAAGGGAATAATACTTTAAATGTAGTGCTTGCAAAGCGTTTTGGTGGGTGTGTTTGTGTCATTGAGCCTCATAGCAACTTCATAATAAGGCCGCAGCAAGAATGCCAGGCACACGCTCAAGGGAAGATCATCTTCGTTTAACTGTTTCTTGGGCACTGGAGGAACAGGCCCTAAAACACATGGTAGCTACATTCGGTTTTTAACATCTTTATTATAGGTATAGAGTCACTAGTTCCATTACAACCCAGCTTATTTCAGAAAGAAGTAACTATTCTTAGGTTCACACTTTTCTAGACTTAAACTTCTATATCTTAAAATTCTGTATCTCCTTCAAGAGTATAGCCAAATGCATATGTATATACACGCATGCATATATATGTGAAAAATTCATTTATGGGCTAGTATCTACATGTATATATGCAAAATTGGCCATTTATTCATCTGTTAACTTTCACAGCAATATAGTATTGCAATATATTGTGTATTACATATATTATTATATATCATATAATATTACATTTATATATAGTATATATATACTATGCACATAGTAGATATATACACTATGTATATAGTAATATATAATTGTATTATATATATATACAATATATAATTGTAAGTGTCAATATTGGCATCAGCTGACCTAGCACCTTTGATTCAATCCGCACCATGAAACACAACCCAGCATAGCCCCCGTTCCTTGGCGCTGTTCTGCAGGATTCCACGTGGCGTGCAGGTCCCTTTCTGTCACAGCCACTAGCAGGGTCATTAGTGTCTAATCCAAAGACCACACCTGTAGGACCCCACTCCTTTCCTGTGTTGATTGGCAGCCGTTCCTTCCAAAATGACGTAACTATGTATGCAAGTATGTTTTGTTTGCCTGAAAGCTTAACGAGGGTCTCCGGGATGGTGCAGGTGGAGTGGAGTAGACAGACTGCCGAGAGCAGCCCTGTCCTGCTCGGTGCTGGTTCCGGAAGGTTCTGAGCCACCTCCGTGGTCGCCTTCCAGCTCCTGAGATTGAGACTCTCTTGTATTCTCTTCACTGTGTTCTCTCTGGAGGAACATTTTAAATGTTGAAAGGGCACAGACCATTTTACCCTAGTTAACAGCATCTCAGGGTGCAAATTATACAGATGAGACACCTTACGGGTACAGGTCTCATGCCTCTATTTTCAGCCTGATGTAGATTCACACGGAGAGCAGGATTTTACAGTCATTTCCAATTTATACTCTTAGTTCATCCTTTTAGCCCCCGTCTAAAGACAGAGCCATTTCTCTCAACATGACGAAAGGAAGTCAACCTTTATTAGGCACCTACTGTGTTCTCCAGGTACGGGGTTTGATGCCAGGTGCTCCTTGTTGCAGTTAAATCCGTGTTGCTAACCTTTGTGGTAAGCAAAGAAATTGCCAAAGACCCAGGTCTTTCTTTCCAAATCCCACTGGTTTCCTCTAAAATTTTGAAGAATTCAATCCCTTCTCGTAGGAGTCCATCGCTGTGCTGTTTTTTACTCTCAAGTGGAAACTCTTTTGTCTCGTACCCGTCGTCCTTAGGTCCAGTTGATCTGCTACTTCCCAGCTTACCCAGGGCCCTAGAGAATTCCCATAAGTTACCCAGATGTAAAAGTGCTCCTGTCTCTTTCTTAAAAATGCCCAGATTTTTTAATTCCCACTTTGCAACACCTGCCTAACTCCCTCAACCCCATTTACAGAAATTCCATCTCACTTCAGATCCCAGCTTCTTGCCTCTTGTTCACAGCAATATTGGTGTAAATAATACCCATCTCATTAAGAAAAACGATGATCTAGAAACCCCGCATCCCGCGTCATCAGAGGGTGTGTGGCTGCCACTCAGCGGTGACAGGCGCTGACGGAAGCACTTTGCGTGGGTTCGCTCATTTCATGTTCAAGCCACGCTGTCGGGTGGGTCCTGTCAGACATGTCACAGACACAGAGTGGTTACTTCACTTTGTCAAGGCCACACAGCTCCTAAGCGTCTGAGCTGCAGTTTGAGCCCAGCCCGAGTCTGTCCCTGCAACCCACGCACACACTGCTGTCTGTTCCTTTTCCATTTCTTCTTTCATTGCTTCTTTCCCCTCCAGGGTGGCTTCTCTCCTGGCCTCATCAACTTTAAAGGTTTAAAGCCCTTTTAGCTTCAGGGCCGGCGATCAAAGCACTTCCTTCCATCTGGTTGGTGAACTAACCGGTCGTCATCTGCGTGGGACATTTCCATCTTCAGCTGTCCTTACCTGCCCTTGTCACTGACCAGGGGGTCTTTACATGCCATTGAGGAGCTTCCCACCCCACCCCCTGCTGCAGCTCCTCCTGCGTGCCCGAAGTCACCAGAAAGCTGTTTCCCTGACATCTCCGGGTTTGGTGCGGACGCCAGCTCGCCCTGCCCAGCCGAGAGCTGGCTGTTGTCGGTTGGTGGGCAGGGGGCTCCCATGTGGGGGACATTCCTTCCTGTAGCTCCGCACTTCGTTTCCATCACAGCTGTTCCACGGCGCCGCCCGTAATAGTGACTCAACTGATGATGATTAGCAAGTATCCCGGTACTGCCAGTGACTGAAATATTTAGCTGTCCAGAAAGACATTATTCTGACATGGCGGAATGGGTCATATGAAAGTAGACGATTGGAAAACACACCGATCAGAAATGACCTGGGGAAAGAAAATAAAGAGAAAACCGTGTGACGAACCTGGCTGTGACTTTAAATATGTCACTGTCTTCCTCGCTAAATATGTCGCTGTCTTCCTCGCCTCTCACAAATACGGTTGTGATTTAGGAGGAGGACTTTTTTTCAGACCCGACTTGTGTTTTTTCACACCAGCACAACAATTTATGGGGCAGGGAGGGCCCCGGGGGAAAGCTCCGTGTTATATAAACACACGCTGGCCTGCTTTTCCGACTCGTCTAAAGGACGTGGCTGCCTATTTTTTTTAATTTCTAGAAGAAAATGTTTTAGAGCCAATATGATTAGTCAAGCAGATTAAAAAATAAAAAAGCACAGCAAGGATCATTTCGTATCAGGATTAATACCAGAAGCTTAGTATCGGCAGAACTTAAATTTCTCGCCCCGTCCCCCCCGGCCCCATCTGTTTCTGCTCTCCCGGCCGGAGGGATCTATAAAACTACTGAAGGAAATTGAAGTTAAGGAATGAGCATGTGTTTTACAGAACCTCAGATCTCTCGGTGGAGGCTTGTAAGGGCGTTCTGAAAAACAATAAGAACCTTTGTCGAACCCTTTGGTGTCACCCTGGCAGCAGAGGGTATTAATAAACTACATTAGCGATATGATTTGCGCAAATTGTGCTGTTGCCCGTCTTATCCGACATAATAAATTACTTTTCATAGGAGGAATTTCCTGGTTAAAATAGTCCTTATTCATCTATCAGCTTTTAATTGCCTGAGTAGCCGGGGATACTGTGTCGGCCAGCAGAGCAGCCCTCTCGGGCGGGGTGGGGCGGTGTCACCACACGAGGGAGCGTCATCGAGGTCGCTGTGCTTGGCCGAGTAGCCTGGAGGGAACAACTGCCCAAAACTGTCAGATGTTCTTAATGAGCCAGCGACCGTGAGCCCAGCCAGTAAAACACACCATTGGTCACGGTCCTCGTGCCCCGGACAGTGCAGGTGACAGGCAGACCTCACAGCTCTGCGAGCAGCTGGCCAGCGGCCACTCCCAAGCCCAGTTGTAAGCAGCACACACAGAAATGCGGAGAGGGAGAGCGAGGCAGGGGTGAGGGAGACCGAGGCAGGGGTGTGGCAGACGCAGTCGGGGGTGAGAGCGTTTGCAGACACCGCGGCTAGAGCTCTCACAGAGTCGTTAAGGACGGCGTTGCTTTCTGGAGACGCAGCGCTTTTTCCTACCGGGTACAGCACGTGTGTGCTGGGCGTCGCGTGCGCCAGGCTCTGCGTTTGGCTCTGGAGGACGTCGAGATGGGTGGAGCCGCTCTTTGCCCCGAGGGGCCTCACTGCTGTTGATGGGCCTTGACGTCGTAGACGGGAGCGGGCGCGCTGTGCCCAGATGCTGTCTCGGTGAGCAGGGCGCGGAGGCCGGACGAGTCCTGCTCTTGGACCATCAGCTCCAGCGTCAGTTCACTCTTGCCTTCGTTCATTCCAGGAATGAATGAGTGTTGAGGGCTTCATCCGTGCCAGGCACTGTTCCCAGTGACCAGGTTAGTTAGGCAGGATGCCCGCTGCAGTGCAGATTGAGGGGACGAGGGAACGAGAGGGAGAAAGTCACTAAACCAGCTGACAGATGGCTAAATGATGAATGAGTAAAGACAGTTTCACAAAGCGCGAAGTGACAGGAAGAACGCAAGGTGACATGATGGGACAGGACGATAACGGGTTCTCTGGGAAGATCCTTTTGAAGTTGGGATGAAGCTCAAATGACTCGGGGACGTCTGCCTGTGAAGAAGAGCTTTTCAGGCTCAAGAACAGCAGGTGCCTGCGCCGTGGGGCAGGAATGAGCCTCTGCAGTCAAGGGAAAGGCCGGCGTGGCTGGAGAAAGCACTGGGAGCCGGGTCGGCGAGGTGGCAGGGGACAGGGGACAGGCCACCCTCCAGCCCAGCGTGCCAGCCCCCGAGCCACTGTAGCTTCTGTCTCAATGACAGGCCAGGCATCCTGTCAGAAATACTCATAAAAGAAATTATAAGTGACCATGTGCCATCGGTTTCAACAGAGGTCGTAACTGGACATCATCCTTGTTTTCCATCCCATGTTAACATGAGGGGACCGGCAGTGGTGGTCTGAAGCTGCCCTGTTCTAAGTTAACGATTAAGTTCCCTACCGTGTTTCATCCAAAGCAGGTTATTTTATGGTATTTTTTTAGTGGTTTTTAACTGTGGATTAAACAAGATTGGGACTTATTTCTCTCCTACGTGAAAGAAGTCAAGTGGGAGGCAGGCAGTGTCGGACTGGGGTGGCAGCAGCGCAGCCATCACGGCCAACCCTGGTGTACGTCCTCACAGCCTAAAACGGCTGCCTAAGCTCCAGCCATTTCACCAACATGCCAGTCAACGGGAGGAGGAAGAAAGATCAGCCCTTTCTATTTCAGGCTCCTTCCTAGGTATGTATGGCCACTGCATTTTTACTTACATCTCATTGGCCAAAAGCTAATCACGAGGCCACAACTAGCTGCAACAAGAAAGCCCGAAGAACGTAGTCTTCAAGCTGCAGGAAAAGGTGTCCGGCCAAGGATCCAGGTGATTCCATCTAAGGAAAATGGGGGAAAAGGAATAGGTTGGGGAGCACCTAAAAGTCTCAGCCATGGAAGTCAAGCATTTCTCTATATAACCCATGTATCGGCTTTTGTATGCTTTTCTGTAGCTAAGTGCTTTTTGAAGTTTTGAGTTTTCTAAAAATCATTTTCTGTAGCTTTGAAATATAGGTCATTGTGTTTTATAGACTGAATTACTAGTAATCAAACTATTGATACTTTGTGAGATGGTTTTTTAAAAGATTAGGCAGGACGTGCTGGCTCACACCTGTAATCCTGGCACTTTGGGAGGCTGATCTCTTGAGGTCAGGAGTTCGAGACCAGCCTGAGCACCATAGTGAGACCCCGTCTCTACAAAAAATAGAAAAACTTGCTGGGCCTGGTGGCCTGTGCATCTGGGGCCAGCTACTCGGGAGGCTGAGGCAGGAGGATCACTTGAGCCCAGGAGTTAAGGTTGCAGTGAGCTATGGTGACACCACTGCACTCCAGCCGGGGCAATAGAAGGAGACACTGTCTCATCACAAAATTATAAAGACCTATAAGAATGACATAACAAGTGAAAACATTGATCACTGAGATTATGTGCCCCGTCTTATACAATGTATGCAGTAACATAACATTTTTAAATTGTTTCTCCTAATAAAAAATATTCTGTTACTAATACTATCCTCATTTTTCTGTTACTTTTAAGTTTCTTAAATAGCACAATACAGGAGATTAAAACAAAACAAATTCTGTTCTTAATTATTTTTACTATTCTGGGAACCATATTCCTAGAAAATGATGTTTCAGAACCACACATTTTCTAGTGCTCTCAGCGCTTTTTTAGACTATTTTCTTTTGCCTGTTCCGTTCTCAGTGTGCATTGATAGCTATACTCAAATTTTACTATTTTTGGAAAAACTTAACTTCTGATTGATCCAGGTCCCAACTAGCTAATCCTCCTTTTCCCCCTACATCTTTTTTAGTCATTTATTTTCTCATTACTCATTGCGCCAGAGGGCAGAGATGCAGAGGTTGTTTCTTGCATGATGCAGCCAGATTGGATGTTGGTTCCGAGTCGCACAGACTGACCTCCCGTTCAGCCCCTGGCCAACCCCCAGAAATATCCAAGGGAAAGATGCACATAAGCACTGCAAGCTGGTATCCAATTTGCATGTTTTCTAAAATTTCTGTTTGTTTGTTTGTTTGTTTGGGAAAACCCAAGCCAAGCATTCTGTTTGTCTCTGAGTAATCAAAAGCTGCTGAGAGTAATTGCAAACATATTGGCGTTTATCTGAAACACCCTTCTCCTTAGTTGTTTTCTGGATGTTCTGCCCTATTTTTACGCAGAAATTAATAATTTATCCCATATAAGAGCCCCATTCAGTTCGACCCAGCTGAGATTTATGGAGTGTCAGGGTGTCAGCGGATCAGAGGCTAAAAAGGAGGGTCCATTCTGAGGAGCTCGTGTGCTGTGGAGGAGGCCGGCAGATACTCGGGGTGTAAGACACTAAAGATGCTGATGCTAACACAGGAGAGAGCACTCGACCCCCGAGCTATTGTGTGGAAAGGTCTCTTGGTGCTACGGTTACCCGGGCCGTGAGTGTAGGAAGGGCTTTCCACGCAGAGAGCAGCCTGGGCTCCGGTGTGTTTGACACAACTGTGAGCAGCATCTTTGACAGCTTGGATAATATTCTCTCGTGTGGACGTAGCTTAGCTTGACCTGCCACATGGTGTCCTATTAGCTTTGGCTAACGTTTTGTTATTTAAAAGAACCCACGGGAATATTTTCATTCCCCCAAATTAGTTGTGTGGGATGTTAGTAAACAGTATATGGGAAAAAGTGTTCCACAATCAATAAATATACTTGGGAAACCTTTTTTAAACAACTACTCAGTAGGATTCTTTACCGTGACTTCCGGTAAGCCTTAACTATTCTCCTCCACTGTGAGTGTCCGAGAAGGGGGCTGCCCCCCTGGGCCCTTCCAGAGGGGGGAGATGCTCTCGGGACCAGTGACCACAGGACAGTCTCCTGAGATACTAACCTGTACGCAAAAGCTGCACCTCATTGTGACATACAGTTCAGAAATTGAATCATCAGATTAGCGGGAATACGCGTCTGTCCTTGGTGCACACGTTGCCAAATTCCTGTCCCAAAGACTGGTACTTTGCTGGTGGGAAGATGAATTGTTACAGATACCTGTTCACCCTACACACGCCACTCCCCACCGCACCAAACTGTGACTGTGACATTTTAAGATCTGATCAGATTTGCTAGTGTTTCTGTGACGCAGAGAGGCTCAGCTCTCCTCCCTGTTCCTGGTACTCACCGCTGCTTTTGTGAGCATCTTCCCGATCTTTGCCTATCACGACTGCAGCTCTTCCTACGAAGAATTTAAACGGGCTATTTTTATGATCAGATATTAACACAGAATTTTATGTACTTGTAGCATTCTCCCAGCTTCTTGTTTATCATTTACTTTTTGTTATTTTTTTGAACATGTGGAAATTATACATTTTTGTGAATCAGTTCTTTAAAGCATTTCCTTTTGTAGTATTTTTCACTGTTTTTAAGCTTAGAAAGCCCCAAGCTTTATCCAGATGCTTAATAATCACTTCTTAGATTTTTTTTTGTCATTGCCAACAATAACTCTTAACCCCTCTAGAAGTTAATTTCTCTTAATGCACTCCCCTCCAAAAACGTAACTATAACTAATGAAGTTTTGAAGCACTACTGTCTTCTGAATAATTTTCCTTTCCCAAATTAACATGATACGTGAATAGTCAATAATCATTTGTATGAAAAAAATAATTTTCTTCTATTTACTAAATTAGCAAATTGAGATGGCTAGTACATTATTACGGATCGGTTACTTTGGTGTGTTTCAGCATTGCATTTCAGAATGTTAGACGAGACAAGCATACGTTGTGATATGATTGTGAGGAAAATCATAAAACTTATAAATCGACTTTTCATTTGATATTGTGCCAAAAATTTTGTTCCTTGAAGCTCGTGGGACAGATCACTAGAAAGAACCACAGACTGGGGTGTTTAAAGAAATTAGAAAATTGAAACGAAGAAGGGAGAGTTTGTTACTAATCAGGGTCGTCAGCCGATAAAAGCAGCCACTTTGCGATCGTCGGGTTTGACTCTTACGATCTGCTTTGCATCCAAGGAAGCAGATGGAGACGTCCCTTCCTCAGAGTCCGAGAGCTGGGAAGGGACGAGCTAGGGCCACCTCCAGGGCTGCATGTCACCAGCCCCGCCCCAGCCTGGGTCCAGGGATGCAGTCTTAAGCCCCCCCCCAAGGGCCTTCTTTTCTAAAAGGCATCTATACGTGATCCAAGACTAAGAGTCACATTGAGCCACTCTGACATCTATATTGTAAACATTGAGGTGGACTGAAGGCCACATCGCTGAGGGTTTATGGCAGGTGGCATGTTCGAATTGTTCGCCCTGCGAGACTGGACTTGGGCACGTCACGGGTGAGCGGGGTCCTCTCTGCTGGGGAACGTAGGTGCCAGCAGACCACCCCGCTGGGGGTCACCAGGTGATCCCCCTATCGGCTCAGGCCCCTTGGCCCGGCCAGGTGCACAGAAGCCTGGACCTTCTCGAGCCTCCTTTGCTCTGCAGGTTCACATGGGAATTTCAGGAAAATTCCTCTGCGGCAAGTTGCGTTTTCGGGCAGCACCGGTTTATGTTTGAAGCCCAAGTGTCGGACGTTGAGCCGGCGTCACTCTGCAGAGACAAGCGGTCGCTTGTTCCCCACGCTGGGCCTGTGCCCCCAGAGCACCAGCTTTGCGGCAGCCCCCCGGGCTGGTCCCCCTCTCCCAGGTCCCCCGGGAGCCGGTTTTGTGGCAGATTTGGTTTCACAGGGCCCTGGGGAGGGGCCGCGGGGGCCCCTTGGCACGGCCCACCGGTCTCCCACGTTAGGGCAATTTGCAAACCGCTCTCGGAGGAAGCGGAGCGGGGACAGGCTGCTCCTGTCACCACCATTGTCTGCGGGGTCCTTCCCTTCCCAGCTGACCTGCCTGCGACGGGGAGACGGGAAAGTGAGAGACAAAACTGAGTGAGGGCAGCTTTCTTGTGCAGAAAGGAAGGAAATACCTCCGTGGGATTTCACTTTCTTCCCCCCCTCTTCATCCAAAAAACACAAAGAGACTCTCTGTCTTTCATGCGAGCCTCGGCTTTAAATCTCTTAGGTTTGGATTAACTCTGCAAAAGAAGAAAAAAAATCTGACAGGCTTTCAGATATGACGCAGAAAAACTTTCTTCCCCTCAATTCATGTGGTTCAGCCAAAGGCGGGTGGACTGAATGGGGGGCCGGTGGCCTCGGTTTGTAGTTAGCATCACAATAGTCAGAATTAGCAGCCCGGTCTCTGCCTTGTCCACCAGCCACGTTTGATACCAGGTGGCGAAGGCAGGAAGAGATCTTTCTTCTCTTGCCCCCAAATATATTAAAACGTAAGCTAAGTAAACGGGGTATTTTTTGTTACCTGACTTGGAATCTTATCTTACCTTTTCCCCCCGCAGCAGGAAAAAAAAAAAATTGGTTTTTCGCTGTTGTTGCCTTACTAGAAAGCTTCCTCCAATCCGCAGAAAACCCACCGGCTTGATGGACATTTCCTATTACATAGTTATTGTGGGTTTTCACTATCGAGGATGTCAGCAAACATGTCAAAGATCATGTTTTGCTTATTAAGTAAAGTGACTTTTATGTGAATAGTTGTCTTCTTGTTGGTGTCCAGAATATGGGTGCTATTGCCTCGAACCCACGTGGCAAAATTTGTTCTCTGAAATTTTTTGGAATCGCGTGTTTTGATTTTAATAGCGTTCAAAGCTGTTCGATCCTACGTAGTGAAAAACCTTAGCATCCTCGGACGTGGGTCTGTGTCAATAAACCCACATTAATGCAGCAAAAATTTAAACTGAAGTTCATGAGTTTCTTAGTTGAGAGTCAAAATGAATAGGTAATCTGAAACACAATTTAAAATCAATCTTTATATTTGGTAGAGATTGATTATTAGGACTATTTGTGTATAAATGTGGATTGCCTAGAGGAATTAAACTCAAGATCTATTTTAATTCCTGAACCATATCTGACTTTTTTTAAATTCCTGACTGATTTTCGGTAGAATGTAAGTGTGCAGGCATCAGGTGGTTCCTTTTTAATGGAACTAGAACAGTGCGTTTATGGATTTAAATTGTGCTGCAGATTTGCTCTTAACAAATGGACTAAAAGAAGTGAAACTAAAATATTTCTTTTGGTTTTATGGCACAACACTATTCTTTTTAAGCTCTGTGTAATCTAATTGTATTACAAAGGTATTTTTTATTATAATTGCAAACCACTAATAGAATGTATTACTTTTTTAATCACAGAATCATTTTCTTTGCAACCCACAGGACTCTGATGTACCAATTTGGGCTTTAATAGAAAGGAATGATTAAAGTTATTTTTAATATAGTTTTATTTGGGTTTTACATACTAGGTATTTGGTTTGACTTTAGCAATAACAGGTATGCACTGATATGAGTTGTATAAATCATTGAACAAAAATTAAGATTATTCCTACCTAATATTAATATCAACCAAAAATAATCAAATTATTTCATGAATATCTTAATTTGATTATACTATAGTCGTGATTTATCTGGATGATTTTTTAATATCCTGTAATTTTACAAAAGTAATTTGCATTTGCCAGAAATAGTAAACTCAGTTTCTAACCATGATTTATCTTACGAGTTATATTATTATAAGAGAATTTAATCCAGAGTATATTTTAAGTTTGCTCAAAAAGATTGATTTTGGTGTTCTGAGTTATAAAAGAAGGTCAAGGTTTATTACATCATATACTGAGCACAGTAATACAAATTTCTTATAAAAATAAGAAAAGATTGGGTACATGATACAGCTTTGCTCTGTTAGCTACTTAAGGGAAGAAGAGATTTGGTAAATGCATGTTCTGACGCATTTAGCTTTTAATGCCAGGTATTTCATAAGTTCAAATCAGAGTTGTTGTCTCTTCTCTCATAGAATGGTATTCTTACAATGATTTTACTTAAAATTATGTAAAAACTAAGCAAAAATGATGTATTTCTTTGTTTTTAAAGTAACATCGTTTCTGATGGTTTGCAGGCAGCCATGCTGTTCGGTTCCGGAGTGTTCTGGATGGGCCTGGTGTTCATTCCTGTGGCGTCTCTGCTGCTCGACGTGGTGTATAAGGTGTAAGTGCAACACCTGGTCGCACGCACAGAAATACAGGTGCAGGTCAATCCTCAGGTTCCCCTGGCTGCAACATCAACCCCAGCAGGGAGAGTGTGCAGGATGGGAACTAGTAAAATTAATTAAATTTAAATAAAGAAGAAGAAGGTGGGAACTAGATTCAGGAGCTAGAAAACTAAATTAGTGTAAAAGACCAAATGAGAAGTAAAGCAGGTAGTTTCGATTAACATCGGAGAAAAGTGCATTACTTTGGAGGAAATTACATCAGAGAGTATGTTTTTTAAAAATTAGCCCCAAAACCCATACGAGGTAGAAGAAAAAATTGTACTACTTCCAAACACACTTCTCTAAATAGTTATGAAAAGCAATTTTTTGCTCACCTGATTCTAAACACATATAAAATATAGAATGGAAGAAATGAAATTTATGTCAAGGATTGTAAGTTTTAGAATGTTATCTCTTCCCACAATAAAAGGTTTTATTTAAGTTAATTATATGATGTTTAATAACTATGAGAGTTTTAATAGTATAAACCTAAGCCATTTATTTTAAGACTATTATTCTTTTTTTTTTTTTTTTTTTTTGAGACAGAGTCTCACTTTGTTGCCCAGGCTAGAGTGAGTGCCGTGGCGTCAGCTTAGCTCACAGCAACCTCAAACTCCTGGGCTCAAGCGATCCTCCTGCCTCAGCCTCCCGAGTAGCTGGGACCACAGGCATGCACCACTATGCCCGGCTAATTTTTCTATATATATATTTTTAGTTGTCCATATAATTTTTTTTTTTTTTTCTATTTTTAGTAGAGATGGGGTCTCGCTCTTGCTCAGGCTGGTCTCGAACTCCTGACCTTGAGCGATCCACCCGCCTCGGCCTCCCAGAGTGCTAGGATTACAGGCGTGAGCCACCGCGCCCGGCCTAAGACTATTATTCTTAATGATCAAAATGACTGTAAATTTTTAGATTCTGTTAAAACTGCTTGTACTCTGGTGACTTTGTACTTATTAGCGGCATGATGATAAACCAGACATCATCTCATTTTGTAAAGTCTTCACCCGAGTGTTTCTATGCAAATCTTTTTTTTTTCTTTCCAGCATCAAGAGGACTGCTTTTAAAACATTAGTAGATGAAGTTCAGGAACTGGAGGCAAAATCTCAAGACCCAGGAGCAGTTGTTCTTGGAAAAAGGTACGATACACACTGAATATATTTTTTTCCAAGTGAACTTTAAATTTATCTTTTACTAGTGGTTGGAAACAGGTGGTAAAATGTGCATTTATCAGCTAACACAGGGCAGGCAGTGTACTGACAGATGTGGGAAGCAGAGAGATGTGAATTGAAATCAAATCTGTCACTTTCTAAGCTGTGTGTGGCCTTAGCCAAGGTGCTCAATGCTACTGAGCCTCAGTTTCCTTATCCATAAAATGGAAGTGATAACACCTACCTCGTGGTTAGTTGAGAGAACTGAATAAAATATTATCAAGCACGTAGCGTAGTACCTGGTCCTTAATGAGCATTCAATAAATGGTAGTTGCAAATATTAGTGTGTAACTAAACTGAAACGGAAGAAAAAGACTGTTAGCTTGAAACAGTATCCATAATGAAATAGTGTATACTCGTAATCATTGTTTGACATAGGACCAACTGCCCTGTAATTACATTTGTGGTTCAGTAATTATCAGGAACTGACCTAGATATCTATCCTATATGAAGTGAGTTATATTTCTAAGTTCTCTTCCTCACTACCACCACCCCTCCCAAGAAAAGCAAAGTTAAAAAGCTAATCGGATTCACTAAATTCAGAAAGCATTGTAAAAAAGAAAGTAAAATCAGTTGAAAGCAGTCTATAACGAAACACAATTATGAAGATAGTACCAGGAATTTGTTTTGTTTTTTTCTCTTTCATCGTACTAAAGCGAGCTAAAGTTTTGTCTAAACCACAGGAAATGTCTAAACCTTGGTATGCGTCGCCTTAATCTGATTCACGGTTTGCACCCAGCCTGACACGATGGAGTTAGGTGCCGGGCTGGGCCTCAGCTCTCACCCCCTCTCATCAGCCGAGGGCCCGTCACACGCTAGTGTGTGCCTCTTGCGCAAACAATGGCACCCACATTTGCTGAGCACGCACTGCCAGGCGCTTCATTTGCATTTTACGTGCTGTCTCCTTGAGTCCCTGTGCCAGCCTACAGGGATCCACCCTCTCCGTGTTTTCCAGAGGAGGAAGCTGGGCTGAGAGAGACAAAGTTCCCAAGGTTGTAAGTGGCAGAGCCGGGCTGGAGCCCAGGCCAGTTGCCCCAGAGCCCCTGCGCCCGGCCGTCCACGGTTCTGCCTCCTTTTGCCACTTTTTCAAGAAGGTGGTGTAGCAGCAACTTGGCAAGTCCTGCTGCCTTGGCAAAGCCCCCGCCCTCTCTGTCACGGGGCCCTGAACACCTGTCCCTCCCCGCCACCCTCCCCTCCACCTGGAAGTTTCCGTGCAGGAAAGCACCACGGTGAACTCCGTCACCTGGAACCACGTTCATCGGTTCATCTTTAGTGGTAAAAAAAAAAAAAAAAAAAAAGACGTAGTAGGAGTCCTAGCTGATGAAATTGGGAATAAAACCATTTCTTCACAATTACTAGGGAGAGGCCACTGCGAATACTGTTATTGTCCTTAAGAGTGAATTTCTCAGATTTTTGTGAGTTTGTTAGTAAGACTTACATTAAGCCCCTTCGCGGGACGCTGCCCAGCTCCCTGGCCCGAGAGAGCGAGTCAGCTCTTCCCGAGGACTCGGGGACCAGGTGGCCGTGAGCTGAATCCCGCAAAGCAGACCCCTGGGACGCAGCGTGCGCTCCGGGTTCCTGCTGCCGCCCGCGGTGACAGCACAGCCCCGGTGGCAGCGAGGGCAGGGGCAGGAGACAGGAGCTGGTTAAGGAGGAGAATCGCACCTGGCGGGGAAGGTCTTCGCGCCACACTAAGTATGAATGTTGCTGCCTCCAGGGCGGAGATCAGGCCTGTCACGCTGTCTGTCTCCCCGTCGGACCCAGGACGGCTCTCCGCGCTGTGCATTGAATGTGCGCCCACTGACTTCCTGGAGATTCATTTTAATGAGTCCACCAAAATAGCTTGTTAACCAATATATAGACAAATGAAAATTTACCACTCTTCAAAGGTCACTAGAAATTCCTTAAGAGACCACATTCCAACACATTCCAGAACGGTAAATGGGTTTATACCCACACTTAACATTTTTTAGTGTTTCTAAGGGAAATAGCATTTTAAACTTGGTGTCTTTCCACTTACCTCCACCCAGGATCTAAGTCGCAGCGTTTTAGTAGGTTTGGTAATAAAGGTAACGATATTTAAGTGGTAGTTGTGTAATTGCATTAAACAAATCAGAATTTGCATAGCTTGGTATGAAAATGAAAGACCATGTAAGGTTGAGTAAAAGTGCTGGCCGGGACTTGAGAAGGCCATTTTAAATATGGTATCTTTCCGCTTGCCTCCACCGAAGATCTAGGTTGCAGTATTCTGGTAGGTTTGGAAATAAGGTAACGGTATTTAAGTGGCCGTTGTGTAATTGCATTAGACAAACTCAGAATTTGCATAGCTTGGTATGGAAATGAAAGACCATGTAAGGTTGAGTAAAAGTGCTGGCCGGGATTGTGAATAAGATGTGGTTAGTGAGAAGGTATCTTGGTCTTTTTTCTTTCTTTCTTTTTTTTTTTTTTTTGTCTTTTCAGTGTTACGCTGTTCAACAAAAAATGAACTTTTTTAGTATTAATAACTACTAATGTTAACATGTCACCAGTATACTTTATAATGTGATTTAATAGCCATATCAGTACCCATAAACATCAATGGCACAGAACACAGAATTGCATAAATGTTGAAACGATAGTTCCCAAAGGTGGGATAAGACGAGAGAAATACAACTCATCAT
The DNA here is from genome assembly GCF_041146395.1 of Eulemur rufifrons. Classification (NCBI taxonomy): domain Eukaryota; kingdom Metazoa; phylum Chordata; class Mammalia; order Primates; family Lemuridae; genus Eulemur; species Eulemur rufifrons. Next base: position 36,665,725 of record NC_091006.1, read on the forward strand.
CCCCTACTATTCATTCAGCACCCTCCTTTGAGTGGCATTTATATTCCGGAGCGAGGACTCTCTGCTCTACAAGGACTAAAGCAAGAAGCTCAAAGTAGCTAAGGAAAAACAAAAGAACAAAAACCTAGACGTTTTCTCAGTAAAGAGGTAGAGTGAGGGCCTTATAAACTAAAACTCATCTGCAGCAGCAGACGTCTCACACTGAGCTAATGCTGGATACAAACCAATGCAGCGAAATGCCCCTTACAAAGTATCTTTTGTCTTGTGACGCTCTCGGTTCTAGTTGATTTTTTGCACTAAATTCCCTGGGACCTGGAGGATGAGGGTGGGAGGGACCTGCATTTGTTGAGTGCTTCCTAAGCGTAAGTCACGGTGCTGACAATGCCGAGCCCTCCCTGCCTGCCTGAGAGCCAAGTATTGTCCTCCTGTTTTGTATGGGATGACTGAGAAGGGTTTACCTAAAGTGACCCAGCGGATAAGCAGCAGACTCGGAATTAAACCAGAGCAAGACTCCAAAGCCCATGCTCTTTCCTGAGCAATGCACAACTTTCACAAGAAAGAGACTTTCTTGGTTTTTGTTTTTAACACTGGACGTTACCTTGATGCAACAGCTGAGTGACAGCCTTATATGAACGGTTCCAAAACAAAGTTTCGTTGTATGTTTCAAATGCCATAATGGGAAAGATAAAATGTCCATGTGTGCCGCCTTCACACTTTCTTGTTGCAATGCTAAAGTGTTACGCACTTAGGAAGGCCAGTCTGAAACCTGGAAAACAAGTGTTTTGGGAAGCAGAAGCTGCATAATGATCCATTGTCATCCTCTGGTCTCCTGTGGTCATTTCACTTGTACACACCGGAGACGGTCCGCACCCCGTCTGTCCGCGATGCTCTGCTAACCAAATCAGACCACCTGCTGCTGAAGCTGGGACTTCCTCTAAGTAGTTACACACTTTAGTGTCCCCCAGGGTCCCAGGGCCTGTGATGTTAGATCATTTAAACAGTAGAGTAAGGAAAGAAAAGTGACTCTGCAAAAATGGCTCCTTCTCATTCCTCCTATCTGTTTATTTCACTGACAAAAACAAGTTTTACGGCTATTTGCAGAACCGCTGCAGTTTCAGATGAATTCATTTTCTTGCCTTAATGTAGCTAATTCCCAATGACAATAAAACATGTCTAATAGTACCAGTTAACATCCCTAGACCTTAAAAATATGTGTGGAAGATTACTGCAAATGTCAACATTTCTAAATATTTTTCCTTCAGTTTTGGCCTGCGTGTTTGTGTAAATCATTTACACAAGTTCATTTGCAGAGGATTCTTTTATACATATGTGTGTGTGTGTATATATATATATATATATATATATATATGATAAATATTGTTCCATTTCAGGGTCTCAAAAAAACTGGCAAACTACAGAACTAACATAACTTACAGCGATTTAACTAAAGCTTTTATAGTGGGAAAAACACAAGATGGAAATTTTTCAACTGAGTCAGTTCCAGTTATTAAAACAAAATTGCATAAACATTTGCCACAGTGCATGTGGATTATTTATTTGCTCCTCACGCTTATTATGTTCTTTAATATCAAAGCAAAATTTTATAAATCAGCCCATGGAGGAATGGCATGATTGGGAAGATTGATGATGTTTATAAATACATTTCAGAATTATTACTCAAATTGATTTATCTGACAAATGTTTGAGTTCCTACTGTGTGAGGCACTGTTTGGTGTGCAGTGAGGGAAAAGATGCGTTATTTCTTGCAGTGTGCTTCTAGAAGTTGCATAATTATCTGGATCTGTGGAGAAGATTATTCTAGACATTCATTGAAAAATAACTACCTTCCTTGTTATCTCACCTAGCCCAGTTTTCTGAAAATAGTTTATTTTAAAGTGAAATTAAGGAACACATTTCATACCATATCAGAGTGGTAATGGAATTTTTCTAATTAAAAAGGCAATACAATTTCTTCTTTGTGTAATTTTAGTTAATATTTAGTTTTGTTAATATTTTTAACCAAAAAATATTTTGCACCAAATATGTGCACAGTACGAAAAAGATACAGTAATAATTAAGGTTTTTTAATTCTAAAAAGGCCATGCTTAGAATGTATGTACTAAGTTAGCCAAGTTTTCAGAAGTGAATAACCCTACTGATGATTTTGTATTTTTTTATTGATTATGTTGTACAGGTTCTGTGTCACCGTTTGGCTTGACTGTAACTAGGGGGTCAGGAAATCTTGCTGTTTGCTCGGAGGGGATTACTGGGGACAAAACTCCTCCTTAGCTGTGGGAAAAATGGCCTCAAAAGTGTCTGTCTAGATACTAGAAATCTCATTTGCTATCTGAGAAAATGGGGGCAAGAAATCACCGGGCTGCAGATTGCCCGAACGATCTTTTGTTTAAGTCTGACTCTCTCCGGTTGTCCTGCACACGCGGGTCTCTGCCGAGTTGACAATTCATTTCACACGTTTGCACCTGCTCCGCAGCCTCACCGAGAGGGCGCAGCTGCTCAAGAACGTCTTTAAGAAGAACCACGTGAACTTGTACAGGTCTGAATCGCTGCAACAGAACCTGCTCCGTAAGTATTTGGCTTCTTGTTTTAAATAAACCAGCTGCCGTTGCTGTGTCGTGGCGTTTCTCAGAGCAGTAGTTGGATTGTAGGGACATTTAACCGCTTAACCCTTAAAACAAGTTCTGCGTATTTATAGCGTGTTACGTAAATATTAATAACAGTGGTTAGAAAATCCACGGGTCACAGCAGTCTGGCTTTTAACAGAAGAGAGAGAGCATTTTAAAATCGCTCTTTCACTTAAAGAAAAACAATAGTTCCACATCCCTTGCTTCCTTAAATCTTACCTCCCCCCCAAAAAAGTAAAATAAATCTTAGCTCCTAAAAGCTGCCTCTGTATTGTTATCTTTTCTACTTGAGCAACTTTGCAAGAGCCTTTCAGCTTTCATGCAGCACAAGGAAACATATATTTTCCCTTTCAAAAATATTTATGAATATCTGGAGTTGTAAGAAATGATTGGGGATTGTGCCCTCTTAACATTTCAAGGATCTGAAGAAGCTTATAAAATATAAGGCCCTGTAGTGAATGTGTTTGTGTTAGTAATATATCTTTTGTTTCATGTTGTTTCCCCATATAATTTATTTTCATGGTTACACGCTCATGTTTAATGCTTTTGCTCTTTATACTTCAAGAGGCCTTTTCTGAAGATGTGATGCCCTTGGGGGCCATTTCTTACCCCCGAGCCCCCTGCAGCCACGCTGGGGCGGCAGTGAGCTCGTGGGTAGTTGCTGAGGGCCAGACAGGAGAAGGTGCTCTGCGGGCAGGAGACCGCTTTCCCCCATGAGCGTGTGTTTGTCTTTTCTCCCTCACTTTTCTTAACTGGCAAATATTAATCGTATGTCTTTATGGGGTACAATGTGATATCGTCATAGACGTGTACAGTCGGCCCTTTGCAGCCCTGGGTTCGGCCTCTGTAGATCTAATCAACTGCAGATTAAAAATATTTACGGGGAAAAAAAATTTTCACAAAGTTTGAAAAAGCAGAACTTGAACTTGCTGTGCACCGAGTATTGCATTGAATCTATGCAGATCACCTGATGTGTAGCATTGTCTTGGGCATTATCAGTCATCTAGAAATGATTTAAAGTTATCAGGAGGATGTGTGTAGTTTATATGCAAATCCTACGCCATGTCATATAAGACAGCGGTCCCCGACCTTTTTGGCACCAGAAACTGTTTTCATGGAAGGTAATTTTTCCAGGGAGCAGGGAGCGGGGGATGGTTTCAGGGTGATTCGAGCGCATGACATTTATTGTGCACTTTATGTCTATCATTGTTACATTGTAACAGATAAAGAAATAATTATACAGCTCATCGTAGGTTGGGGACCCCTGACATAAGGGATTCGAGCATCTGTGGATTTTGGTATTCAAGGGGGCCCCGAATCCAGTCCCCCGCAGATGGCGTGGAGAGACTGATCAAGCTGATTTAGCTCCTCTGTGTATCATTTTTCCTTCCCTCCCAGCCACCTGACCGCCATGGAAATACGTGATCCCACTTAATTAAACTCCTCACCCCGTCCAGACGTGGGGCAGCGAAAGCGAGGAGGGTTGGAGTTGGGAACGAGAGATTGAGGGGCCCGCGGGCGCCCGCGCTGTCTCCCGGGAGCATCCGTAGAATCTAAACCCGCGACCCTCGACCCGTGATCATCCCACTCTTTATTTTGCAGCTGTGTCTTTCCCAGACGGTAAAGCTCAGCGTCTCCGCGCTTTTGCAGGTGGCACGGAAGCCTTTGTTCCTGAGCTAGAAAATGTGACTCGTCAAAAACTCCGAATGACGGCGACTTCCAGCGTGTTGGTGACCACGATTTCTGTTTTGTCATTCACTTACAGATGGGTATGCGTTCTCTCAAGACGAAAATGGAATCGTTTCACAGTCTGAGGTGATTCGAGCGTATGACACCACCAAACAGCGGCCCGAGGAATGGTGACGGGCGGGGCGGAGAGGCATTGTCTCCAAGGAGAGGCACCGGGTTGTCACGGCGACCTGCTGACCAGCTCCAGTCTGGTCCCCCGGGGGAGGTGGATCTGAGCGCACCTCGCGGATGGACATGCAGACCCTTGTGTGTGGCAGACGTAAGCACTGTGCAGCTAGACTGTGACACCATCTCTCTCAGACTTTTAAAAGTGTTTGTTAAGTCTTTGTAAACAGAAAGGGAATTGACGTCGGAGCTTTGCAGAGTGGCTTTCTCAAACGGAGGGTAGGTCACTGTCCTCACGCCGTCACTCCGGGGTTGTCACTGACCGTCAGCGTGTTGGCCATCCCTCGAGGTGACCAACCGTTAAAAAACTCTAAAATGGTGTTAAGCGAAAGGGACTTGTGATATCCAGGCTTAGATTTCGGGATATGCTGAAACAAACCAGCATTGTTAAGGAAATGACTCACCTTCCTGAGCAAAATTTCTCCACAAGGCATTCTTTAAGTGTGTGTGTGTGTCAAAAATTGTCTCGATACACGTCTGCCAAAGAAGTTCAGTCAGTGTATTTCTAGTCCAGTAGTCATTTGCCCAGAAATTTAAGAGAGAGTTACTGCCAGTTCTGCCCTAAGATCTGCATGCGCGACTTTTCACATGCAAGAGTGATTTGCAAAAATGAATATTTCAAGGCATTTGCTACTTAAAATCTGTGATGTTGCACCTTCGGCCTTACAAATGCTTCTCTGTCGTCTGTCTTGTTGATTTGTTAAACTTAAAGGACACCTGTGTTAGATGTGACTCTGTCGTTTATGAGACTGATTTTTTAAGGTGTTATGTTTGAGTCGTTTCTAATGCAGTTTCATTATCGTTTGGATTTTTCTAAAAACCCTGGCTTGTGCCGTAGATTGAGTGCCCTCAGTGTGTCTTCAGGTTTTCCTCTTGAGAAAACTACGCTTACGTACTTGTGTGGCATTCCCAAGGCTTCTGTGGCCATGTTTGAAGTAACAGGTCAGGGAAATGCATGGGCTTTTGTGATGTACCCAGGCTCAGCCTTGGTGACGTGTTTTGGGTCTGTCCGGTCCCCTGCAGACGCTTTGCTGTCTCACGTGGCGCACCTGGTGTACGGTGACTTGTCCCTCTACTTAGGACTGAAAATCACTTCAAGTTCACTCATCAAGTGGGTCCCCAAACTAGTCCCACGCTGCTTATTGGGACAAAGAAGTAGGACATTTCCCCCGTTTTAAGAATACCTGTTTTGCTCAAGCCTGTAGCTCTACCGTTAAAGGACAGTTTTCATCACGAGTAGGTTTCATTAATGTGTTTTCAAATGTATGTTCAGTTCAATTATTTTCAGCATTTCCAAGACATCTCCTGAAAATGCCTATTTTGCTACCAACAATAAATGATGAAGGGGCTGTTGAAAAACCAACACCCGTTTTCTACACTGTTTTTTAAAAATGCTTTCATTTAAAAAAAAAAGGAATTGTCGTTTTCAGATACACTTCAGAGATTGAAGGAAACTATTTGCCTTTTACTCAAAAGCCTGTTTGCCTTTCAGTGACTTTACCAGCAACACAGAGAGAACCTCCTCTTTTAGAAGAGTCGCCCAGGATTGGGAAGAGGGATGATTTTCCAGATCGCCCCTTGAGTTTAGTAATTTCACAGTCTTTTCACCCTTTTTTCTCCATCTAGATTTAAAATTAAGATCTTCGGTCATTTCCTCCTCTGTATCTGTGGCGAGTTATCGGCGTGCCTCCACATCCTCTACACGTAAGGGGTCATAACACAGACACACGGTTCTAACCTAGAGGTAACAAGGAGTTTACATGCTTAATATTTCCTAAACCCTTCCTGTTGGCGGTTCAGATCGAGAGAATCGTGAATCAGACCATCCAGCAAGACCACAGGTGTCAGAAAGGGTCTAAGATCATCTCCAGAACTCCGAGGTCACGGACTTGAGCTGTCCGCTGCATGCGTGTTCGGAGCGGCTCTGTGGTGGTGGGGGTCAGACCGCACGGTGATGACAGAGCCAGGGTGAAGGGGACCTTCCAGAAACACGTCGTTGCCGTGACGCGGAAGAGCGGCCTCCGTTCGCCCTCACGTCGTTAGTGACGTCCTTCTGCAAAATGTTAATACAAAAAAGTCATGACTGTAATAGAAATGCACTTTCTGACTTAAGAAAGCCGTGAGTTTTGTTTTTTATCTTGAAATAGGGACGGTTTCTGTGGAGCTCTTCAACATGAGAAGAATGCTCACGGTCCATAATGTGTAACGACATGATCAGAAATACGGCTAATGTATGCCTCTCTGTCCCATCGTCCTATTGTGAATTACTGGCATTAAGTCAATCTCTTTGCTTCTTGGGGGGACGGGGTAGGGTGCAGGGGTGGGGAGCCAACCGCCTTGGTGAAACTGAAAACATAACCGCGCAATTGCACTCACTTTACAGTGTTAACTTAAATGAGAACACACTCTGATTTTTTTTAACCTTAATTGGAAAAGTCGCATGGTTTACCAGGATTACAGTAAACAGCCGAAGTGACTTTTCCCGTGTGTTTTCTGAAATGAAGGACAGATACTCTTCATTTTAAAGTTCCTTGTAGGGACTCTGGCAAATGCTAACACGGTGGCTTTACGATGTTTACAATTCAGAAAATGCTACTTATAGTAGAAAATCCTCCTTCATTTAGCTTTGAAAAGCTGGGAGTTGCTTCTTTAATGTTGACTAGGACACAGTGGTGTTGAGCATGGACTTTCTAAATATTTTATATATACATACTAAAAATATATTGGGGTCTCACACCCAGAAAGATGTTCTATTATAGAATTTATTAGCAGGAAAACAGTGTTTCTCAGGAACGTAGATTTCCAGTGATACGTGTACTGCCATCCTCCCCTCCACTCCGTGCTCTGGTGTGAGGCTGCGTCCGCAGTGTTGCTAACTTAATGGAAAACTTTCTCTAATCAAGTCAGGTGAATGTGTGTATTCTGCTAAACAACGTGAGCCGTTTACATCAGTTGTAGGGTCCTTCAATGGAATCAGTGATTCCTCTTAATTTCCAGAAGGGAAAATAGATTATAGAAAGCAATCAGCTTTTATTCTGATGGTTAAATTTTATATTTTAGTTTTGCAATTCAGCATTCTGAACATCCAATAGGAACGTCACATGGTAATTTGTTCTACATGGTGTGCATTGTATACGTATCACCTATCATTTAAAGTGTTTTTTTCAGGCAATGAATGCTAGTCAGAAAGTAATAGATTGTATTAGTCATTGTTTTTAAATTATTTACAGCAAAACCACGGTGATTACAAAGCTAATCCTGCATGTTTATTTTTGTGCAGTTGCCCTTTGATAGTTCCTGGTTTTAAAACTTATTTAATTAAATAAGTCTATCACCTTATAAATAATTACCTACAAAATGTATGGAGGAGATGCCCAGCCCACTCACATCACGTGGACCAGGAATTCTTTTTGTAACTTAAGGTAACACCGTGTAGTTCGGTGCCTAATAAGTGCTTTTTAATGATGAACCTTTCTATGATGCCTCATAAGATAACCATAGTCTGATTTGTCTCACTTTTAAATAACTGAAGTCACTTGTGAAACTTAGTTATACTTTGCTGCATTTTAATTAACCTTCAACAGCTCTTCAAATGGAATGCAAGTTAAATTCTGAAGGAAAGGAAATAAATGTTTTCCATTTTTCATCTTGATTTATTTTCTGTATGAGAGCAGCTGTGTTTTTGATAGGTTTATGGTTTGCATGAATTAATATTTAAAGTGATCCAGGCCAATGCATGGCTCTTGCTGTAAATCTTGATGTTTATTTCTGCCTTATAAAATCCTATCATGGCCTACCTGGAATTTTAATATTCAGTGGACAAATTAATTGGTCCCCTGCACAACTTTTTTTTATAAGTGGGTTATTTTACAAACAAATTCGAACAAATTTAATTGAATCTTTTGTTTAGCTTGCCTCTAAGAACTTTTCCTAATAGAACTCACAAAACTTCTCAGCAAATAAATCTCCCTTAAGTAGGAAAAAGCTAGATTTCACATTTGCTTACTTTGAATTAGCAGCAACTTTCCATAGGTAAATCTGCTCTTGCAAAGATGTGAGCAGAATAATTTTAAAAATAAAAAATATTTTTATGTTTCACGGTTCTAGAATAGGAGCCATAAATGCAGTAAATACTGTTGGTTGTTGAACTACTTCAAGCTTCATTTTTCACATTTTCAAGTTTATTAAGTTAAAAAAAAAAAAAAAAAGTCCACCTTGGAAGGCAGCTAGTATGGAAAACTGCAGTTTGCGTTAAAGATAAAGTAGTATTTTCAGCTCCCTGAAAAACCATTCCTGCTCAAACTGCTGTAGGAATTGTGAAGCTGCATGAGTGGAAAGTATTGAATCTGTGGTTTTAGTAGTTTCCTCAGGTTTGTTTATCTTGATGTTCGATTGCACTGTTTTCTAAATAGTTATTATAGTTGAGTAATATTCACTTCTATGCAGTGTTATGTGTCATTGGCCTTTTGTGAATGTGCATGTTTTAAACTGTAAATTTTAAACATTTTGTCCTCTAATTGTTATTAAAAATTAAATAAACTTTAGCATCACATAAAGAAAACTGTTGAAGTTTTGATGGCTAGTTTTAGAAATGGCATTGTTTTTATAAAACCTTCAAATCCATAGTAACTACGGTCTGTGAAGGAATATCCATCCATTTAATAGCTTTTTAACATATTTTGTTTACAAGCCCAAGTGATATATAAAATATCCATTTTAATCCAGTTAAACATGAAAAGGAGCATATTAACTCTAGTTTGGTAAGAGGGGTAGTTTTGATAAGGAAGAATTTTTTTATAAAATTATTTTTTACTCCACAGTCAGAAAAGCATCCTGGAATTGTCACCGTTACGTATTTTAAATCATTTTGCAAGTAAACAGCCAATCCGTGGCTCCATCTGTTTATGTAGAATGAATTTCTTAAATTTTCTAAAACCCATCAAATTTTTTTAAGTTCATGAGCCAGTGGCCAAATTTTGCCAGTCACCTTTGAAGGAAGTAGCCAGAAAATAATAAAGTTGAGCACATGAGACAGAAGTATAGGAAACATCAGAAACGAGAACAATAGTTGTATCGAAGAGTAAGTGTCCTTTCTTTGGTCAAAGAGAAACTAAAGCTGCGGTTTGGTGAACGGCTAGAATAGGGTTGGTTTGCAGACAGGCGCTGGGAACCCATCTGAGGAACCTCTGATTTTATTAGACAGAGTCCACACGTGCTTGGGTGACTGGAGCCCCCTGGTCCTCTCCCCACCTTTCCAGGGACGATAATCGGGTGCAGGTCTCCATGCAAAACCACAGGAAAATAATTAGGGAAGTGTCCTTCTGAATTGTATGAAATAATTTTCACATCCAACTAAGCAGTTTATACTGACCCTGTAATTTAAAATTCCTTCCAACAGCACCATAGGGAAACAGCAACTTGGAAATACGTTTCCATAAATTCAATACGTCATCCCATTTAAAGTGTGTTTTTGCATGCTTAGGGTATCTCTGAAGCTTGCACTTCAGTAACACGGAGCCACCTCACTTTAATGAAGAAAGGTCTTCCTAACCTGGATAATTTCACAAATAGGCTAATAAAAACTGTTGGAAAATATGAAATACTTCTTAACATTCAGTTTTTATGACTTTCAAGTCCCAACTCTGTAACTAGCAATTCAAATAAGAATTCCCTAGCAGAATAATTTTATTAATAACTAATGAAATTTAATTGCAATTTTCAAATAGCCATGTACCTATAAAAATATGTTCACAGTTTGTTCCCTTAGTAGCTTAACGTGTCTTGTAAATTCGTATTTTTCCTGGACATATACTAAAACTTTTCAGATTATACAAAGGTAAAATGATCCCAACCCAGTGAATTATGTCACATTCCTAGTTGCGACTACATGTGCTTTCAGGAAGCTGTTTGGTTATCTCATTTTAGAGGGAAAAATCTACGGTTTGTAAATTCTCCAGCATGAGAATGTAGCTAATAATAACACCAACGAAGAATAAACAGGAAAAATAAGGGAATAATATGTTCGTTTGAACGATGAAAAGTACGTTCTGTTTGCTTTGGAATGAATAACCATTTTAAAACAAACTTACTGTGTTAAATATGTTTTCTTAACACAGACGATAAATGTACAGACGGTGAGTACCCAGCAGGGCGGGAGGGCCCCCACCCCAGGCAGTAACAGATACCGCAGGGTCGTGGATCATCAAGGACTAATTCTATCAAACGGTAGGTCCGTTTTCTCTGTCCCCTGCCCTGGTCAGCGGTGACAGCTGCGCCCCCACGGTACATAGCCTTTCATTTTTATCCTGGAGTATTTCATCTGCTTTCTGTTATTTATCCTTAAGCCCCGTCCCCAGCAGGATGCAAGCGATTGGAGACAGTGTCTGTAACTTCTGACTTCTCAAGACGAACTTGAGCAATCAGGTACTATTAATATCTCCATTTTACAAATGAGGAGACTGAGATAGTGAACTCAGTAAGTGGCCCAGAGTCACTCTGCTTTTAAATGACGTCGGAGAACGTACCAGGCACTACGGCTCCAAGATGCGTGATACATCACCCTCTGGTGTCTCAGGGTTGTCACATGGAAAGAGAGAAATGTTTATCATCTATTATTTCCATTCCTGCGTTGTTTTATTCCACATTCTCATAATGTAGCACAAACTCTGCTTGACCACTACACTCCCCTGGTATCTATAGGGTATGTATGATACAATGCAATTAATCACTTTTCCCTTTATAGATTTTCTGGAAAGTAGAGTGGATATCTTTTTCCCTGAGAAAATTAGGCTGTGTAGACCTAATGTCATTATGTAGAGTTTGAAAGCAGATTGCCTGGGTTCAAATCTTGGTCCTGCTCTTATTGCCTGTCCTTGGACATGGCGTTTAACCTTCCCACCTTGATTTCTTCATCTGCAAAGCAGACGGGATCATGGTCCCTGCTTCAGGGTTGTAAAGATTCAGTGAACGATTCATATAGTACTTGGACCCACCTGGTGAGTAGTAAATGTTATTCGTCGTTGGCATAACTACCTTTCCAAGGGCTGGACCTCTACGTTTCCCAATAATCGTGGTTTGAGGATGTTAGGGCTCAAATTCTTTGTGAGTAAAACCATCAATCAGACACGTCAAGTCTCCACTGTATTCCGATGCGGTGGCAGGTTGTGATGAGCATCTCCGTGGAGATTTCAGGTGATTTCATGAGACCCTTGTTGCCTAATGTTTCTACAGTGAAGATATGATCGAGTTGCCCATGAAATCCTTGAAGACTCCCTCTTGCGTAGGTGTGACCCGGCCACCACGGGGTGCACGGTCTCAGATCTGCCCCGCTGCTCTCCCCACCTCACTCTGCCTCCGGGTTCGTAGTGATCGATGTTCCTTGTTCTTTCGGGCTCAGGGTGCTTCTGCGCCTTTCTGCAAATCCTGTGCTCTGCCCAAGGCGCTGTCCGCTTATCTCCAGCGTCTTTCTCTCTCCCCCTGCCCGGTCGTCTTCACCCCAACCCTGCGTGTCTCTCAGTCTCCGGTCCTTTGAATGAATGTCCTTTGCCCATGTCACCAGGGCATCCTGTAATCACCGCAGTGACCATGACGCCTTCTGAGTGTCGGTTTGTGGGACCCTCGTCTCCAGTCTGTGAGCTCCTGGAAAGCAGAAAAGGGAACGTGCTTCTTTTACAAAACACCTGTAACGTTTTGTCACAAGCATTTGGTGTCATGCTGGAGTCCAGAGTAGTAGCAGCTCCGTGAGTCTGAACTGCATTTTATTCTTTTGTTCATCCGAACCCTGGCCCACAAGTGGTGTTCAGCAAAGGCTGAAATAGGACGGTATCTAGGAATGTGCCACAGAACGGCCTTATTACCCTCGGACTGTAAATAATAATATTACCACTACGTAGCTTCCAGAGAGGTCAAAGACATGTACGCCATGTCACCCAGTACTTGGGAATACGATTTGGTTCAGTGTCATTGAAGCTGTATTACAGTGAGGAACACAGTAGCTCCCTGTAAACAATTTATGGCCAGTTAACTGGACCGATGGGGGCATCCTTCTAAGGAGGGGAGACCTGCAGGTGCGAGCACTCTGCGAATTCCTTGGCATTAGTCTGCCCAATGACATAAACTGCCCTCCTAAGGGCTGGCAGATAAAACTACAGCCCCTGGAGGAAGCTGACAAGCTGATGGTTTTCAGTGGAGCGAGTCCACGGAAGGCAGTTAGGGAACAGGTCCAGAGCTCAGCCCCACCCCCATCGGTGAGAAAATTGTCTTTATGAAACTCAGGGACGGGGAGAGGGTGAGAGGGGAAAGCTTCGGCGTCCAAGCTCCACCTCCCCCCAACCCCCATCCGTGGAAAATTGTCTTCCATGAAACCAGTCCCCGGTGCCAAAAAGGCTGGGGACCGCTGCAGGCTGGAGGACATGTGGAGTTGTGGGGGAGTATCTTTGGCAGGAGACTGTGTGGGGGTGGAGGCAGGTGAGCGGGCATTCGTCGGGGGACTCGGTTGTAACAGAGACCCTGCAGTGCCCGGCAGTCTGCACAGCAAAGATTTGATAGCCACCAGCGTGACTCTGGAATGTCCCATCATCGGCCCTGTTGGTGCAAAAACATAATCCTGTTTTACCTAGAAAGTATCGTTTGCCTTAACGGACGCTGAATGTTTTCAGATATCCAACCACTGTGCAAATCAAAGGACGGTCAAACTTTGTTGTTCAAAAATCCCATTAACGGCAGCAGTGACCCTGTGCTGTTGGAGCTGACGGTCCAGCCAACCTGCGTCGGTCTGAGTCTGAAGCTGCCACGTGTGGGGACTCTGCACGAGGGGTTGGCGTCGGAGCTTTCTGTAAGTCTGCCCAAGCTGCGGCATTTTCAAATAAGTTACTCTCTTCTTCTTTCTCCTTTCTAATTACCATTAGGGCATTGCACTGATTTTTTAAAATTATGTGTGCAATGAGTTATTATCTATAAGTTTCATTTTAGAATAAAGGGATGTCATGAAATATTTGGAGGGCTCGTTGGTTCTAACGGGGCTGAGAATCACTGCCTTGGAGGCTGGGCCTCGCGCTTTTGAAATCCGCAGTGGATTTTGCACACGGAGGGACCAAAATCTCAAAGTCGGTGTTCGGACCCTGGATCTGTTTATGCAGACCCACTCCAGTGCTCACTAGCTGTAGGCTCTCAGGCAAGTCACCTCACTCCTGTGCCTCAGTTTCCAAACCTGAAAAATAGGAATTCTAATACCTCCCTGTTGGGGTTATCTGAAGGATGAAATGAGTTAATACCCACAAATACTTAGACTAGTGCTTGGCTCCCAGTAAGAACTCAAAAGCGGTTAACTGGAAACCATAGAAAGAGCAGTGTTCACCACTGACAGCAGACATGCATAAGGCCAGTCTGACACTACAGGAGTGTGTTCTAGATCGTGCTCATGAACGCTTTTCCTTTTAGATTTAGCTGTTTCTTTCCTTAATTATTTTGAGTAATTTGAGATACCTGGACGTCAGGCTGCTTTTAGGTGCGGAGAAGGCAGGAGCCTAGGCGTCAGAGCCCCTCTGCCTTGGGACCGGGCAAAGGCACAAGGTCTCTGGGTGTGTTTCCTCCACTGGAAATCACAGAGACCGGGCCCAACAACTCTCTTGGGTCACAGTTCTGCCTTGAACTAGTTTAGAAAAGAACTTGTGACGGTGACATGTGTAGTATGAATTTGTTTAACTCTGGGCTCCCAAGCCACACCTGCAGGGGCCAGGTGGGCACCTTAGCAGGAGGAGCTGAGCCAGGTGGAGAGACCAGGCCGGAGGCTGGCGATGCCATGTGTCCCGTCTGCATGGCAGAGCAGGCGCCGTATTTTCTACTTGGCACAAGAAGGCAAAAATGTCCCAATGTCTCAATCTCCACAGCCCAAAGGCCACGTCTGAGGGCTGCCTCGGCAGACTGAGACATCTACGAAAGTTCACTTCCTTTGCTGCACTCAGGAGCCTAGATGCAGAAAATATTTTTTAAATTTCAAAATATAAAGTGTGTGTTAAGTAAAGACATTTCCTTTTATGAACTAGCAAAGAATATCACTAAGGAGATAAAAATGAAGCACGTTGATTTAAAATTTCAAATAGAGTTTATGAAAACAAAGTATTTTATTTCTTCTAACCCAGCAGAATAGATGCCCACACCTGTAGTCATTGGACATGGAATTCTGGGGCACTGGAGATGTGTAATATTAGATGATTACGCCAATAGCTGGACTTTGAACTCCACAGTTATTATTAACATAAAAATTACAGTGTGACTAATAATTAGTACAGTCAATGTGGTAAATACATTAAATTACAAATCTGTACATTTGTACAGCATCATTTTACAAGTCAATGTTTTGAGACGCAACTATCCAACTTGCATCCAAACACTAAATGCTGCTGAACAAAAAAGTCTACAATAAATATTCCCTCAGGTCAGTGGGGGAAATGATTTTACTCTAAGACTCTGTGTTAAAATGAATGAGTATAGGTTTAAACTCCTCATGTGGTTATTGAAACCTTGTATTTTGAAAAAGAAAACTTATATTTTAGACAAAATTTAGTTATTAATTTAAAAGGTAAATGTTCTCATTATGCTAACATTACTCAGGGTTAGGTGACCCGCAAAATCATAACTAGGCTGTTCTCTGCCCCCTCAAATTTACTTAATAGTTAATTTTTAAGTGAACCTTTGATAATTACAATTAGGTATTTTTCTTTGCTTATTTATGTATATATTTCTATTGTACCAAATAAACAACTTCTATGAAAAATGGACACACAGCTCTTTTCTAAACAGTACAGCTGAATTGTCCAGTAAAACATTTTCAGCCCATTTGCAACTTTAAAGTCAAACTGCTGCATATTTTGAATACAAGTAGCATACAGTGAAATGTAATAGTCACTATGTTTACAAAAACCGAAAAAGCCATTCTCTTACTCAGGCGTGCTGGGACTGGAGCCAGGAACCTTACGATGAGAAGGCACCATGTTTTCCTAGCACAGTTCCTTCCTCTGTGACACTGACGAGTGACCAGGGAGAGGTCTCGGGGCTGCACGTGGCACTGGGGCAGGGCTTCCCCGTCTGCCATCCCACTCTGCGGCGGGTTCGTGGCCACAGCCTGTCAGCTGGAGCTGAAGTCGGGACAGCTCTTCCCCGGCAACGGGGGCTCCTGCTGGAGGGGGTAAGCGAAATACTGGGGTGACACCAGGAACCCAGACGGCTGGACCAGGTGGACTGGGTGGCCCGTGGTGTAAGGCGGGGGCGGCGAGGGCGCCAGGCAGCCGGGCTCGGCCCTGGCGAAGGAGAACCTGCGGATGGAGCCCCCGGTGGAGCTGGAACTGGTGGCCGTGCTGGACTGGCGGGAGGGGGCCCTGGGGCTGGTGGAGGTCAGGATCATGGGCAGGGTCTCCGTCTGATAGCTGCGCAGCGAGAAGCGGATCGGCTGCTGCGAGGGCTCCTTGGGTCTCAGGCAGGTGCAGCAGTAAATCGCCACGACGGAGCCCAGGATGATGAAGGCGATGAAGATGGAGCCCACGATCAGGAAGGGCACGTAGACGGGCTCTGAAAGGCAAAAACACACACACAGGTGCTCGGAGGCAGGGCTCCCCAACTCCGAGCTCGGCTCGAGCAGCTGAGGGGCCAGAGGTTGGGTGTGAACACTTGTCAGCTCCTCGGAGCCTGTGACCGGTAACCTCCGAAGCTGCTCCTCGCGGGGAGGACGCAAACTGCCACCGTAGCCTCTGCTAGCAACTCGCCATCATACGGCACAGCTGCAAGTCAGGAAAGAACAGAATCCAGCCTCCTGTTCGTGCACTGGAGGGAAGGGGCGAGTTTTGGGGGTCACTCTAATGCTGGGTTTAAATGCAGGTTTTAGTAGTTATACCGTGGCAGAGGCACCTCGGGCTCTGACCCCTCTCTAGCCTGACAATCCATCTTCCAACCCAGAGTCTCTAATCTGAGCAAAGAGAACCCGGCCTGTTAAATAAGACCCCCAGGATTTTGTAAGACTCCAGAAAGAATAAAAATCCATCGTGGGCCCCAATTCACTGTGTCTCTTACTGCGTCACAAATTGTCAGCTCTGGGATGCTTCCTTCCCTTACTCTTCCACACCTGTCTCTCAACTGCCACCCCAGGTCTGGGAAGGGTAGAGAGATCATGACGCAGCTCTGGGGGTTGGTGGCCCCAACTTTCTGCGAGAGCGTCCCTCAGACAGAGCCCACGCCAGTTTCCTTCCCTCTCTACGAGCCAGAGGTACAACTTCCCGCCCCAGAGGTGACCCCTGGGCTGTTCTCCAGGTCTGTCCCCTGGAGAGCCACGCAGGGATGTCGCCGCCAGCGTGGAGGGAGAAGAAATGTCCTCCTGCGCTGACCAGGGCTCCACCGTGCGCCTGGCTCTTATTCGTAACTGTTTCAAGTCTCGGGGAGGTCCTGCAAGGCGGGCATGGTAGCTCCACTTTCCAGACGTGGAAAGCCATCAGGGAGGCTCTGACTTTCCCAGGGACAGGGGCCGCCGAGTGACAGGTAACCGTCAGCACCTTCTCCCCCGTTGCCCACGCCAGCGTGGAAGACAAGAACGTGGGGAACGAGCCCCATCCACTCGCCCTGTGCGAGCTGCTACAGAATTGAGAGGCCCAGAGCAGTGACTGGCCCCAGGTTACACCAGGGGCGCGTCCCCGCGGAGACTGCCCCTCGCCCACGCCGTCCTTGGCACCAGAGCAGAGCAGGGCCCGGGAAGGGGTCCCCGCTGCAGACCGCGCGCGACCACACTCACTCCGCACAGGGCAACCGGGCGGCGCAGTGAAGCGTCTGTGATTGTCTGACAGGCCAGGACGAGAGTTCCCTACTTTCCACCTAGTAGTGTCTTTTCTCCAGAAACTACTTCTCGAATCTTCTAGCTCGGATCAAATACCTCGAGAGTCTAATGAGTACTAATGAAAATACAGCCCCCTCTCCTCTGGTTATCAGTGTGCTGGGAGGGGACATTCGGGCACCTCTGAAGATCCCTCCAGCCCCCCTCGCCTATCCTGGGGACGGTCCTTGGCCGGGGAGGGTGATTCGATGCAGAGAAATGAAAGGAAGTTGGAGAACAGGGCAGCGGCTTAGAAACGCTACCAAAGCCCCCCCCCCCCCCAAAAAAAAGGGGCAGAAGTTCCTTAGCCTTGGGGGACTACAGACAAACGCAAACGAGAGTCGCATTCCCCAGCCGTCGCACTTCCCGAAGCCCCCGAAGTGACCAGGGCACCCTCGCCGCCCCTAAAAATCCATATTTAGCCTGGCGCTGCCCCCACGCCCTTCTCCCGGGAGGTCCAGTGTCCTCCCCAAGGCCACCAGGTGCAGGTCCCACACTCCTCGCTCTCCCTGGCAAACTTTCCCTTGGGCCGACCCGCGGAGACCGCCTGTGGCGGGAAGAGGGACTGCAAAGGAACAGGGGGTCCTGCCCTGAAACGCGACCACCCGCTCCTCCCCATCCCCCTAGACCCGGACAGGCCTGGCGCGCCCTCCCGCGCGCACACAGCTGCGGGCGGCGGCGGGGCTCTGCGCTCACGGGCCGCACTTACGCGCCGGGACGCCGGGGTGCTCCAGCTCGCCGCGGTCGTTGGTGCAGCCGCCCTGCTCCAGCCTGGCGTCGGCCGCGGCGCAGCAGTAGCGGAGCGCGCAGGAGCCGCAGCAGATGGTGGCGTCCAGCGTGTCGAAGTCCTCTGGGCACTGGAAGCCCTCGTGGTAGTGGCCCTGCACGTCCACCCAGCCGTGGCAGTACTCCCCCGACTGCTGGGCGCCCGCCGGGCCCCAGCGCGGCCAGCCCAGGAGGACGCAGAGCGCCAGCAGCACCCGCATCTCCGCGGGGCGCGCGGGCGGGGACGCGGCGGGAGGGAAGGGCCGGGGCGCGGCTCCCGGCGCACCGCGATTCCGCCTCCCCGGGGCGCGGCGCGGGCAGCTGGCCCCCGCAGCCGAAGCCACTCCCGTGCGAGTTAGCAGGGACCGGGGCGCCGACAGGGGCTGCGCTGCAGGCGCCGCAGGCCGGGGCTCAGCATGGTGCGCAGGGGCGAGCTGGCGAGGGTCCGCGGGAGGCGCCGAGTCTGCTGCCGGGGCCGCCGCTGCCGCCCTCCGCCCGGCTCATAGCGCTCCCCGCGCCAGGGGCGCGCGGAACCCCCGGCCACCGCCCGCCGCGGTCCTCGCGGGGGCCATCGCTCTCAGGGCTGCCGGCTCCGGGGCCGCACAGCGTCCCAACGCGTGGCCGTCGCCGGGTCTCGAGAGGAGCCCGAAGAAAGAAGAATTTGCTCCCCACGTGCGGGTCCCCGGGACCCGCGGCCGCTCCGCCCCCGCCCCGTGTGTCGCGGGAGCAGGAGTTTGCCCGGCCGCGGCCAAGTGCAAACGGCCGCCCGTTGCTGACAGCTCTGCCTGCGAGGCGTCCTTTAAAAAGGAAGAGGGAGGAGGAGACCACGAGGTCGAGAAAGAGTCCGCCCTCCCGGCCGCGCCGCCGGCACGAATCACCGCGGGTGCCGCGGTCCCCGCGCCCCGTGTTGGCGCGCCGTCCCCGCCTCTCCGCGGCCACCCCGCCCAACCCGCCGTCGGGGACTGGATTCTAAACCTGAGGGGGCGAGGCCCTGCCCCCACCCCACCCCCAGCTCGCTCACGGCCGGGAGACCCGCAGAGCGAGCTTAGGGGCCGCCAGCTGCCCGCGTCCATCCACGCGCGTCGGCGCGCGAGTGGAGACGCAAGTTTACGTTTTGTGGATTTCACAAGAAATGAGCGCGGTGACTGAAGCTTGTCGAACAAGCTGTCTGCTGCTGCGCAGACCTGGACTTGCTCCCGAAACACCGGTGCCAAAGGCTCGGGACCAATTAATTGCATGATGATTAGGGGGCGCGCACGTTTGCACTGAGCTTTCCGCAGGCGTTTCCACTTTTCCTGGGGGGGCCCAGCACCGTTCCCAAGGACGCACACTGCACCCTCCTCCCCGCCGCCGCTCACCTGCGCGCCGCCGCCGGGGGAAGAGTCGCCCGTCACCCCGCCAGCCGGGCCAGCTCGCAGAACCTCAAAGAGCACGACTTCTGCGTTCACGCCCGCAAAGGAAATAAAAGAACAAAATTAATGATCATTGAGCAGATCTGAACTTCTGTTCGGGCAAAGAAACACATTTATTTAAATGATGTGTCCCCTGGGGGCGATCTGCGGGGCGCAGCGCCTCGAGCGGCCTAAGTGCCTCGTGAAGCCGGTGTTATGCGAAACCGGGCCAGACTCGAGCATTTATTTTTACTGCATCCTGAACTTCCTCCCCTCGGTTACCGGGACGTGCCAGTGTGCTCCGTGTCTCTCGGCCTATCTGTCAAACACGCTGATTTAGACGTTGGCGAGTCGAGTGGAACAAAAGGAACAAAGTGCTCCGAGCACAAGGAATACAAGTGCTTTGATCAAAAGCATTTATCACGCCCGCAGCGTCCTGATGCTCTGGGTCGGTTCTAGAGAAACTTCTATTTTAGCTCTGCATAAAACAATCTCTTTTTTTTAAATCTGAGTTCAAGTATATCCCAAGTAAAGAATGACTTCCGACTTCTAATTTTCATTATTGGGATTATCAAAACAAATGTCCAACATTTCCCACGTTAAGTGAGACTGTGGAAATATTTAACTTCACTGCTCTCTTAGAAATAGGTATTTCTCGGGACAACAATACGCTAGTAAGTAAAACCGAATTAAGTTGGAGCTTTTACCAACAAACAATGGGACAGTTTTTTCTTGACTTAAAAAAATGGAAAATTGTTTTGTAGAAATTTCTTAGGTACTGAGCTTTTATTTACCAAAAAAAAAAAAAAATGTTCTTTCCAGGTTTAAACTTTTTTTTTTAAACTTAGTTGTTTTTTTAAGGAGTGTTGTTTGGATTGTAAAAATATCTTGGGCAATTAAGGGGAAAAATCATTTAGAACCACAGCAAAAATGAGATATGATGATTCTAGTAAGATGATAAAAACTACAATGACATGTTTACTGCTAATAACTTTCCCAGAACCACACCTCTTAATATTATTTTTCTTAAAATGTAGAGGAATTTCATGACATCATAACTGCATAGAGTTCTGCAGCAGCTACAGCAACCTTTGCTGGTCCCCCCAGGGTCAGGCTGCTCTCATTATCCAGCTGTTCTTTGATAGCATTAATATTTTAGGGGGTGATTTGTTGGCGCTTACCTCCCATTAATTACACTGTCCCTGCCACAGTGGAATTCTTTTCCTTGGGACACCAGCAATAATTAATTCCCTCATTCAAAGCCCCTGTCTATTTGACTTATGTAGGGGGCATTTCACCCAAATTTAGTTAGAGGGTACTTACTGACGGAAAGTAACAAAACTTCCGAATTACTTGATCCTCTTCACTCTCTCAAACCCCGGTCCGGGTTCCAGGTGCCTTTAAACCCACTACAACAGGCAGCTCCCGGAGTTTGCGCAGGGGAAAAACGTTTGGTGTCTTGTCACAGAAGATCTCCTCCAACTTTACACTGACAAATTTTAACTTTCAAAGTGATGCTCTGAGAATATGCTCTTTGATGGCGGTGAAAGAATATTCACCTCTTTTTAGGTTCATAAACATCCAAAGTTTCTGTCATTCTGACAATATTTTTAATAAAATAGTAATAAAGGAAGATTTAAAAGTTCTCACAGACCCTCCCCTCAAAGACTCTAGGAGAGGACGTGGAGATAGAAAATAAAGTCTACGGTAACTGGGGTATTATGAAGAGGCTTTAGAAATTCTGTATTTTTCCTTACCTCAGCAACACAAATTTCGTATTTTGGTGAAGAACGCAGTCATAAGAGACCATTTCCCCAGCCTGCACTCTCCTGTGGCCCTGCCTCCAGGAAATTCTGTAGGAAATGAGTTCAATGATATGATGTCTGGGATTTGCTTTAATAAACACCAGCAAGAAGGAGAGAGAAAGAAAAACAGAGACAGAGACAAAGAGAGACAGAAGAGAGAGGGAGAGACGAAGAACGAAAAGAGGAAGGGAGGAGGAAGAAGAGATGGCGTGCAGTGGGGACGAGAAGACGGATCGATGGAACCGAAACAACTGGCAACACGTTGGTAAATGTCGCTGGCTGAATAGAACTGGTAAAATAGAAATGCAACCTTCTCTATTTTTATGCATGAATAAAAATTACACAGTAAAATATTTTTTAAAAAATTGATAGGAATTGGTAGCAGCAGGAAACAAGCACTGGACCATATATACACTTGTCTGCATATATATGTGTATATATATATATATATATTAATTTTTAGTTTTCAGGTACAGGGTCTCACTCTGTCACCCAAGCTGGAGTGCAGCAGTGTGAAATCAGAGCTCAAGCAGCCTCAGACTCCTGGGCTCGTGTGATCCTCCCACCCCAGCCTCCCGAAGCGCTGGGATTACAGGCATGAGCCACCGTGCCCAGCCCTGGTCCATATTTTTAAACTTTATCCTGCTCACTTTTCTCTTCTGTATTCTTTGGAGCACAGCGAATGATTTGAGAAAAACAAAAGCGGAGAAGTGAAGGCAAAAGGAACCACAGGGACACAGCAGAAAGGGCTGGGAACGAAAATGTGCTAAGGAAAGGCGGGTGGGGGTAGAGCAAAGGAATGCAGAAAAAAACGAGAACAAAAAAGGACAATTCCCTTTGACTATGGGAGTCCACTCCAGCTCACTTGCATCGGTCCCAGAAACAAAACAGAAAACAAAAAAGTGTCTCAACCCTTCCTCACGTTCCTCCCTGGAGTGGTCTGTTACCACTAACGTTTCTTTAATTACTTTGCGCATGACTTAATGGAATTCTCCTCCTGGGATCCTGGATCCCTGACCGTGAATCCTATTCCAGGCCCCTGTCAATCTGAGTGACCCCGAGGGTTTTTTCTCAAATTTGCCGTGGCTTATATTCACCCCTAGGGAACAGCAAGGTGCCCAGAAGTGCGCTCTCTGGCCAGGCCCTGCCCCTGCCCGGGACAGCGGTGGCCTTGGTCTCTTCGTTTATCCCAAGAGGGGATTGGACCAGGGCCCTCGGAGCAGGTTGCTCAAAAGGTCACGAAATACGTGGGGACCTTGTTGGAATGCAGGGTCTGCAGTGGGACCCGAGAGTCTGCATGTCTAATGAGCTCCCGGGTGACGCTGAGGCTGGTGGTTGGGGGACCACACTCTGAGCCCCCTGGCCTTCCCCTGCCCTGTCCCCCTCACAGAGGAGGGGGGAGTAGAGCCACAGGGCCGTGCCCCCCAAAGCCCGTGTCCTTTCCGTACTACGCCCTGGGCCCTGGGTCCCAGCACTCCCACCCCAACAGCCCAGAAGTTTACCTTATGGACGCTCTTCCTGGTTGTAAGAGGTTCCAGGCGGGGAGGTGTTTACAAACTTGTCACGGGGCTGCGGTGTCCAAACAGGGATGTGGGAGCCCCCACGAGACACAAGGTGGGTGCAGGGGTGGGGAAGGCGGGCGGGGACGGGGGTCAGACTCAGGCTGGCGGCTTCGCCTTTTCCTGCCCTGGATTGAAGACGTTCGAAGGGACCTGTTTCCCAGCACGTCACGGAGACTCTGTACGTAATCAAAGAGGCGATAAATGAGTGATTGAGTAAATGACAAAGTGGACGTATTTCTCGGTAATTCCGTAGTGTTTAACCACACCTTGTGGTTTTGTGTTCTGGTATCTGTCTGCCCCGCTGGTCTGACCTCCTTTGTCATCATCGCACCCTGGGACCTGGCGGCGTGGCTGGCACACAGTGGGGGCTTAGTAAATGCTGAATAAGTTACTGACTGCGAAGGGTGCGTGACTAGTTGAGCGCTCCTTGTGACCGAGTGACAGCCGTTTCACAACTGCACAGAACTGCGGCAGAGGAGAGCAGAGTGAATTTCCAGGGCAAGGGGTGCGGGAGTGTCAACTGCTGATGGTTTAGCTGTAACAGCTCGTCAAGAACCGTCAGCGCCGCTCGGCGCTCGGCAACACTGCCCGAGTGGGGCAGGCACGGCCTGTCCCCGTGGAAACAGTGGCAACACCTACCTGTCGGAGAGAACAGGGCTGCAACGCAGAGACACCGGCCAGCGCAGGAGAAAGAGCCCTGCGAGGGTGACTCGGGCGAGGCTGGGCTGAAGGACGCCTCTTACCGGCCATGTGACTGTGAATAAGGTCACTTCAGCTTGCTGAGCCTCAGCCTCTGTGTCTCTAAAATGACGGGCGGGAGGGAATAATCCTCACTTGCGCGGATTGAAAGGATTGTAAGGACTGAAAACAAAACACCCGGTAAGGATCCCAAATAAAGCATCTAGTCCGGCCCGAAGTTAACGCTTCACGACCAGTAGGTATGACTGTCACTCACCACCAGCTGATTTGAATCTATAGTTCAGCAATCACAGCTAGTTTCCTGCTAACCAGAATGAGCCTATTCCCTGATTAATTTGAGTAGATTATTTGCAATTCCCCATCTTCATTCCCTCCTTCATTAAAGGTGCCCATTTGTAACCCCTGGCAGTGGAACGTCGATTATTCCTTGTCCCAGGTGTTCTCCTGGGACACGCCCAAAGCCAGGACAAGAGGAGGATGAGGGTGGGTGTCAGACGATCCCGGTGTAGGGACAGGCTCTGCGGGACAGACCTTATGGCAGCTGCTTTTCTCCAAGGTGTAGCCCCAAGCACAGGTGGGCATTTAATAAGTATCCGATTAGTCTGTGAGTCCATATTATGTCAGTAAAGATGTAATTTATTAACGTGGGCTCCTGGCATCCTTCCAGCACATGTATAATAGAATGACATTTTTCATGCAGAAATATAAATTAAATTAATTGGCACCCACATTTAATTGAAACTTCCTTGACAGTAGATGGATTCTCCCCCAACACCACCCCTTTCTCAGCAAGGGGCATTTCCTGCAGCCTGCAGAGAAGCCAACCCCAATTCCCGGGGCTCCCGGGGGAGCTGGCTTTCAGCAGGGTTTAGAGCAGCACGAAAAGTGAGCTGACCCTGGAAAAATGGTAAGTTCCTGCGCATGTGGTCTTTTTTTTTTTGGTAGGGAAAGGATTTTTTAGAGGAGAAGGAATACACAGAGGAACTCCTGTCTTTTGTCTGTCTTCCTACTTCCCTTTTCACCTTTGCCAGCCCTAACAGAATGCTTTGAACATTTTTAAGTCACCTTGAAAGTTTGTTAATCATACAGAATTCTTTCGAAAGCTGCTATGTAATTCCTGTCAAAGGGACCTTTTATTTTAATTTTTCTCCTTCCGAAATAATCTGCGTTTGGTTAGCTCTGTTGGTACCGCCAAGGGCCAAGGAGGCAAAGGTCCTGATTTCCACTCCTGCGTCTCGGGAACCCAGAAGGCGCACTTGACCTTGGCTTGCAAACGCCTGCTGTGGGTTAGTCAAGGGCATCGGCCAAAAGATTTGGATGAAGTAGACACAATCAAACACGCAGGGTGGAAAATGAAGTCGATGTTACGTACTCCCACAGTGAATGGGCGAACAGTGTTAATTCTGCAAACAGTGACGGCAGCACTTAGCATCCAGCGTGCCCGCCATCCTAAGCTCAGAGCTGTGCTTTGGGGATTTTTTATATATTTTTTATTTATATATTTTTAATTTCAGAATATTACAGGGGTACAAATGTTTAGGTTCCATATATTGCCTTTGCCTGCCCGAGTGAGAGCTTCAAGCGTGTCCACCCCCAGACGGTGCGCACCGCACCCATTAGGCGTGAACATACCCATCCCCTCCCCCTCCCACTGGGGGTTCTCCCTGCTTTGTGTGCTCCACCGCCTGACTTTGTGGAACCCCCACTCTGCAATCACCCCCCACTTTGTGCTTCTTTGATGTACTTTTCATAATCAAGGACAGAAAGAGAACTTGTCCTTAGCAACTTTTCTGGCTTCTTTACCTGACTTGGCTTAAAATAGCACCGCAGTCGTGGCCGTCCCCAAGGCGATCGCAGCTCAGCAGCCAAAAGCTGGGACTCAGTAGCTCTGGGGTTTATATGCCACGCACTTCCCCCTGTCTTCCTAAAAGACACAAAAGGTTACAAAGTCTGGTACTACATTCAGGTTACTTTATTGATAAGAGAATGATTTATCCCCCACATGGGGCCTATGTTTCTATATCGATCTACCCCCCGCCAATTTTTCTCCTGGCCTGAGCAGAATTCTTCTCCCCTTATCCTAATAATGGCACCCCAATTGCTCCCATTCCGTGGCCAGCCATGGTGGGGGACGGCCAGCCATGGTGCTCACTCCTGGCCAAGGGCTGGGCCCGAGACTGCACTGGAGCAATAAAATTCCTCACCTCCCTGGACTTTGCGATTGGTGCAGGGGTGAGCACGTGACTCCGGCGACGTCCTTCCACGAGCTTTGTCCTGCGGACAGTGATGAGGGAGGGGAGGGTGTCTCTTCCTTTTACCGTGTGAACTGTGGGCATGTCTGCCCGGGGCGGTCAGCACGCGAGCCTGCCTGGAGACGAGCCCGAGTGGGGACGAGGCCGACTCGGGCAGGCGGAGAAGCAGAAGGGACAGACCCAAAGGTGTGGCCCGGCTGTGATTGCAGGTGGCACCGCCGTGGTCACCCTGTGATCTGACTCCACACTCACCTTTGGCTTCAGCCAGTCTGGGTTGGGTTTTGATCACGTGGAACCGAAAGCACCCGACTGTTATGATAAATATTGTGGGAACAGCTTTAATAAACAACTGCTCCCTGCCGGTGGGGAGGGACCAGTGACAGCATCTGGAACTATCTCAGGAGGGGACAACTGTTTCACTCACCTCATTAGGGCCTGTAGGGCAGAGGGTTGCAAGCTTGGGTCACAACACATCATGAAATCAATTTAGTGGGACAAGAAGGACATTTTTTTAAAAGACTAGAAAATAGAGAGTCCATCACACACAGTAAAGGTAAATTCGATTTCATGACATTTTGTTTCAGACGTATGTGTAAGAAGATATGTTCTTGGTTGTTAAATAAAATATCTTTTTTGCTGAGGGGTATGATCAAAACATTTGAAAGTCACCGTTTAGAACAACACTGCACCACAACATTGAATAGAGCAGAAGGCTCAAAAAATGTAGCACATTGATATTCATATGTTCTAAAAAAACAAAACAAAACTTTTATCCATTAAGTGCTGTTTTGTCCTTACCTGGCTAGGCATTCACGTGTGGGAGAGGGGGATGGGGCTCATGCTTGGAATTGAAGTAGTTAATTAAAGGTGCACCAGACTCTCGTAGTTTAAGATGCTTCTTTGGAGTCATTCGTCCAGGTAGTTCAAAGTCCCTCTCTCTAGCAGGGCTGTTTTGTCCCCTGATCTCCCCCGGGTGTAGGGGTGGGGGGAGAAGCCGCTGACACCACGAGAGGACGGGGCAGGGGTCTGGCCGGCACCTGCTCCTGTCCGGATGCTCACGGTTGCCGGGCGCCCGTCTGACCTGGTTTCTGGGATGAGTCCACTGGAGGAGTCCGTGTCCGTGGACACTGGGTTTATCTTCTAGGTGTGGAAAGAGCCCATGACCTTCCTTCCTCGCTGGCCCGCCGTGGCTCTCGGGGTGGTGCTGTGGATGTCTCCGTCCCCCCAAGCCCCTGCCACAGCTCTAGCTTGTAAGGAGCAGTTGACCCCTGGTCGCTGGCCGCAAGGTGAACCCCACTCGGCCCTGCCGGTCGCACCCCCCGCCGTCTGTCGCACCTGCCCATACAGACAAGGGGACCTTTTAAATCCTTTCGTAAGACACAGGAGCCTGGAGAGTTCCAAAGGGCGGGCTCCGTCTCTCTCTCTGCCCGTCCACCCCTCAGCTTCCCCACCTTGGAGCAGGGCCACACCTCATGGCTGTCCACCCCGAGTCCCCAATAGAGAATGCAGCCAACCCACTCTGCTTTTGACTTTACCCTGAATTCTCTGACACCGTCCCGTCTCACTTGGACTTGGAATAGAGTAACCAGAACACACCTCCCAGTTGCTTCTTAAATGTGTACCCCTCTTTGAGCCATACTCCACCGTGGTCGGCAGGGCAGGCTTTCCCTTTCTTCCCCTGGGTCAGGGACTTCCCTGACATCATTCGCTGCGTTCTCTCTCCCTGTGACTTACCATAAACCCAAAGTCACACAGGCACAGCCCTTAATATAAAAGGCGAGCTTAAGCAATTAGGAAGATTCTCACAACCATCGTCTCTCTATGAACTTAAAAGAGAAATGCCCCCCGGGTAGCCAAAACCTGGGCATTTACCGTTTCTTTCTCTTTCTTTCCTGCTTTAGCAAATCTTGAACACCTAGCGGTAAATGGAAACCCTTGGTTGAATAGAGGGAAGGTTATGAAAATTGAAATGTATTGTTAAAATTATTGACCCAATTTAATAAACATTATTGTTTCACAAGATTCACTTAGGTTAATAATTATCATCACGTGTGGCGGTCACATAGGTGTGAATAAATGCTTAGTGCCTGTGCACATAGACCCACACACGCACACATACACTTGGTATTTCCACCATGAGACGTGGAGACAGTCGTTCACCGTTATTTGTAAGAGTGGGTGTAAGCACAGAAACAGCCCCACCTTTCCGTCCAAAAAAAAAATTTCTAGGCAGAGAACAAATAAAATTTATTCTTCTAGACCAGTAGTCAGTAAACGTCTTCTGCAAAACAGCCAGATTAATAAACATTTTAGGCCTTGCTGTCCATACGGTCTCTGTCACCACTACTCGGCTCTGGGGACACCACGAAAGCGGCCGTAGATGCTACGTTAATGAACGACACGGCTGTGTCTCCACAGAGCTTTATGTCTGGACACTGAAATCTGAATTTCATGTAATTGTCAGTGGTCCCAAAATGTTATCCTTCTTTACATTTTTTTCAACCGTTTAAAAATGTAAAAACCATTCTTCACTTGTGGGTAATACAAAACAGGCAGGAAGCTGGGTTTGGGCCCACAACCCATAGTTTTTGAATCCCTGCCCTAGATCCCTTTTTTAAAATTTGTATATTTTAATTTCTCTCTCCTTCCTGCTTATTTATGACGCAAGTTAACATAGCAACGGTGGCAACCAAGGTCAGGTCTGACAGGCCGACTCTGTCACCACACCCGGCACGCTGGTGCTTAGGGGAGAAACAGCGTCCCCCGCCCGAGAACGTGGCCTGGGCACTTTGAGTGACATCTTCCCAAATATGCAAGAGACATTCAGTGGCCCGAAGAAGCTGGGGAAGACCAGGATCACGGTTCTTTACGCCTCCTCACTGGTCCCCTGAGTTTTCCACCGGCTGAGCCCTGTCCGGCAGAGGCCAGAGCGAGGAGGACGCCTGGTGAATGGCAGGAGGACAAGGTGACCTGAGACGGCCTGCTGAGGCCCCCACCCTCGCAGGGCTGAAGACATTCCCGCCAGAACAACACCTGTGACAGGTAGTTGCAACTAATGTGCTTTTGCAAGATCCGTAAGAAGAAAAGTGAGCCCACGCGTGGCACCGAGGAAATGATTCAAATTCCAAGGCTGAGATCCGATGCTTCAGCCTCCAGGCCACGGAGGGATAAGACAGGATGCATTCAGAAAAGTTTGTGTCGCAATCCATGTAGGAACTGCTTAGTTTAAATTAAAAAAAAGTGTATGATACCATGAGAAAACGTTCCGATCCAGATAGTTACAATATGCATTGTTTGGCTGTCTGGGACCTTCGGCTTTCCAGAACAACCTACTCCCAGCAGGTCTAGGGCAGCCTTATTTTACTGTGAATTTGCCTTCTGGGGGATTTGTCACCGTCCCTGGGAGGACAGGATTTGTGAGAGTCATTTATGGCCGTGTGTGAGGTTCTGCACAACTAATTTCTACATAACACTATTTTTGTTACCCAGAGAAAATTCTAACTAAATAAACCTGTGAAATATAGTTTCCACCAGAATTACCCCAGCCCTCAAACCCCAGGCCGTCGCTCATTTTCACATTACATAATTTAAGTTAATTGAATGAAAATAGTCTAGCATTCGGATGGTATAGCTACACCTCAGAGGTTTCATTATGAGAAAGAAAAATAAGTTATTCACACAAGAAACACTCTTCTTAGGAGAGAACGTCATATAAAATGGCACTAATGAGTGAACATTGAGCATTTTTCTAATTCATTAAAGGTAACTTTGTGACCACTTTTCAAATTTGCATCCGGTCAGGTGGTTTCTGAAGGTTAACAAACCACACAGTGCCCTAAATATAAAGGCCACAAAACGGGAGTTAATTTTATATTACACTCTTTGGTGTGGACGGTCTTTCTGAATCATTTTTAAGTTCGGACTCTGTGTCAGGTACCGTGGTGGGCATTTGCCAGGTGTCACCTTGTCTGATTGTCACGTCACCCTGTGAGAACACTTGAGTGACTTGTCCCTGGTCAAACAGCCAGATCTACTGACCGCACTCTGGAGTCCTCCTCGGCTTCCGTCTGAACCGTCCCCGGGGCTGTCCGTCCGCTACGACACGGCTGCAAATGAGAGCGACAGGGAAATAGTCACTTCATCAATCTGCTGTTTTATTTATGTGATACAAAAATTGCAGTCGAAGGCCGGGCGCGGTGGCTCACGCCTGTAATCCTAGAACTCTGGGAGGCCGAGGCGGGTGGATCGCTCAAGGTCAGGAGTTCGAGACCAGCCTGAGCGAGACCCCGTCTCTACTAAAAATAGAAAGACATTATATGGACAACTAAAAATCTATATAGAAAAAATTAGCCGGGCATGGTGGCGCATGCCTGTAGTCCCAGCTACTCGGGAGGCTGAGGCAGGAGGATCGCTTAAGCCGAGGAGTCTGAGGTTGCTGTGAGCTAAGCTGATGCCACGGCACTCACTCTAGCCCGGGCAACAAAGTGAGACTCTGTCTCAACAACAACAAAAAAAAAAAAAAAAAATTGCAGTCGAAAGGTTTCTCTGAATAAATGATCTTTTCTGTTTTTTACTCAGGAGACCCAACATAGTTGAAGATTTAATATATTGATTAGTTTCCACTTGGGAAGCCCAGGCCCCCACACAGTTTGTGGGTCACTTGAGAGATCTGCAGGAGGCTGAAGACTCGGGATTCTCAAACGGCCCCTTCACGCTGAGCATCACACGCACCTCCGCCCGGCTGGCAGTCCAAGAGTGTTAGTGTTGCAGAGAGAGTCATTCCACAGTTTCTTTTTTTTAATTAAAAAGCTCAGATTTCTGGGATCACGAATTAATTAAGCTTTCATCCTTGGATGGTTCTTTCTGCAATTAAATATAATTTTTTTCAGTAATAGATGGGTTTCTACAGTGTATTAAAATCGACTTTGGGGATTTCTTATTTCATTCCCACTTGTGTAACATTCAGCTTTCACAAATGCTGTGGGTCAAAAACTAATGGGCTTCCAGACCAGAGTCCTTACTTCGGAGAAAGAATACATAGACTTCCAAGCAAAGGGATATGATAGCTTGTAGCTAGCAAGAGATCATTCTGCCCTGGGAGAGGGCAGAGAGCACTCTGAAAAGGCCGTGAGGTTGGTAACGCTGGAGCAAGGGTGCATGGAACACACTGGAAGGAGAGATGAGACCCGTGCACCAGGCTAAGGAATTTCAGTGGTAAATGAGTCACTGGTGAATTGCAGAGTGTGTAACCGGCGATGGAGCCCGGGGAGGGCCCCCATTAAAGAAGGAAGAAAGACGCCCACAAAGACAACTGAAGTGTGTACTCAGGAGAAGAGACGGTGGAGAGAACGGAGAGAGTATCTAACGCATCATTTAAATATTTAGCGATTTACGTGCGTACGTTTGTAAGTTCACAGTGACATTATTCTCAAGAGATTCACCGATAAGCCTACTGGCAAGGTTATTTGCTGTATCAGCCATTCCAGGACCTGAGTAGACCTCACCAGCCTTCCAGAGAGGCCCAGACCAGCCCTGCTTGGCTCTTCCGGAAACCTCAGCGGCCGGGCTCCCGGAGGAAAAGAGAACCAGGAGGGAGCAGGAACTTTGGGATCTACTGTCTTGCTCCGCTGCCCCAGGGCCCGGCCAGCTCACACGCACCTGCTCTCTTGCCTGTGAACAGTCGCATTTATCTGCAGGCTGTTTCCACGTCCAAGTTTCCACAGAAACTTCCTGATGAGACCATTAAAAAAAAAAGTGGCAAATTGTGAGTACCTGAGTGACACTGTGCGTTCGGGCTGTCACCGTGTCTGTGCTGTGCGTGTCTCTCCTGCTGCGGAAGCCGCCAGGCCTCCGTACGACACTGTTGTCTGAAAACACGTCCACTCGCTTCCCAGACCTGCGGGCGAAATAACGGGCGTGGGAAATTATGAACATTACGACCAACTGTACAGAAACTAAGTGTCGTTGGAGTCGCAGCAGGAGCACTGTTTACATGTGGGCCCTCCAGTAAATAGTCTACCCTTGCTGTCTACACACAGTGTCGGGCTGCGTGTTTTCTAGCACACTGCGTGTTCAGGATGGGCCTTGTTGCTTTCGGTCCGAACACACTGCAGCTGCCGCGCGCGGTGTTTGCTCTGTAAGCATCACGCGAGTGCCCCGGTGTGTGCAAAACGTCTTCGTTTTTACTGCCGTGGGGGGATATGGGTATCCCAGGGGTGCGGTCCCCAACCCCCGGGCCGAGGCCGGCACCGGTCCACGGCCTGCTAGGAACCGGGCCGTGCATCACCACCTGAGCTCTGCCTCCCCAACCCACATCCGTGGAAAAATTGTTTTCCATGAAACCGGTCCCTGGTGCCAAAAAGGGTGGGGACCGTTGTCTCGGGGAGCATCAGTGAGCAACTCAACTTCTTACTGCTCACAGCATTTTCATAACGATAACCTGTGGGTATTTTCTTTCTCTTACCTACAAGTCAGTCTCAGTTCCTTTCCTTTCAAGGTCTGACCTAAGGAAAGGGCCTAACTTAGAGTCAGAATTTAGATATTTGCAGTAAATAAATACATATGAACGGGCTTTAATAATTCGGCTATAAAATTTGAAGCAGTAAAGTGTATTCCTGAGGATTTTATTTCTTCTCCTAACCAACACTTGAAATTAAGAATTGGATTTTGCATTAATGTTGTCTCTATATAAACTCAGATGGGAAACAGCATGGTGCCATCTGTGGGTGGACTTGGGGTATTGCTGGTCTCTGCAGGACTTCAGATTTGGAATTTTCATTCATCCATTCCAGTACCTGAAGCACTTATATTCCGAGAGCTACACTAAGTACTATTAAGATTAATAAGACATGATGACCAATCAAAATTTAATGGAAGAAGTTTGCCATTTATGTTCTATTCCAAAATTCTAGAATTTCACGCACTTGTGCTGCAACCCAGATAATTGTCTATATGTCAGGGAACTACGTACAATTCATCGTGTTACTAGTGTTATTCCTAGTAACCCTAAAAACAGATTTGGTAATCCTAGAACACTTTGATCACAAAGATTTTGACATAGGTATTCCTTTAAAATTCTTAGCATTTCTTAATGCTAATGAAGTAAAATTAGAATCTTCCTGTTTGTTAATAGATATTTACAAGGTGATTTATTTAGGCCAAAAACTTAATAGAGAATCCAAAGCCAGTGGCTACTTAAAAAATACGTTTCCCTTAAATGAAGTCTTTCCTTGAACCCTCACATTCCCCGGCAGCCCCCCGACCCTGCTCCTCGGCAAGCCCAGGCGTCTTGCAGGACTAGTCTGTAACTGACGCTCTAATCCTCACCTTTGGCATCAACTCCAGTCCGTTTTCTGTGCTCCCCCCAACGGGTGAAATTAATTTAAATACTATATTTATTAACCCAATATATCGAACGTTCTATCTTTTTAACATGGAATCAATTTTAAAAACTACTAATGAGGTATTTTATCATTTTTGTACTAAGTCATAGAAATCCAGTGTCTATTTTACACTTACAGGACATCTCGGTTGACATGCTACATTTTCATAGGAGATTATCCTGGATCGTCAGGGTGTCCCCAAATCTAATCCCAAGTGTCTTAGAAGAGGGAGGCAGAGATGACACAGGCGTGTAGGAGGCAGCGCGGCCACGGAGGCAGAGATGGGAACGGTGGGACCATGGGTCGAGGACGGCTGACAGCCACCGCAAGTTGGACAAACCAGGGAACGGATTCTCCCCGAAGCCTCCAGAGCCAGAAGGTACCGTGAGACAATGTGTTTTGTTGTTTCAAGCCACCAAGTTTATAGTCACGACAGGAGCCACGGGAAACCACTGCAGCTCGGATGGACAAGGCCACAGGACGCATCCTGAGACGGGGACAGGGTCCGCAGAGCCATCGTGAGCACAGAAAGGCTGGTGTGAGTGACAGCACTTTCAGGGAACTTAGAAAAGACCAGTTTCCACGACACTGGAGCACGGGCAGAGCCGTGGAAGAGACGCTCTTCCTAAGCTGCCTCTTATAATTTCTCCGAATTTCTAAAGAAACACTTAGTTCAAAATTATCAGAAAGCTTGATACAATATGCTGTTTCTACGGCTTTCCTCTATTTGCTTTCTGTGAAATATAAACAAACCACATAAACTAAATATGTAAAAAATAGCAAGTTTAAATCTCATGTATACATTTCTCCTCCACTGAAAGGCAATTTACATAAAACACAAACATAAACAACATCTGTGTATATCTCCAGTAATATATTAAGTGACGATGATGTTCTCTTTAACCAAAAATGTACTTATGCATTCAAAATTACCATTTACATGGAATTTTGGGGGGGAATACGCATTTTTTTCCCCAACGGAAATTACCCTAATGTGTTTTAAAATATGTAAACATGCCCTAGATCTATCAAAGTGGTATTTGTGAAATATCACACATGTTCCAAGCTTACCCAAGTAATTATATTTTATAGCTTTTAAAATGGTACGTATCTCTGAACACACACTCACACACACACCACACACACACACACACACACACACACTCTGCCTGTGTACACTCAGTTCAGAGCTGACAATAATGTTTGTGCAATTCCTTCTTTGGATGATTAAGACATTGAGAATTCCAATCACCTCTTCCAGGAACAAAGCATGCCTCTGTTGCTGGTGGCAAAGTGGCACAGGTTTTGTTACACACTGTCTGAATCCGAGGGACCAAACACCTTACTCGTTCAGGTTTCTGGGGCCCATGTACAGGGATAGCAAAGGAACAGGCTTTGGGACAGCAGTGCCACCACCACCCACAAAGCCATCGTCATGGGGTGAACAGCCTCTATCATGGATGGTATCGAGTTCAAAGGTGAGAGTCTTCTTACCTGCAGTACTCCTCCTGTTTAAACTGGATTTCCTCCATTCTCTTCCATCGCTCTCCACCTACCCTGTCCGAGTAGGCCACCAATACTCTTCTTCTCCAAAGACCGTCTTCTTGGCAGAGGCCGGGCACTGTGAGCTCCCCGGTTAAGCACGTGGGCTCTGAAGCCACCTAGACCTGTGTTCAGGTCCTGGCCTCCACCCTTGTCATTGGGGTGACCTGGGGCAGGTCACTCGCCATGTTGGAGCTTCAGTTTCCTTACCTGTGAAACGCGGAGGGTACTAGAGTGAGACTTGCTCTATGTTGTTATAAGGCTTTAACAAGCCATTAGCACAAAATATGTATGTGGTGTGAGGAAGGGGTCCAGGCGCCTCCCCTCTGTTCCCATGAAGACCCTGTGCTCCATGCAGAACATACCGGCAAGCTCATACATGGCAAAGGGCTCAGGGCGCACCCAGCATGTGGCTGTTCCCTCTGCATCCAGCCCAGAAAGGCACCTTTCCTGGAACTGCTTAGCTGTAACCTCAGTAGCCCTCAGGGCTGCCCCCAGTTTTCTGCCTTTCAAACTCCATGGGACGGGGGTCGGAGCTGGCTGTGGGGAACAGACACGTCGCAAGGGGCTGGACCTTGCGCACACGCTCACTCTAATCTTGCCACTGTCAGTAAATGTTGTGCTAGCTGAGCCTGTCGTGCGTTCTGTCTGTCCCCAGCGGTCTGAATTGTGCACCGGTCTCTTCCCTGGACGGTACTTACCTGCATCTGACCGTGGCCACACTCTGGTATATTCCATGACACACAGCCTGACCACCCACTGAAACGTACAGTGACTATCAAACAAGCGAGAGCTGGTGACGAACTACGTCACATCAAAATGGCATCAGTGACAAGAAATGTCACTGTTTTTGGTGCCACTAATAAAAACATGTCCAATTATGCCATGACATGTCATTGGTTTTAAGACACATTCTGATGTCAGAGATACCAAAATGTGAAAACAATTTGCAGCCTCGAATCCAGGAAATGCAGTATTTTCACAAGAAAAATGGATATGTGCATTGTAAAAGCACTTAGCGCCCTGTATGATTAAATAGGAAAAAAATGTTATTCTATGGATGCAGAAATGCATTTAAATATTGTCTGCATGGGCTTGCAGTTGGCATCGGTTCCGAAAGTCCCTCTAAACTGTCCCTGCGTGGTCACTTCCCACAGTCACTTACTGTCATCTTCATATATTCCCATGTCGTCACTGACTGTTCATACAACCAACATTACATCTCCCTTTGGACACCTTTTATTTAAATAACCTCCACGATTGTGCCCTTCCTTGCTCTACTTCTACACGCACCTTCTTCCTCCTATTTCAGCGGCATTCAAAGACCAGAATCTCATTTAACATAAAAATAAAAATAAATTCTTGCAGTAAACACAAGTCACCAGATGACCAGCTTGTCTCCCAATGCTAGAATTTGTTCCCTGTGATCAATTCCAGGGACTTCAGCCTTCATTCCGGGGGTCTAAGCAGAGTGGACAGGGCCCCCATCTTCCCTTCCCTGTCCCCAGCAGGGTCCCTGCCAGCTTCTCTCGGGGCTGCTTCTTCTCAAAGGCACCCCCTTCGCTAATAGGGGCTTTTCTGGGCAGTGGTTTTGCTTATGATTAATTATCGTGAACCCAGCCTGGACCTTTGG
Source organism: Eulemur rufifrons (assembly GCF_041146395.1). Taxonomy (NCBI): domain Eukaryota; kingdom Metazoa; phylum Chordata; class Mammalia; order Primates; family Lemuridae; genus Eulemur; species Eulemur rufifrons. The sequence goes on from NC_091006.1 coordinate 36,702,165, forward strand.
CTTTCTGGCTCTTAGCTGAGTAGCCAAGATATTTCTCTAGACCGAGATAGTTGGCTTCAGTTCTAATTAATGATCAGACGTTATCAGCTTAGTTTAGACTGTTTGCTCTCTGACTTCTTGGCTGGATAGCCTAAACACTTCCCAGATCCAGAGGGCTGGCTAAAATTTATGTCCCCCTTTTTGGCACTGTCTTGATAATGCTGATGCTTTCCCGGATCTGGAAAAAAGATTTTAATTGTTTACGGTCTTGATTAATGGGTTTGCTGTTGCTTTGATAGTCCATCATTTATAATGATAAGAAACCGAAAAAAAAAACAAAAAAAAAAAAACAAATGGGCATTTCATATTGCTCTTCTGGGATGTTTTGGTCAATCCTTTTTAAGGAGTTACTGTTTTGTTTCCTTCCCTGTTACTATTAAGTTAGTAATAATTTCATTCTAATTGAACGTTAAACTACTATTTCTAACTCGTCTCTTCCTGCAGGATTTATCATGCCGTAGAATTTCACACTGTTGTTTCAACCAAGGCCTTGCTCGGAGGCTTCTGGTTGTGTATCTGAAGTCAGCAGCCCACGGAGACAGCTGGGTTTCGGTTTGCTCGCAAACACGGGGCGTTCTTATCGCTTTTGTATCATCTCTCACCGAGCTCAGTGGACCTTGTCTTCTTACTCTCCGTCACATAAATGAATCCCTCTCCCTCCACAATCATTCTTTGGTTAATTACCTCATTTGGCCAAGTAAATCATCCCCATTTAAAATGAAACCCCAAGTTCGTTTTTACTAATAAGTTTTATTTCTGTGTATCCACTGGCTGTCTAAGTTCTAGTTCATGTCAGAGGTTCTTCTCGATACCCAGCTGTTATTTATGAGGCTGTTACTGCTGTGAATTAATACACCACTAACCTAACTAGATGCTTCCAAACACTTCACCTAAATGGAAACCTATCCTTTCTCTGCTACAGTTCTCTGTCTCTGCTTTCTTTGTTACCAAAAAGAATGAAAAAAGAAAAAAACATAGAGTATTTGAGTGAGGTGATAGTGTCGATTTCTTTTCATTTCTAAACTAATTTTTGCTCATCCAGTTTCATGTGACACTTTCTTGACAATGACACCAAAAGCCACAGTTTGCCGCCCGTTAAGTTTGGTGCCTTAAATACACTGAGCCCTGGCCCTGCAGGGGATGGATTTCTGCGTTCTGTTTCAGCTCTGTCTATACATATATTTTCTGTTTGCAGACATTTCACACATGGTAGAAAGCATCTCTCATTAAGTTCACCAACAACTTCCTTTTGGGAGAAACTCTAGGGTTTTTCCCTCCAGTCTGGCTCTTTCTGACCTCTCTGCTGCGACTGGTCCTCCTCACCCACCCTCCCTCCCTCCCGAAGCCGGTTCCTCCCGTGACCTCCACGCCCCTGCGAGGCCCCGGCACCCCTCCCTGTGCGATCGCTCTTGCTCTGCCTCCTCCGCAGGCCCCTCTGCAGCTTCCCGCCCTCCGATCCGAGACCACCCCAAGGCTGTCTCAGCCTGTGGCTACTCTGTCCCCCCACGTCCCCCTCTGGGACGCGGAGCCGTCACAGCTGTGACCAGCACCTCCTACGATCGACTCTGTCACCTCCGAGTTCTCTCCTCCCACCTGAGTTCTGCGTCTCGCTCCTGTTTAGAGAACTTCCTCCTGGATTCCCTGTATCATCTCGTATCTCACTTATTCGCTTATTCAACGGATACTTATTGCATATCTAGGGTGTGCCAAGGACCGTGTCAGGCCCTGCAGATAAAATAATGATAAAAATACGCCGTTTCTGCTCTCAAAGAGCCGGCAACTCAGTGGAACGTAAGGTAAGGACTCTATCAGATTATTTGCAAAGCCAAACAAAACAAACAAACAAAAAAAATAATTAAGAAAAAAATAAATTAGCCAGGTGTAGTGGCTCATACCTGTAGTCCCAGCTACTCGTACGCTGAAGGGGGAGGACTCCCTGAGCCCAGGAGTTCGAGGTTGCAGTGAGCTATGATTGTCATCCAGCCTGGATGACAAAGCAAAACCCTATGTCTTAAAAAAATAATAAAAAATTTTAAAAAAGAGCCAAATGATAAAAGAGCCAAATGACAGAAGAGAAGGAGACCAGCACACACAAGAAAGCAATGGAGCGGCCTGACAGTGCAGCCCACCCTCCGGCTCCAGGGCTTGCGACCCAGCGTCACCCATGGCTCTAAGGCTGGAAGGGTCTGGTCCATCTGCAGACAGAAATCTAAACACAAACTTCAGAAGATGGTACAAGAGGCTTGGACTGCCCCCTCTGAGTCTCACCTTGAACTCTGGTGTTCCTCATTTTCCTCTTCCCTCCACAGTCCTCGAGGTATTCTTGACTCTCCTCCTTCATCCCTGGCTCCTCCTCCTCCTTGTCTGCTTTTTCTCTTTCCTTCACCCTTCCCCATCTTCCTCCTCCTCCTCACTTTGGCTTCCAGCGGGAGTGAAGCTGGAGCAGGGCGCGGCGTGACCTGTGCTTGTGAGACAAGAATGGAAGGAAAAGCACTCGGCTGGTGGACTTCAGGGTGAGCCATCTACGGACAAACAAACCTAATGAAACCGATGTGAACGTCACCCAACATCACATTATTTTAATAAATCAGATTAAGTCTGACTCCCAGGCCCCACGCTCTACGATGGGAGAAATTTAATTAAAACAGTTTAATCAGAACAGTCGAGAAGACGACAACGCAGTCTAAGGGTGCAGCTTTTGAGAATCTGGCTTGATTAAAAGGGCATTTGGAAATTAAGTCAAGGGGATCCTGAGACGCCCTGGGTGACCGGGTCCTGACGGGGGGGGGGGGGGTGGAGGGAGGGGGGCAGACTCCGGCTAGGTGCTGGAGACACGTAAGACAGGACTCGGGGTCCCTGGATCCTCACCGGGTCATGCGGCTCATTCCTGAGCCCGGCCGCCTGGTGCCGGCAGCCACAGTGGAGACTGCGGGTGGGAAGGGACAGCTTGTCATGTCCCTGCAGTACGTGCATCTGCCTGGTGACAAGCTGAGAGGGGTAGACTGGGGAAGAGACCCTGCGCCCCCCCCCCCCCCACTCGCTCCTGGACCACTGGGAAAATCCTCTTCCACCCGGACCTCCAGCTGCTCCTGGCACTCTGAGCTCACCCCGTGGTCACTTGCTGTGTGTTTACACATTTGACAAATTCCTGACGTCCCGCCCTGGTCAGAGTAAAGAGCTGCCCTTTCCTGCTACTCTATAATTAATCTGAAAACTCTTGTCCACACGCGTGCCCACAGAACCACTGGGCTGTCCCACGCGTGATCTTTCAGGACTCTGGCCGAGGGGACGCTACACGACAAAGCCTCTCTCCACCTCCCATTGCACAGAAAACAGTTTTGTTCCCGGGATTTCAGTGGAAGTTGACACGAAATGTAATTCTTCATTTTAAGAGAGGGAAAAAAAATATAAGTAGATTAAGAGCTGACTCATAATTGTGATTTACTTCGGCTTTTTAATTCGAACATTTTAATTGCTTACTTTACAAATTGAGCTTTAAGAAAGTAAAATAATAAAATAAGATTTATAACTTTGCCTCCACCTTCAAAGGGCTGTGCTTGGTGATTTCTCTGAGACAGAGAAGCCATGAGCCGCTCTGCTTCCATTGCTCTTGCCCACCTTCCTCCTCGTCCAGTTCTCTTTTCCATCCTGTGTCGCCCCGAGTGAGCCCTGGAGATCCTGCAGTGACTTTTCATACATGTATCTGAAACAAAATGCAGAGGAGAAGGTACAGGGAGCTGGAGACGGAGGAGTCGGCTCCAACTCCCGACCCGCGGGCAGCTCAGCCAGCAGCCCCCCCCCCCCACCTACCTGAGACGGGGGTTCAGCCCTTCCGGCCTCCAAGACAGAAGCCACCAGCTCCCGCCTGTCACAGCCCCCCCCAGCACCCCGCTCGCTGCCTTCCTCCCACTCACTAAGACTCGCAGCCCTTCCCCAGCCCGACTCCCTGGCTGCCTCCTTCTCAGTTTTCAAGCTTCCCCTCGAATTTCACCTCCTCTAGGAGGCCTCCCTGGCAGCCAGAGGGGTCTGTGTCCCCCACCCGGCTTTTCTCTGCCAACGTCCTGCTGGTTCCCCTCATGGCTCAGGTCCTACTTTTAATTGTCTCATTTATGTTCCAGTCCTTGCTTTTATTTTTTGTCTGTCTGTGTTTTTTCCCTGGCTCTGTCTCCGGCTCTGTGAGGGTAGGGACTGCATGCACGGTTTTGGGGACGATACCTGGAGCACGTCGGCACTTAGTAACACCCGTTTAGTGACGGATGGCTGGGTGGCCGCGCTGTCCTCTCCGGAGAGACCCAGCGTGCCGACTGCTCCAAGAAGCACTTCCCTGCTTCCGTTCCAAATTCTGCTCAGTGAGAGCTCTAGGGACTATTTCTAAGGTCAGATCCAGGGAAGTCGCCCCAAGGAAAACTCAGAAGGACACAGTGAAACAATCCCTGGATTATTTTTCTAATGAAGGGATTGACTTGGACCTCAGACTGAATCAGGTGTCCAACACAGAGAGAGCACAAAGCCAGCCACCCTGTGAACCAAAAAATAAATGACTCACAAGCCACGCATGGGGACCCCACCCACTGGCTTCTGCCCGCACTCGCTGGCCAGTCCTACCCGCAAGGATGGTAAGAAATGTCATCCTTTAGCTGGGCACAGTGCTGCCTTGAATAAAATCAGTGTTCTATCACTATGAAAAGAAGAGGAAAATGGATACTGTGTAACCCAGTGGCTCAGAGCATGCATCAGAATCTTCTGGAGAGCTTACTAAAATACACCAGTCCCCCCTGTACCCAGGGGGATATATTTCAAGACCCCAGTGGATGCCTGAAACCGCAGAGAGCACCAGACCCTGTATACACTATGTTTTTTCCTATGCATACATACCTATGATAAAGTTTAATTTATAAATTAGTCACAATAAAAGACTAAGAATAACTAATCATAAAATAGAATAAGTATAACAATACTCAGAATAGTGCAAGATTTAAAACTTATATTTCTGGAATTTTCCACGTAATATTTCTGGACTGCAGTTGACTGTGGGTAACTAAAACCCCAAATAAGGGGGGACCACTGTATGGATAGCTGCACCCCCAGGGGTTCTGGCTGAGTAGGCCTGGGGAGGACCCTGAGAATTTGCAGGTCTAACCAGCTTCCAGGCCACGCAGGAGCTGCCGGTTTGGGGCCACACCTGGGGGACTTGGAGAACCGCTAGCGTTTCCCTCTAAGCCAGACACACATTTTGCCTGCAAGTGTTGACCATCTATTTATTTTAACTTCAGTATGTTATTTTACTAGCAAAGCCCCAGACTTTTTACGCTACCAAAGAGACCCTTCCCATCAGAGAGGTAGGAGGAGAAAGAAAAGCAGGGTAAGGAAGAGAGGAAATCAAGTTTTGTCACAAGCATCATGGCTAGAAATCCGCTCCTTGCCACCATTTGTGAGCTAGAACGTGTGAATGGTGAGTGGAGTTGAGAAGGGGACGGGGCGTTAGCAGCTTTCAGGATTGATGCTCAAGCGAGGGAAACAACAGCTGAAAACCAACTCCGCGGGAGGTCTCGGAGGATCAGGGACCATCCTGGAGGGCACAGGGCAGGCCTCCCTCTGCCGCTGGTGGTGCTGGATAGCTGGGTGGACTGACCCTTCTGCAGGGAGACAGTGGTATAGACGGGTAGCAGACGGGTGGGAGGAGAGCATGGGGTGGAGGGTGCCAGCGCTGGCAGCCACCCTGGGGTCAGCGTCCGACAGCCTCGGCCCAGACTCCCCTGTGCGGAGGGCTCTGCTCTCCCCAGCCCCATCTCTCCCTTGCTTTCTCCTCGATTTTTGTTTTTCAGAAACTTGCTGAGTGAAGAGAGGAACAGAAAATAATTTTTGTCTGTGCCTCAGCATAGACAAAAAGCAAGCAAGAAAGAGATCTACGAATCCCTGGAGACTGAGTGTGGTAGGGAGAGAGAAAGACAAAGTTAAAGGGACCCGAGGGAGAAGTGAAAACTTGGGCCAAAAAAGGCAGAGGCCACTTACACTGAAGTGCTTGCCCCTCCTGGGGCTGTTTACCACACACGCTCGCTCTTTCTTGTCGTCGGGGGAGTTTCTGCGTTTTATTTTATGGTGTAATTCCCACACAAACCGTGCTCCTGGCGGGGTCTGATTTGAAATGATGCTCTGTAGTTCCACGCTGCTTGGACGTGTGTGTGTGCACGCGCGTGTGTGTGCGTGTGTGTGTGTACATGTGTATGTGTGTGTGTGTGTGCGTGTGTGTACATGTGTATGTGTGTGCGTGTGTGTATGTGTGTGTGTGTGTGTGTGTGTGCGTGTGGGCACATTTCTTTAAAATTGTTCATGGTCAAAAGGAGGGGACAGGGGTCCCTATTCCTGCTTCCTCTTTTTAAGGTTTGGGCCCCCAGAAGGCATTAACTAGCATTTCTAAATTCTACATATTTGGAGAAACACTGCATGGAAAATAGAAACTCAAAACTTATCTTATTTTAATTGAGTTGCAGCGTAATTCAGACCTTGAACTTCTTCCACCCTTCAAAAAGGCCCTTTAAAAGAGGAGTCTTGCAGAACCCAGCGTGAGCTGCAGAGATACGCAACGCGGGCCACAGACGGGACCCTTAGCTCCAACAACGACCGCAGGGGTGGGCGAGGAAGCAGAGCTGGGAGCAGGAAGGGGACTTGGCTGACGGTCACCAGGGGGACTTCCTGTGTCTGTGCTGTGCCACCGGCACGTTTTAACCATCCCTGTTGTGCTCCCACGACGCCACCAGCCTTTTGTAAGTTTCCGTAAAGCTCTGAAATTTCCTAAATGTTTGGGCAGCCTGAGCTGTCCTTTCTAATTGACGGAGACAGTTCCCACTTCGTGTCAGACATGGAGCCGGAGGTCAGGTGAGGAGGACGACGAGTGCAAACGCCATCTGTCCCGTCCACAGGGACCCTTAGTCTGGCATGAGGGGTCCGGGGTGTCCAGAGCTGGGACTCGGGGTATCAGGAGGGGGTCTGGGGAGAGTCGCCCCCACCTGAGAGGAGTGTTCACGGAGGACTTGGCTCTTGGCCCCGTGGAGAGTGACTGGGACGTGACAGTGAGCGGGAGTGACGCGGGGAGACGGCCACCCACGCGGGGACACAGTGCAGGGCGGCTGTGACAGGTTCGTGAGGGACAACAGCGTTCAGCCCACTGCAGACACGATCTGTGCAGGGCATTAGTGACAGAAGCACCTTGCCGGTGGCATTTAGAAGCAAATTTCTTAAAATCAGGAGCACGCATTCGTTTTCTAGAGCTGCCACGACAAAATACCACAGACCAGGGGACTGAAACAACAGAAATTGATCTTCTCACAGCTCTGGGGCCATAATAGCCAGAAATCAAGGTGACAGTGACTCAGTTTCCCCCGAGGCCCCTCCGTGGCCGGCAGGTGGCCGTCTCGCTGTGTCCTCACGTGGCCTTTCCTCTGCACACACGTCCCTGCTGTCCCTTCCTCTCCTTACGGGGACACCAGGCGTGTTGAATGTGGGCTCCCCCCGTCTGGCCCCCCAACCTGGAGCAGCTCCTCCAGACCCTGGCCGCAAACACAGCCACACGCTGGGTACGGGGGCCAGAGCCTCCACACGCAGATTGGGGCAGGACAGAACTCAGCTCACAACAGACCACTGCTCCACACGATCACAAACCGCACACTCCTGCTTTAAGACAGGTAACACTTTTGCAAAAGCTACCAGGCATCGTAAGAAAGCTTGTTAGCACATGTTACACCTTACTGTCCCCCGCGTTTTCTAGGAAGCTTTCGTTCAAGCAGAAAGGTTAAAGGTAGAGATTTAAACACTCCAGACTTGAAGAAAGCAATCCCGCCTTTCTGCTCCAAGGCATTTACCCAGGGGAAATAAAACACGCGTGTCTACGTGGAGACACCCACACAGATGTCCACAGCAGCGTTACTCATAACAGCCAAAGCGTGGAGACAACCCAAACATCTGTTTATCAAATGGTGCACAAAGAAACAGAATGTGGCACATCCACACAGCGGAAGACTGTGGGGCCGTGAAAAGGAACGAAGCGCCTGGAACGCGAAGCTCAAAAAGCCAGAAGGAAAAGACCACACATGATACGGCTCCATTTACGTGAAGTGTCCGGAAAAGGCAAATTTGTGAGACAGGACAGCAGTGGCTGCCTGGGGGCTGCGGGAAGGAATGGAAACTGAGGCACGTGGGCACAGAGGAGACTTTGGGGGTGAAGGAAAATTTCTAAACCCGAATGGTGATGACGGTTGCAGAAGTCTATGAATTCATATCTAATTATACGACTACAGCAGGTGAATTTTGTGGTATGTAAATTGTATGCCAATAAAGCTGGAAAATGTTAATGTAAAGATATATAAGAGGAATGGAAAAATGACAAGAAACTAAAACGAATTTCAGAAATTTCCTGTAATCACAAAGGGGAAGCTCATTCCTTCCGTGTGCAGCCGACAGAAGGAAAAGTCTACGCCGTCCCAAGTGAGTCGCTGGTTTGCTCGGTGCAGGGCAGGAGGAGGGGAAGGTTTGCGGCTCGGGGGTCCTGTGTGCCGATTCCCGGCCACTGACTAATTCCCGGTGAAGTGGGACAAGCGGTAACATCCCGAAACTAACCCTGGCAGGGCCCTCAAGGACCACCTCGTGCAAATCTCTCCCTTAGCTGAAGCTGGAGTGGAGACTCAGGAAGCTTTATGTAACCGACTCGCTCAGGACACGGAATCTGGCGACGGCCAGGTTGAAATCTGTCTCAGGTCTGCCGACTTCTAACCCAGAGTGCTCCACCGGGCTCTGTCCCTGCCTGTCCCAACCTCCGTCAGCCCCGGTTGTCTCGTCTGCAAAATGGGAGCAGTAATACCTGCCCCGGCCTGTTCCACACGCGAAGATCAAATAGGATAAATGACATGGAAATTTTCTGAAAAAGCAGAAAGTCCTGTCCTAACACAGAGCGCTGCTGGAGCGGCATTTACAGGGCAACTGTGAGTCTGTCAAGCCCAGGATCCGGACCCCAATTCTGCACGAATTCGCTTCCAGGGAAACCCCTCGCCTGCCCCGACGTGGACGTCAGGAACCGCTGGCGGAAGCTGCTCCCCGGCAACACAGGGGATGTTGGGGGAAGTCTTGGCACCATTCCCTTCGTTTTCCAGAACATTCCCTCATGCCAGAACACCGTTGTCTTCCTGCTGTCCATCCATGACACTTTAATGAATGTGAAGACAATGAAATGTAGTCTGTGTGCATTCAACTATGAGTCCTCAAGTAACAACGACGAAAATGAAGATTCGGTTTAGATATCTATAACCTTAAACTTATTTATTTTACCCCCCTCCTTTGGAAACTTATCCATCCCTGTTGAGACTCTATAAAGGGCCCTCTGTGTCTAATAACACCTGGAAATCCCCAAGACTGTAAACTAAGTAGATTCTGGAGTGTAGTCATCTCTGCTAAGGGCTCCCCTAGACCTAGCCCCTTCCCGGAGCCCCTCATTCCCGGAGCCCCCCTTCCCGGAGCCCCCCACCACCCACACGGGGCGGGTCTCCCTGGGAGCCCAGCGAGCCCGTCCGGCCCGGGGAAAACACCAGGTGCAGAGCCCAGCCAGAATGTGAACTGGGAAAACACTTATAAATCAAGCAGGTCCCAGGGAGTGAAAGTACAAGTTAGCAAAAAACAGCAACAAAGTAGCTGTGAAATGTTACATCAGACCGACTCAACGCAAGCTAATTACAGCGGCCTCTCCAGAAAGCCAGCAGGGAAGCCTGAATGATGAGTCAGGAGAAGGCTGGACCGGCATCCGGACCCCACTTCCCGTCCCTTGTTACACTATAGGGACATTGGCCCTGCACCCCTGATGTACGCCACCAATGTTTTTCCCCAGTTGTCAGTTGTCTCATGACTTTGTCATGATATTTTTTTTAATTTCCCCTGCAAATATGTCTTGTTTGTATGTAGTTCAAATTGTCAGTCTTGTCTTTTGCTGCCTCCGGATTTGGAGTTGTATTTAGAAAGCATCTCCTCACAACTGTGCTATCGAGAAAGTCACCCAGGTTTTCCCCTTACATTGGGGGTTTCATTCTTGATCCATATGGAGTTTATTCCTGCCTGTGGCCGTCTAGCAGTCCCCACGCCATTTATTTAAAAGTCCATTTCCCCCCACCATGACTGTAGATACCACCTTTAACGTGTACTAAATTTCCACACACATTTGGGTCTATTCTTGGATTTCTAGTCTATTGGTCTGACCATCTATCCATATACCAGTATGACACTTTTAATTATAGAGGCTTTATAGTACGTTATAATATATGTTAGGTAGCTCTTTTTTCCCAGTGCTTTCCCAAATATTCTCGCATGGTTTTTTAATTTTGTTCTGCTTTTTAAAAATGAACTTTAGTATCAGCTTATCTGGCTCCAGAAAAAGGTTTATTGGTATTTTTTCTGGGTCCACATTAACTTAGGAAGAACTGATATCTTTATCATATTTATGATACCAAGTCATTCTATCCAAGAACAGGGATATTTTTCCATATGTTCAAGTCTACTTTTATGCCTTTCAGGAGTGTTTTAAAGTTTGTTTTTCCCCATGTAAAATGTGCACATTTAATGTTAAATTTACTCCAAGGTATTGTATCCTTTTTTCTTTTTTCTAAAATTTTATCCACCATTAAGAGTCCTATGACTAAATATTGTATCTTTTCTGTTCCTGCATCCCATTACTTTTTGAAGCCAAGCTGATCTGCCCACTTGATCTCTGGTTCTAAGTAAAGAATAATATATTCTTTTCCACCCACATTTTGGTTTTCCTTTGCCTGGTCCACTCGTCTCCTTGTCAGGATTTGAGGGTATCTCTAGTGACCATGTTGGAAGAACAAGAGACAATTGCAGGTCTAGGGTTTGAGGCAAGGTGCCATAAGACATGTGGTGAATAAGATCTTCAGGTCTTAGCAAGAAGAAATTTACATACGTCCGGGGGCAAAGATAGGAAGTTACAGGACTCACATATTTTAAAATCTGAAATTGGATTTAACTGGTCTGCTTTTCTCAGTCAAGTAAACTCCATCAATCTTTGTGACACCTGGGACAGTCCCCTAAGTCCTCCCTTCCCTTCTTAGGCCGATATAACACAATATACTTATGAGTAATAGTGTTGAGTTGATGAATCCCTACTATAAATTCTCCTTTCCTAATATTTCCCTAATACTTTCATGATCCAAACTCCACGTGGCCATAAGAACCTCTGATAGATAGTTGTCTGTGAGACCAGGTTAGAGGCAGGCCCTGTGAATCACGACCCACTTCTCAGACTGAACATTTCTGCCCAATTTCAGACTCAGGGGTGTCTAGCCGGTTTACTCAGGTAGTTGGTGCGTGGTCCTACCGAGATCGAGATCACTGGTTGGATTTTACTGCAAACAAGCCGGCTCTCCTCTCCCAATGCCTCTCTTCCTATGGTGCTTTAATCCCTTGGACCCAGAGAGGACTGAGGGAGAAATCTGGGCAGGGCACAGAAAACGCAGTGTTGAAAAAGCAACTGGAGACCTAAAGCAGTTGGAGACTCTCAGCCTTTGGCAGGAATGGGAAGACAGACCCTGGGTCCTTTGCCTGTAAGACCTCTTTCTCCACCAGTTTCCCCGCTGAACTCCTAAACACTCCTCAAGGTCAAGCTTAGCCAGCACCTTTGGTACATAATTTTTCACGAGATCCCTCTACCTCTCAGAGAAGTAACTGCTCCCTCATCTGTTTTCCCATTAAATTTTAAGCATGCTTCTATTATCATTTTAATCACATTTTATTACAGTTCTATCATTATTTGTTTATATCTCCGTCTACCAACGAGGCTTCAGATTCCTGTAGGGCAGAACTGTGTTTCATTCATCTCAGTAACCTCAGGTCTAGCAATTTAATTGAGCTAAATTGACCGGAGGAAGAGATCTGAACTTCTATTTTCTAGTCACCGCTTGAGATCTGTGAGTCACAGCCTCGGCAGGCGGCAGTGGTGTAAGTATCACCCGGTTCACATTTGTCGCAGAGACCCAGGCTAGAGCTCCCTGGTGAGACTGCGGAACGCACCCCACAGCCTCTCTCACTTCCAGCCTATTAGTGAACCCTTAATTAGGAAAATGGGAATTGTTATAAGGATTAAGGAAGACGATGCAACTAAGGCAGCTATTAGTAAAATATTAGTAATGGTGTTACTGCACAGACTGATGAGAAGGGTGGGATGACAGCTAGAGCCACTGAGGCAAAGGCGTTCCCTTGACGGGCTGTCACGCGATCCAGCCACAGTTCTGCACCTTTTTCCCACCACTGCATGTGACACGGGAGATACCGCATGAGGGACACAGGCCCAGGGCCATCGCTCTGGACTGGCAGATTACAGGTAATTTCTGGTGCATTTGCTGGGATTCCCTATCTCCTTCCTGTCTGTCTCGAGAAAGCAAACTGGAACACCCGTGAGTCACAATGTCATGATTAGAAAAACAATACACCTGCTCTTGTCAGTTTTTTAATAAAAAAACTCAGGTTTTCATTATGACTAATGAAAACTCAGTTCTTCATTATTCTCATAAATTACTCCAGCACACCTTTGTGCACAACAGCGTTTTGTAAAAGCCAGTTGCTAAGAGCCACCGTTATAGACCCTGAGGGGTGAAGGCTGACCATTGTCACCCTGTGAGATGTTTGCAAACTCTGCTACTCACCATGACAATTATGAAAAGTGGGCTCTGTCACACGTGCCATCGGAATATTCTCAGGGATCATGGTGACACAGAATGAAGCTGCTCCGTCCCCCGAAGGTGTGCTCAAGCTCAGCGTCCTGGCAGGAAGGAGGTACAAGTTCAGAAGGAGAGATTGGAGAGAGTCTGAGGAAAGGACGATTTATGAAGACAAAGGCTTGGCCAGGACTAAGGAGAACCAGCGAGGGACGGTAACGCGCCCAGGGTCTAGCACCAGCCGGAAGCCGCTCGAACCTGCTTCCCTGGGCTGGGAGGGGAGGACGGTGGCTCAGTGGCCCAGAGAGAGCGGCAGGAGGAGGCTGCCTGGCAGATGACAAAGCCACCGACAAGCCCTAGCCCAGCAGAAAGTGGAATAAAGAGCCAGAGGAATGACACGTCAGGGTCTCTCCCCTCCTGCACGTGCCGCCCACTGGCCACAGCCAGCTGGAGCCCAGAGGGCACAGGTCACAGGTGCAGCTCCTAACGGCCAGTCTTGGACAGAGGGCAGGGTGAGGGACCAACAGAAAACATCCAACACCGACGTCAACTAGCTCTTTTCCTCTGATGTCACGCGCTGGATTCTATCCTATTTTTTATGTACTGGACAAGGTTTGAGTCATTTTACACTTAGTCTAAAGGAGAAAGCTTTTTTTTTTTTTTTTTTAAATCAGCAAAGCTACAGACAACTAGACTCACAAGTGTGCAGCTAAAGCCTGGAACGACACAGCTTCATCCCAAACCTAAGCAGAAGGAGATCTCGTCACACCTTCCCCAGGCCATTTTAATTCAGTTTCTTGGGAAAATTCTGAATGTCTCACTCTGTATGTCTTCATTTTCAGACTATCGATTGGGCAGAAGGTAAAGATAAAACGTAACAGAATTTAAACTGAAGGGGAGGGAAAAAGCCAGAAAAGGAACAGAGATATGATAAGGGGATTTTTCTTCCTACCCTCTTCCTTTTAATTCTTGTGCTCACTCGAGAGGATTCTGATGGTTGACGGAACTGAAAGTCTCGGTACTCACTCTGCTCCAGCTGGAATCTCTCCTGGAGAAATGAGCAGAGGGCGGACTCACCTGCCCCCTCGCTGGGAGGTGGGGCCTCCATTTGCATCCAAAGCTAACTCAGCTGAAATTTTTGCGAGATACCAAATATTTACTTTTTAAAATTACATTTTTGAATGTTAGAATAATGTATACATGTTAATTATAATTTGGAAAATGCAAAAATATAAAAAGAAGAAAATAGAATCCTTGAATATCCTCACCACACAGTGGTAACTGCCCTTAACATTTCATTTTCTTTTACTTTCTCTACACATAGACTTCCCAGGGAGGTATGCCACACTGTGTACGGTTTTGCACCCTCTTTTGTTATAATTAACATTACAGACAAGAGTCTCCATGTCATTAAGTAAATTTCAAAATAATAAAATTTGAAGACTACATGACATGTTACACACGAATTCTATACCCCGATGCATTTAGCCATTCCCTATTATTGAACATTTAGGTTTTTCCCATTTTCTTTATGGTAAATAAAATTGCCGTGAACACCCTCATATGTAATCATTTTTAATGTACAATAAATTTCTTAGAACAAATTTCTAGAAGCAAAGTTACAAAGTTAAACTTTTCCTTTAGATTTTGCAATACTGCTATCCAAAAAGATTATACCAACTTACATTCCCACCCACGGGGCAGAAGAGGGCCTGCTTTTACAGAACTTGGCTGACACTGAGTGCTGGAATTTATTTTTACCTCTGTCAATGGCATTTTGTTGTTAACTGACATGTCTTTGTTCGGTGAAGTTGAATATTTTTTTCACACGTGTAGGCTCTTGAACTCCCTTCCTTGTGAATTGTCCGTTTCTGCAGTTTGGCAGCTAAACTTTCTTCCAAACTTTTGTTCCTCTCCTGAGGATCACAAAACTTTGTACAACTTTATTCCAATTCACTGAGTGTTTTCAGATGGTTGGTTGCTTTTAACAGAGTGAGTTGGTTCCAAAAATGTCATTTTCGTTTGGTTTTTGACAGAGAAAGGCTATATGTTCGGTTGAATGCTGCCCCGACTGTTTTCCAAAACCATAACTAAAGTTATCTTAATTGTCTCTCTGAATATATTAAAATACACAGTAGCCTACAGTTTTCAGTCCATAAATCCAAAGCTCTTGGAAACAAGTTTCTTTTGTGGGCCTCTCTAGGCCTAATTAGGACTATATGATCCTTTTTAGGTACTGGAAGAGTGAGAAAAAACAGTTTGGCCAAGCACAGGCCTTTTGCCGTGAGTTTTCAACTTGATGTGAAGCCCAGAAAAGTCGCTGCAAATGTGTGCTGGAGTGTCTGCCCGCTCTCCCGCTGCTTCTGTGGTGGGTGATGATGAGCCCCTTTCCATGCTTGGGCACACCTTGCTGCGGCTGCTAGAAGCCAGTGATCCCAGAGGACGGACCAGGAGAGTCGGTGGGATTTAAGTGCATGGAATCATTTCCCGTTGCGAGTTGACCAGTAACAGCAACTAGGATCTGTTCAGTGCATTTCACAGAGCACTTTCTCATCCCCAATCCCACTGGATTCAGAGACAGGGTCTTGCCCTGTTGCCCAGGCTGGAGTGCAGTGGCACAATCATAGCTCACTGCAGCCTCTCCACCTCTGAGGCTCAAGTGAGCCTCCTGTCTCAGCCTCCCAAGTAGATGGGACTACAGGCACGAGCCACCACACCTGGCTAATTTTTTATTTTTTGTAGAGATGGGGTCTCACTATGTTGCCCATGCTGGGGTCCAACTCCTGGTTTCAAGTGATCCTCCCACCTCGGCTTCCCAATGTGCTGGGATTACAGACATAAACCACTGCACCCGGCCTAGGTAACGTTTATAGGTAATCAGTGTATATCTCAAGTTCATGATTAAAATTTCCTCAAGTAATTCCAGTTACAGGATTTTAAAAGTTTTTTTTTAATAAAAAACTTTTCTGTACTTTTATTTATCACGATAACATTTCCTTGTTCTGAATAAAATGTTTATGGGGGAAGATGGGGGTTGAGAAGGCCATCTTCATCAATCCAAAAACTGGTTACTTGATTTCCTGGGATTTCTTTCTCTCATCATGCCCGTTTTTAATTTGTAAAAGTTACTGCCTCTACTAAAACATAAATCTCTCCCTCTGATTTACCAATTTCCCCTCAATTTAGTTTTCATCATGCTAATCTGTAATCAAATAGCCTCATTGATATCTCAGTTCATCCAGCTGAGAGAAAAGATGTATTTTAAATCTGCTGACATTGTTTAGCAAAGAAAATATAGCACACCTCTGCACATTTTTTGAAATTCTGAATGATTGTTATAAGTAACACAACATTTCAACTTAATGCCACAAATAACCTATAGATATTAATATAACCACTAATAAATGTGTTTCAAAGATTTGTTAGCAACCAAGCAGACACCATTAGCTTTTTTTGATGAACACACAGAGGTTAAAATGGATTCATTTACTGACCTGTAACACAAAATGTCCTATTCAGAGATTTATAATACTAATGTCAAACCTACATTCATCAAAAAAGTGTTTTGGCACTTCATCTTTACCCAAGCATTGTGCCAAATGCTCATGATTGTCAAAAAGTATGGATTTTTCATCACACATAACAATACGGTGTAGAAATGGTTCTCCTTGGCCGGGCGCGGTGGCTCACGCCTGTAATCCTAGCATTCTGGGAGGCCGAGGCGGGTGGATCGCTCGAGGTCAGGAGTTCGAGACCAGCCTGAGCAAGAGTGAGACCCCGTCTCTACTAAAAATAGAAAGAAATTATATGGACAACTAAAATATATATATACAAAAAATTAGCCGGGCATGGTGGTGCATGCTTGTAGTCCCAGCTACTCGGGAGGCTGAGGCAGGAGGATCGCTTGAACCCAGGAGTTTGAGGTTGCTGTGAGCTAGGCTGACGCCACGGCACTCACTCTAGCCCAGGCAACAGAGTGCGACTCTGTCTCAAAAAAAAAAAAATAAATTAAAAAAAAAATAAAATTATAAAAAAAAAAAAAAGAAATGGTTCTCCTTTATGTCGTGACAGCAAAGAAAGGCAAGCTTCCAGATGATTTCTCTTCTGATGCTCATTGAATTCATGCAGAACCCGTCTATCCAGCTTCTCTACCTCGCCCATTTGTTTCCAATGGTCCAATATTGTTGGAATAGTAACGTCAAACCTTGCTGCGAATTCTCGTGTAGGTTGAGATGGATTCGTTTCCACTACAGCTTTCAGCTCATCATTAACCACCTTGGTCTCAGGTCGCCCACGTGGCTCATTTTCAAGATTAAGATCACCAGAATGGAACTTCTCAAACCATCAAAGTATTGTGTGTTCATTAGCCACATCCTTCCCAAATGCTTTGTTGATATTTCGAGCTGTCTGCACTGCATTGGTTCCACGATGCAACTCATATTCGAAAATAACACACATTTTTGACTTATCCATGGTTTCATAAAAATTGCTCTAAAAAAATTTGAGAGATAATCACAAGCCACAATGTGCACTTGGAAGACTGAGGGTGTACCATCACAATAAAAATAAAACAAGAAGCGGCAAAGTGAAATGTCCGAGATACCAATTGTCAAAGTTGGTACTTAATGAAATTGGACATTTCATACTTAATAACATAAATGTTATAGTAATAATGACCATGATGATAGTAATGACAAAGACGTTTGAGTTCTAAGGCCCTCTGAACCTAAGATAAAGGAAGGTCTAAGAAGTTTCTTGTACCAGGTATATGTCCTCATTTTACTGAGAAAATGCATGGTGAGTGTGTTTGTTTCCTAGCACTGCTATCCTGAGGTGCTGGGTGGCTTAAACACCAGAAATTGATCGTCTCACTGATCCGAGGCCGGAAGTCCAAGGTGAAGGTATCAGTAAGGTTGGTTCCTCCTGAGTGCTGCTGGGGAGAACCTGGTGCAGGCCTCTCCCCGGCTTCCAGTAACTTCTGGCATTCCTTGGACTGACTGCGGATGGCATCGTCCCTGTGTCTTCATGTCATCTTCCCTCTGCACGTGTCTGTCTCTCTGTCCAAACTGTCCCTTTGTCATCGTCATACTGGAATTAGGGTTCAACCTCCGACCTCACTTAACTTGCCCACCAGCTTTCCAAACAAGGTCACGTTCACAGGTACTGGGGGTCCGGACTTCAACACCTTTGGGGGACACAACGCAATATATAACAGTAAGTGAAAAGTGTCACTGAGCGTCTCCCAGGGAAACCCTGGGACAGGCTCCAGGACGGAGAGGGAGAGGACGCCTCAGCCCGGCCAGGTCCGCGGAAGGAGGGCCGGGGCTGTGGTGTAGACACAGGATCAGCGCAGCAGCCCGGGAATGCTCCGTGTGGAGTGGTGGCCGACTCAGGAACTGCGCTTCTCAGAAGTGAGGCAAATCACCCACCATTTCACCCAAACGGATACTCGTGTACTGTAAGCTCTGCACTTTTTTTTCCAGAGTTTGCCTTATTTCAGAACATTAGCTTGCCTCCTGGCCTGAGAAACATACGCGTCTTAAGCAGATATTACCAGTTCTTCTTTCTGGCTATCAGGATCCTGAACGGATCGTCGTATCCTTCGATCCCTACCAGTGGTTTTACAGCACCTGGGGTTTCAGCCATTTCTCCGAACTCCTCAAAGTGAAATGAATTTTATGTCTAGTTAAACGTCTGAAACAAGCACATACGCCTCGCAGCACTTTCGGAGGGTGAGGTCACCATGAAGTCTGACAAATGACGGGAGGGCGTCCCGGTTCTGCCTGAGCTGGGAATCACGCACTGAACAGTGCGCGTGACCTCTGGAAGGAAACCGACTCCCCCTGGCGACCCATTCACAACCGGGAAGCAATTTCTCCACCGGGACGGAAGATCATCGCTCCTGGGGTTCCGCCAGGGCTGTCGTGAGCCCGGCAGGGGGCGAGCTGGGCTCCCTCCCGTGGGCAGAGCTCGCCCGGCTCCCGCCGCAGTTCTGCAGGGGAGATTTCTCTGAAATTAATTTGTCTCATTTCTCAGGATAACGCTTTGACTCTCAAAACATCACAACGGGCTAATTTCATGCAATATTTTAAGCGAGACCAAAGCTCAGGTTTCTAACAAGCCAGTGGATAGAGAAGCCATGAGCAATTGTTGTCCAGCAGCACTAAGATGACAAAGGGTCTCGCCTGGGTCCCTTCTCCCCCTGGCCCGGCCGCCGCCTCCTCACCTGAGCCTCCTCACCCTTCAGGCTCCGCTGAAATGTCTCTTCCCAGAGACACCTTCCTCGGCCACCCCCGTCTTCATTAATCTTGATGACATCATCCTGGTTATGTCCCTCACAGTGTGACTCTGTCTCCGTGATTATTATTTTTATTTGGTCTGTCTTCTTCCCTTGAATATGAGCTTCAGGAGACCAAGGGCCTCGCCGGTCCTCTTCTCGGCCTCAGCCCCAGTTCTGAACCCGCAGCTGGCGCACAGTAGGTGCTCAGGAAACACGTGTCGAGTGACTGACGTTCGAGATGCCCAGGCGGGGACCCTGCGCTGCCGGAGCCCTGGGGGCTGGTGTCGGAGGTTGAACTGAGCAATGAGATGTTGACCCGAATAATACTATTTTCTTGAACATTCACTCTGGCCTAAATAAACAGAAGGAGGTCTGAGGAATGGAGACGCCCTAGTGAGACCACAGGCCCGGAGGGACAAGCAGAGAGACTGCGGTCACCGCACCCTGACGCAGAGCCACCCAGCCTTCAGCAGAGCCCCAGCCAGCCCGTGGGCCTGTGAGCAATAATGACTATTTATTGTCTAAAGCCACAAGGTTTGGAGTGGTTTGTTACGCAGCAATATCAAACCTTCACAGAAGCTGGTACTACAACAAAATCCTAAAATACGTGGATTTGGCTTTGGGCCCAGGAGGCCGACAGAGGCTGAAGTAGCAAAGGAGCCGTTTACAGGCAGCTGGGAGAGTGTGGTTTATGTTACGTGGTGGTAAAGCGTCTGTTAAAACTGTCGCCTGAATTTACCTGGAATCTGGAACCCGTACCGAGGGCACCCGTGGGCCTGGGCGTGCAGCTGCCGGGCAGGAAGTCACAACGGGAAGCCGCCGGCACACGGGACTCGGTAGAGCCTGGGGAAGACCTGGCCAGACCGCAAGCAGCTTTCAGAGGGGACAGAGAGCACCCGAGCGAGCTGGGTTGGAAAACCATAAAGCCGTTTCTATCCCCAGCCTTCCCGGCTGGTAAAAGCTCTCCAGTAAAATACAGCCTGAAGACAAAGACCAAGCCAGCGGTCTGGCCATTAAGATACAACTTGGAGACAACCAAATCCTGGCCACTGCCAGTTAAGCCAAGTCCGAATTCCAGAGGAAACAAACTGGCAACTGGGAAAGTGTTTCTCAAGCTATGGCAACGCTTCAGAATCACCTGCGCCCTGCAGAAGTTGCTTAAAGAACTGGATGACACAGAAAGACCAAATTCCTTCCATTCGCATTGACTTACGTTGAAGGACACAATTTCTCAGCACATGTGTCTGGTATAAACACACAAGAAAATAAAAGAGATAAAATTGAAAAAAAAAAAACACTTTATGAGTTTTCTATGTATCGTATCCCAGTCCGGGCTTGTTAACACAGATACCTGGGCACCACGGCCAGAGAGTCTGATTCAGTAAATCTAGGAAAGGCCCCAGAACTCATACCTTGGACAGGACGGCAGGTGATGCTCTGGCCTGAGAAATCCACCCGCTGGGCGCCAGCCTCCTAGAGCCTCGGGGGCGTGGTCCCACGAGCTGAGAGGTCGTGTCCTTGAATGTGAGTTCACGGGAGTGGAAGGAACCGGGTCCTTCTGTGTCATTCAGCTCCTTAAGCTTCTAAGGGAAATGCTACAGTGATAGAGTGGGCTTTTATCTAAGCCAATTTTCAAAGTTCTATCAATTGAAAACTCAATTAAATCCTATTACAATTTTCTTAAACACGGAGTTAAAAACCATCAGACTTTCATAAAGATTGAACCCAGGGATTATAGTCATTCTCAATGCTTGTAACAGTTTCTAAGAAGACTTTCTCAAGATTTATGCATTAACCACCAACTATACAAATGATGTTTTCACTAAAGCATACTCTGTTCAATCTGACATACTCAGAAAGATGAGGGAAATTAAAATACCAATTTCAATACACTGCTACCAAGATAACATTTGTTATGTACTATAGTTTATATATGCAGGTTTGGTCCAAATCTTGAATTACTTAAATCCCTAAAACTCTCCATAAGGAATGTAACCATAGGAAGGTAAGGGAGAGGTTCCTGTTTGGTCTTTTTGACCACATCTTCGACAATCTTCTTGTATTTAGTCATTAGAAAAAATTCATTCCTGTATGTAAGACAGAGATGTATTTCCTTGCCACCTTTTAATTTTTAGTTTTTGTTTATTTGTAAAACTCAGAGAGTTTGTTGAGCGTAGGATTGGCAAAAACACTTTCTGGCCTTGAGTATCAAGGACTGGGACTGTTTGAAACGTAAACAGACCTCCGAGCCCCCGACTTTCTCCAGGCCGGAGCATCAGGAGAAACTTGCTCCAGACAGTCTTACAGAAAGGGGAGCAGAGTCCAGCCGGGCACGGAGAGGAGGGCGCGGTGGCACCGAAGACCGTGGCAGGCAGAGCGGGGGCTGAGCACGGGCGAAGGCCGGTGCCGAGGGCGGCTCCTGCTCTCAGAACCACACCGAGAGCAACCGGGCCGGGCGTAGCTAGAAACACGGCTCGCAGGACCCTGGACACCACGCCGAGATCTAATCTTATCCCGAGAGCAGCAGGGAGTCACGCCACTGAGCCACTCGGGGACTTCTGCTTTAGAAAGAGCGTTCCTGCCACATTATGGAGACGGACTGGGAGAGAAAACCAGCCTGGAGGCAGGGAGGCCTTGGAGAGGCTGCGGCCAGGGCTGAGGTGTGGGGGGCTCGCGGCTGAGCTAGTCAGTCTTCGTTTGGGCCCCCAGACCCACCCTGTGCTGCCTCTGCCCTACTCTGTGCACGAGGAGGCTGAGCCCAAGGCCTGCGACCCCCGGGCCGCCTTGCCGTCCGGCTGCAGCTGGGTTTGGCCAACAGGAGGTGCAGACAGGAGTCCCTGGCGAGACCAGTTCTCTGCCACACGCTCTCTGCCCACAGCGGCCCCTGGGCAGCCACCGCCCACCGTGGCCTCTTCCCTCGGCTCTGAGCAGGGCTTGGGAACACTCAGCCCTGGGGGTGGTGACGGCCGTCCCTATTCCTGCCGTCCAGGTGCCCGGGTCTCCCTCGCTAACCCCTTGACCCTGACCACACTTGTCACTCAAGTCTCCTCGTTTGAACCGTCTGGTGGGTTTTGTTTCCTACAGGCCTGGCTGGCAGCTGCCCTCACTTGGGTAGAGCTGGTGGGACGGACAGAGGAAAGGGCCGGACAGCCGCTGCCCTGGGGCGATGACTGACAGGGACGGTGGCAGGAAGCTGCGGGTGACCCCGGGGGACCGGCGACGTCCTTCACGACTGAGATGCTGCTTCCTGACCCTGGTGGGCTTGGGACAAACCACGACTGCGGTGACTGTAACTTGAACATTAGTAAAAAAATTGCTTTTTGCTGGCATGCTTCACTTCACTTAAGAACCAGGGACTCTCTAGGCCTATTTAAAAGGTTTCCAGAAACATCTGTCCTCGATTAAACGACAGATACCACTTACAGACCACGTGTGTTTTCGAGCGTTTCGGAGCAGTAATGAATCAGGCAGATGAAAAAGCGCAGACCTCATCTTTTTATCCAATTAAGAGAAACCTCTGCAGGTCGTGGTCACCAAACTGTTTGGTTTCGTTGAAATGCACGGTGATGAGTGACTGGTTTTATATCTTAGAAAGTATCAATATTTACTTTAAACTTACAGTTAAATTAAAGAAAAACAAAACAGATCAGTTAACTGTCACAGAGTAGGAGGAGGCTGCCATTGGGCTGCTACCGCGGGCTCCACAGCGAGGAAAGAGGCGCCATGGACTCCGTGCTGCCCACCGGCGGGGGCGTTGGGGGCTTCCCCTTCGTGCTCTTGCTTCTCCGTCTTCCCTCCGTCCCCACGTGACGGGCTGGTTCCCACCCCTGCGCTTGGCCCGTAAATCCCAGACTGGCTCCTGCCTCCGTGGCCCCTGTCTGTCACTTGCCACCTTAAAAGTATCAGGCCGAACACCGATCCCAGGAAACCCTGCCAGGTGTCGCTGTCTTCCTGCTCTGCTCAGCACCAGGAAGAGCCGTTCGCACACTCAGTGTGAACGAGAAGGATCTTCAGGTAATTGAATCATCGCAGTCTACAAAGTCGGAGGTACACTAGTCGCTGGCCTGTTTTCCAACCGACCTCCATAAGACACCAGGGAGTCACCGAAGCTCGGGCCGGGGGAGGTGGCAGGGGCCACCGAGGCTGAGCCACGGCCTCACCAGCCAGGAGACTGAGGGGCCCAGGGCTGGGTGGAGCCGGAAGCCGAACTTGCCCTTCCAAGCCCTGGGCCGGAGCTCTCTGGAGTTGCCGGGTGGGTCTGCACTTTTGGCCTCTCCTCTGCCTCCTCCTTAGCAGGACAGCTCGGTCGCGAAGAAATCTCGGGGAGTGAAGCGGAGCAAAAACAAAAAATATCATGCCTGCTCAAAGTTCTCCCTAGATAGACTAGAACTGTACTAAAAGAGATAAGTAATCTGAAAACACCCCATAGGAAAACCAAAATCCACTTCCTCCTTCCATACTGTAAAAGCAGCACACACTCACTAAGAAGCGCAGAGAAGAAAATTAAAATAACCCATAATCGCATCACCCACAGGCTTAACATGCCGCTTCATTTCCTCCAAGGAGGTTTTCTGAAATCCATGTGTGGTAAAAAAAAAAAAAAAAAAAAAATTAACTCTATATATAAAGGAAAAAAAGCTTGACATTTCAATTTTGAAAATTCCAAACATTAGAAGCATTATTGTACTCTGCTCAAAAAGTTATAAAATGGAGTGATAGAAAAGAAAAAAATAACATCTCACAGCGTCGGGGACAGGACGTAGGTAAATTGTTGTGACCACTGCAGTGACAATGTGTGTGAAGTGTTTGGCAAAGCACCTGCAGCTTGGGGCGCTGTAACTTCTAGCCATTGCAGTAATGAAGAGTCACCCCCACCCACACACACACACCCTCCATGTCCCCTCCTCGCAAGGCACACGTGCACACACACACACACACACGCACACACGCACACCAGGGTCTCCGAACCTCAGAGAGCGCTGGTGTGTGTGCCAGGCACGCTCATCTTCCCAGAGCAGCCGGCACGGCCCCTCCGTGTGAATCAGAGAACACCCCCCCACCCCCCGCAAATGCAGCCCTGTGGCCAGGCAGGGATCTGAGCCACTTGTCCTCCTGGCCAGGCCATCTCATGGTGGACACCGGCCCGTGTGGCCTGAACGGGGGGATGGAGCCCACGACACGCCCCCTTCACCAGCAACCCCCCCCCGTAGCTACTCCTCCCCCCCTGCAGCCCCTCCTGAAACAGCATCAAGAGCAAAAAGCCTCAGTGCAGCATCAGTCCACGCAAACAGGCGTTTGAGGGGGAGTAAGGAATGTCACCTACGCATTAGAATCATCCAGAATGTCAGCGCCCAGCCAGGATCCACTGTGAATACATGATTATCTCATTTAATCCACCTGGCACCCTTGGGAGTCACTTTTATTATTACCCCCCTTGTAGAGATGGGGACACTAAAGGCCAGAGAGGTTAAGTGACCTACCCAATGTCACACAGAGTAAGTGGTGGAGAACATCAAACCCAGGCATGTTTTACTGCCAAATCTATGTTCATAACCATTAGCCAGGCACGTCACAGCTAATATGATCCAACTTCCCAACGGTTAAAACAAGAGCTGCTCAAAGCAATCAAATATTAAGATGTAATCAGATATTATCATAGTTATACAAAGAATACTGTGAAGTAAATAAAATACGAATCAATATATTTATCAAAAGTGATCAAAGTATAATTAGGATGGGTAATCAAATCAATCAAGTATTAATATGCATTAGCATTTTCAACATCCAATTATAGAGCACATAATCAAAATATAATGGTGACAGGGCTAATAACAGTCACTCTTTAAAACTGCTCATCTAAAACTGTGACATTCTTATCCAAACAGAGGCAAATCCAGACCCTTATAAATCTTATGGGTATCACTCAGAATCCTTCCCTGGTCCCACAAGGACCCCTGTAATGAGAGAGCTCACATAATTTATCTTTTAAATTTTGAGACTGAAAGAGGACTCTATTAATAGTTACATCAGGTTAATAGCTGATGTAACTAGCAAACATAGCTACATATTTACCTGTAATTGTACTTAAGTTACCTATAAGCAGCTCCATTCCCAAATTTTTAAAAATTCAACCCAAATTTTAAAAGATAATTATTAAGTCCACATTTTGTGAACTCATGGTAGATATTAGAAATACAACAGGCAGCAAAACATCACTTCTAGCCTCATATTTCCTATTTGGAAAAACAGACATATAGATATTACAAAATTAAACTACAATGCAATAAGCTCCACATTGGGGGCAAAATAGAATGCTCTGGAAGCAGAGAGAGAATTGTTGCAGTTTTCTATTGCTACATAACACACCACCCCAAAACATAGTGGCATAAAGCAATAACAATTTTATTATAGCTAGTGATTTTGTGGGTCACGAATTCAGACGGGGCTCAGCTGGGCGATTCTTTTGTTAATCATAGCATCAGTGGAAGTCACTCAGTGGTGTGCATTAGATGGGTAAGCAGGTCTGAAGGGGACGCGACAGCCCAGTCATATGTCTCGCACCCCGGCAGAGAGAGCTGGAATGCCGGGTCTGACTGGAACTGCCCACTGGAGCCCCACCTGTGGCCTCTCCAGCATGGTGGCCTTGGGTACTTGGATTTCTTACACAGCAGCTCAGGGCTCCAAAAGCAAGCGGTCCAGCAAACAAGGTGGATATTGCATAACCTTTTATGACCTGGATTTAGAAGTCACAGTTTTACTTCCACCACGAGCAGTCGTGAGCGCACAGGGACTCAAGGAGACATGACAAGATCCCCACTTCTATGGACTGAGGGTCGAATAATTTGCAGCCTTATTTTATTTTATTTTTTTTTTTGAGACAGAGTCTCACTCTGTTGCCCAGGCTAGAGTGAGTGCCGTGGCGTCAGCCTAGCTCACAGCAACCTCAAACTCCTGAGCTCAAGGGATCCTCCTGTCTTAGCCTCCCAAGTAGCTGGGACTACAGGCATGCGCCACCATGCCCGGCTAATTTTTTCTATATATATTTTTAGTTGTCCATATAATTTCTTTCTATTTTTGGTAGAGATGGGGTCTCGCTCTTGCTCAGGCTGGTCTCGAACTCCTGAGCTCAAACGATCTGCCCACCTCGGCCTCCCAGAGTGCTAGGATTACAGGCGTGAGCCACCGCGCCCGGCCTGCAGCCTTATTTTAAAATCACCTCAAGAACCAATGCTAGGCTTTGAGGATAGGGAGAAATATTCTTTAGCTGAAGGCTGAGTAGGAATTAGCTCCCAGAGAAAGGGCAGAAGGATGAATGGAGTTTTGCAAAGGCCCTCAAGACGAAAGAAAGCGTGGATTATTTAGGAAAGTGGAAGTGGAGAAGCAGGGGGTATAAAGAGAGAATGGAGAGAGAATTTGCACTGAACAAATGCACCAGGTGATGCTACTGAATTCAGAATCTAGCTGAATTCAATAGCTTCTGAACCACCCTAGTCTGTCTGGTTCAGAATGTGGCACATGAATCTGTCCAATAAATGTGAATGAATGTGTGAGGTGGGTTGTTTCAGTTCTCAGGTGGATAAAGACTCTCTGAGCTTTGTTCTAGATGGGCTTGGATACTTAGGTAGCTCTAGCAGGCATCCTCGTGGAAGTCCTTTCAGCTTTTGAGAGCAAACCCTACGTCTACCGGGCTAAGGACAGAACAGAACACCGAGGTCACAGAAGACGGGTCCCCTCACCCAGTCTGTAAGAGCCAGGTGAGGTGTGTCGGGAAAACAAGCACCAAAGCTGAGATCTAAAGCATGAAAAACATTAGCCAGGCAAAGCAGTGTGTGTTGGCTTGGGGACTGCGTTCCAGGTGGAAGGGACGGCATGGGTCTGGAAGCGACAGAGAGGGAACAGTGCCCTGGAGAGCTGCAAGTCACTCAGACTGCAGGACAGATCCGAAAAAACCTTGTACATTGTGTGTGCTGAGGAGTCGGGACATTTTCATGAAGGGCAAAGTGGAGCCACTGAAGAACTTTAAGCAGAAAAATAAATCCATGATGTGATGCACATCTTTAGAGGATCTTTCTGGTTGCTGGAGAATGATTTGGGGACGGGCCTGTCTAGAAGCAGGGGACACAGTTATGCCATTTGCAGTGTTGAAGTCACACTGGTTCATTTTTATGTCTTCCTCGCTTCACAATCTGCAAATGTATGGAGTCATAGAACGCAGGGGTTGAAAAGAGCCCTGAAAATCACGCAGACCCGTGCTTGCCCTGCAGAGCATGGCGCAGGCCGACAGACTCACCCTCTCCCTGATCCCGGGCTTGGAGGGAGGGGAGGGGAGGGGAGGGGAGGGAAGGGAAGGGAAGGGAAGGGAAGGGGCGCCCCATCACGGGGCAGGTGGGGGGCAGGGCAGAGCTTGGGAAACAGCCTTCTGGTGCAGCCACCCACCCAAGCGGGGGTCGCCTCCCCTCCACCCTAGTCTGATCCAAGCAAAACACACGCCTTTCAAAACACAGGGAAATGTGGACCCAGAATGTGCTTTAACAACTCAAAAGCCAATTACGGTCCATCCAATCTGACCATAGCCGATTTCCTCAGGTGGCCAAATGCAAGGTCAAATGGCCAGAACACGGCGTTCCCAGCACGTCCCCAGGGCTGGCTGCTCAACCGCCCAAGAGTTAAGCACTCAAATCTTTTAATTTCCCTCCCTCTCCTGGTAATTATAAATATGACACTGCAGTGAACTACAGCAAACTCCCCTGGAGGTGAGGGTTCACTCTCCATTCACAAAGGAAACAAAAGGAAATCCTCTGTATTTCACTTTCCCCACATGTGCGTGATTTTCACTGATGCCGATCTCAAAAAAAAAAAAAAACAAAAAAAAACCGAGGTATTATTGCTGATGAAAAAATCTGCACGTCCACACTCGTCTCTCCGTGTAAATTCCGGCTGCGTTTGCACAAGCTCTGGATTCATGCAGGGTCTGTGAGCGCCCTCTGGAGGAACTTCGTCTCTATTGCGTCTCCCGCAGGTGAAAAGGGCATTATTAGAGCTGCTCTTGCTCCAGCTGAATTCTAAAAAGCATCGGTTTCTCAGGATATGTGTGCAAAATGCAGGTCCATTTTTGGCTTCTCTTTTTATGCATGTGGTTTGCAATTCAGAGCCAAAGCCAGTGCTGCTGGTCAGAGTAAGAGCTGGGCAGGCCGAAGTGTTCTGAGCATCATTAATCATCGAGAGGATGCTGCTCTGGCTGGGGAGACCAGGGCAGAGGACAGCTCAGCCTCCTGGGAAGATTCAACCAGAAAAAAAGCCTCACAAACGCACGGTCCTGGGCTGATGAGAACCATTATTGCCAGGAGGTGAGTCTCTGCGACTCCACAAAACGGCCTCACCGCCCTTTCCCTGAGGTTGCACAACCACTGCAGGCCGCCGATCGATACCATTCGGGCCACCAGCAGCCCACTGTCCCTGGGCAGGTCACGTAACTGCTTAAAACGAAGGCCGAGGAAATCCTGGAAATCCAGGGTCAGCAGTTGTGATTTGAGGGGGACAGAAGCCTGTAATTTCTCGATATAAATGCCCTTGGAGTGCTTTGTTTTCTGCAAACGGGATGCTGGAGATTGAGGACAATTGGGTTACACCAAAGTGTGGAAATTCACTTCAAATAGATGAATAATTCATATGCATGGAGTGGCTAGAAGTATGCCGTATCTTAAAGTCACTCACGTCCTCACAAAAAGTTATTTTTTTATTTACAGAGTATGTGTTTTTTTGGCATATCACACTGAAAATATTTGAAGGAAGCTCCCTAGTGACTCACCTTAATGCAATACTGCGTAAATTCTCATTAAAGTGAATAGAAATTAGTGCGGACAATGAACCTTGAATTAAGTGGGGTGGAATGGTGCAATTTAAAAAAAAAAAATTAGGCATCTAGATGATACAGAGATAGCAGCTGCTTCAAATCATGTCGATCCCGGATCTGACAATGCTCCTTCCTGTGGGTGCAGAGAAATGAGAAGTGCTGGGAGCCAGGAAAACCTGGGTCCACAAACACGAAATGGGGATTTTATTAAGTTTCCTTAGCTGGATTTCTGTAGTGAGCCCCCATGCCACCAGGGGGCGGAAAAGCCACCCGAGTCAGTTCCGGTTCCTTCTGGTTTCTCCACGCTGGCACCTAGTGTAGACGAAGTGGGGTCGCACCCTGCCAGGCTGGCATCTGGTCTTGACTTTTTTTTTTTTTTTTTTTTTTAATGGAAATCTTTGTTTAGAACCACTCTGGATTTTCTGATGGATCAGTGGTTGTATTTAATGCACGTAAAGACAGATCAAAGGCAGTTTCGACTCATGACATTCACTCAGGTATTACTGAGCCCCTCCAGATAACAAGATAAAAACATGATGCATTTGTCTGGGGCATTTTAGCGTCGCCAAACTGTGGTCTTGCACGTGGCAGCGGCGCGTGCAGCGAAGGGGACCCTGGAAGTGCGCTGTGGCCTCGATCTCTGCCTCTGCGCTCGCTGCACCCTCCGAGACCCCCGTGCCCAGCCCGTCCTCAGCCCGAATCCCCCAGGGTCCTTCCGGGAGGGCGGGCTCCCCTTCCGTGGGCTGCTCCCCTCCCGAGCTGCCGAGGCGCCCCAGGTCCAGCTTGGGGACGCACACACCGCCCCTCGGGGTCCCGCCCCACCTGGAATCACAGATCGCCGTGCACTTGGACCCGCACCCCCTAAAACTAGCGGGCTCCTGTTCCCACCTGATCTCTGCCCCTGGCCCACCTGGTCCCTGTCACCCCCACCTGGTCCCTGCCCTCCCCATCCTTGCCCCCCCCACCTGATCCCTGCCCCCCCACCTGGTCCCTGCCCCCCCACCTGGTCCCTGTCCCCCCCAATCTGATCCCTGCCCCCCCACCTGGTCCCTGTCTCCCCCACCTGGTCCCTGCCCCCCCCCCCGTCCCTGTCCCCGCCCACCTGGTCCCTGCCCCCCCACCTGTTCCCTGTCCCCCCCGTCCCTGTCCCCCCCAATCTGATCCCTGCCCCCCCCACCTGGTCCTTGTCCCCCCCCCACCTGATCCCCGCTCCCCCCCTTCCTCGCAGACCCACGATGTCGCCTCGCTGCGGCTCCTTCTCCAACGCCGCTGGGACTGGGGCAGCGGGTTCGCCTCGCCCTGAGGTACCGGGTTTCCTGCACCGAGACCCCCTGGGACCCCCGTAACACCCCGTGCTGAGATCGCGGCTCCACGCGATGCCGGGAATCCAAAGGCTGCAGGAGTCGGTGACGGTCACGAGTAACAGGGAACACCGGGCGGAAGCGCGCACGGCTGCAGCAAAACTGCGAACCCGAGCTCAGCCGCCGACGCCCCCAGCCTCGGTTCCAGAAGGGAAAATGGCGCCGACCACGGAGGGGTGTGTAGAAGGTTAAAGGTTAAAGGTTAAACTCCCAACCGGGCCGCGCCGGGCCCCCGCTCCGTCACCCGGCGCCCTTAGGTAGCAAAGAAAGTAGATCTGCTCTCGGGCGAAGAGAAGGGCAGGAGGAGGAGCGCGAACGACGGACGCCTCCCCGCGCCGCCATGGCCGACAGGCACCCTGGGAAATCTGAGCGAGGGAGGCCGGGAAATGTCGCCGTGTAGCCCGGGGACAAAGGCGCAGAGTGACCGGGCCACACGCAGGACGTTCGTCACCTCAGGAAGCGGGTCCCCGAGGCCTGCTCGGCCACACGGGCGCTGGGATGACGCAGCGACAGCCGCCGGGTCGGGGCGTGGGACACGGAGCCGGACGGGTCCCCAGTGCCTGCTCCTGTCACCTGCGGGGCGCAGGCCCGAGATGGCGCCTCTGTGACCCTCTCCTCTGGGCGGCCTGGCCGCCATCACGAGGCCCCGCCACCCACTCCGCCATGCCCCTTCAGAGCGACACTTCCTGATGTCACCCATCTCTCACGCGCTATCTCGCCCAGCCAATGAGACGATAATTAAAGAATTTCCCAAAGCCCTGTTTCCTGATGTCACGGAGCCATTTGCTTTTCTCGCAGGCATCTATTAGCCTGTTATTTCCATTTAGCCTATTTGTACACAGCACTCCGCTCCTCCAGACTCTCAAATTACTGGTTTTTATGCTTCTTCCTTCGCACTTAATGCAGTTCATAAATTTCACTCTAAAAGTTTAGGCATAAATCACACTAAAAGCCCGAGTTGCTGAAGAAAACCAGCAGCAAATCAGGTTGGGAATATCAAGCCACCGGCATCAGTCCTACATTCACACACTTCAAATTGTGTCCCCCACCATTATTTAAATGTCATTGAAACTTTTCTTATAACTTTCCTGACTTTGTATCAAGCTCCACACCAAAAAGAAAAAAAAAAAAAGGAAATTCAAAATATCACTAGATTTTTTGTTTTGCTTGTTATGCCATACTTTCCCGAGGGTACGCCTACCTCTGTAAGGAAACAAATGAAAAAAGGCGCTCCTAAACAACCAGTGCCTACTCTCAGCCAAGGTAAAAGTCCTAATTTCAAGGTGCTCTGGAAGGAAAAAGAGGTATACAGACAGTGTAGCTCCAGTACTCTGTAAATGAGTGAGGTTGATGTCAGTAGCTTTGAGGTGACATTTGGCTGACAAAAGGCAAAACCGTTTTTTATCATCAGTCCCTCCGGATAAGAGGGCAAACCCCCTGCTGACATAAGGCCCAGATATGGACCTTAACCCTCTTGCCCCAGTTGCATTCCATGATGGAAATTTGGTCCCATCTCTTAGAAACAGATGGATGAGCTTCAAGGAGCTCATTCTATGTGGAAAGATTTTTCTTTATTGGTAAATAAATATTCCACCTGTGAGATGCAGAGCATTAAAATTAAATGTCAGTGACCATTCTGTGGCTCCCTTTAAAAGGCAGGGAATTTCTCTTAGACAACATAATAATAATCATCAGCACTTTTCAGCCTCAAAGCAATTTTTGGACATTAACTAATCAATCTGTCCAACATCCATGTGAGGTGGATGAATAAAGATCATTATTTCCATCGCGGAGGAAGAGACGGAAAAGGTTGAGTGGCTGAGGCTCCGCCGAGGTCAAGACCATCCTGAACTGAGTCAGGAGACCCCCCTTCAAGGCCGTGCTAGCTTTGGGGCCTCAGGCAGCAGAACAGAGGCCACAGAATCAGGAGCCATTGCAGTATTCCGAGTGAGACTTTCGCTCGCCCTCCAATGGTGAAAGTGATAGAAATTAAAGAAGAGTCTGAATACTTTGGAGGACCATCAGGGTAGTAGTCATTTGATGTATTGACTCATTCACTGATTCATTACCTGACTCACTGACTCAGCACCTGGCTGAAGACGTGCTGGCTAAAACAGCAGAATTGATCCGTTTGCCACGTGTTGAGTGTCTGCCAAGAACTGTGTTAGATTTGGGCAACGCTAAATGACAAGGACACAACCCCTGCTCTCGATTTCCTAATCTCTGACCCTGGGATCAGGAGAGCTGCTGGCCGTCCCCGAGACTGTGAACTGGCATGAGTCCCGCCCCGTGGCCCCCTCTCTCCAGTCCATCCCTTCCTCCTTGTCACCACTGCAGCTGCCCTTGCTCGGGTCCTCGTCATTTCTGGCCTCTGGTCTCTGTCCTCAGATCCTGTTTCTGTTTTGTTGCTGGAGTATTTTTCTACACTTCAAGTGATGCGAACATGCTCTTGCTTAAAGGCCTTCAGTTACGGTCCATGTGTTCCAGAATAAAGTCCAAATAAGGCCGTTCGCTGTCAGGCTGACGCCTCTCCCTTTATCTCCTCTTCCTTGCTCCTTACGCTTTGGCCATGGGGAATCGCTTTCCGTTGCCTGAACACAACCTGATGGGTGTTTTGCCTCTCTGACTTCGCACACGTTTTTCTCTCTGCCTAAAATGCCTCCGCTCCACCTCTCTGCCAGGTCGAACTCGAGAACTGTCATCCTGCAGCTCTTATTTGCTCTTCCCTCCTTTCTGGGCCATCGTCCTGGACCTTCCTAGGCAGAAGTCATCACTCCTTGTGACCATATTACCTTATACCCACACCTGTTGAAAGTATGAGTATCCTTTGTCAGATGAGGACTCAACTTATAAATGTCTGCAAATTTTTTCACCTAACAGTCTCTGTCCAAAGCAGAAATCCATCAGAATAAATCTACATATTTAGGCTACATGCGAATGCAGGCAGGAAAGAGCGCAGCGCCCTGCGGTCGTATGTCAGCTGTTCTCCCAAATAAGACCCTACCTCAAACTTTCATTTTTTTCATATCATGCCTTATCACTCTCAGACATCCCACTCTGTGAAGTGAAAATGTCTGCCAAAAATGTGTCAGAGAAAGCAAATGAATGTAAGTTACCTGGAAAAGTCCATACTCAAGCAGTGACAAAGGGTATTGAGAAAGGTGAACACACAAAAGGCCCAACTTGGCCATGGACATATCTCCGTCCACTTTTCCTATGCATGAGTCAATGCAGAAAAATTCTGAAAGTGTTGTTGGTTCTTAAAAGCTTCACTGGACATGACGTGGTATCTTTTCAGGCTAGAGAAATACAGCGTACAGTCAACAGACAGCCACAATCAAAGTGGGATGCATTGAGGCCATGTTCTCTGCAACAGAAGCAAAACGTGCTTCATATCCAGTACTCTTCAGACACTGTAAAGCCATAAGGAGTTCATTAAGTGCTAAAACATTAGACAATTGGTGTTTAAAATGTTTTATATGTATATATATTTTAATATATATGTTAAACCAGAAATCTTTGGTGGCCAATTGCGTAAGTGGTTACAAAGCATGTTGAGAGATTCTTGGAGAAATTGGCTGAGATTTTTGGATGGGTTGCAGACACATTATTTTCTGATTTAAAACAATAGAGCACAGGTTCCCTTACCTGAAAATATGCACTCCAACAGTTTTTAAAGATTAGATTTGGACAAGGATGCCCACCTGTGCTTGCATGGCTGTCTTCCCTTCCTCCCTAGAAGACCGTGAGCTCCCGAGCCAGGGACGTGTGTTTTGTCTATCTTTGTGGCTCCAGATGTAAACGCAGTCACAGCACTCAGCAATGCATTAATACGAGGGATGTGTGGATGGGTGGGTGCTCCATCTGCAATACGACTGGGTGTCCATCCCCCGGAATCCACCAGCGGACTCTCTGCCTCCTTCTGTCCTCACAGCCAAGAACGTGACTTCACTGTCTCCCTCATGACATGACAGTGACGGAAGCAAAGATCTTGGAAGGCTATTTTGAGAGCACATTTACTTAAATGTGTTTATTTACTAAACACATTTATCTAACTGGGCATTAGATAAACGCAAGTGACTTAACAATTGGTGCTGATTGAATGGAAATAGAAGCCAAATCCCACAAACCATCATGCTCACTCTTACTCCTGATTTTTGCCCTTAATGCAGTTTAGAGTGAAAGAGAAATTTTCCAAACTATATCCTCCTCTTCCCAGAAGAAAAATCAACATGGTTCCTTTCCAACCCCCGTTAGGAGAATTCCTCTTTGCAGTATCAATTTCCCAATAGGAAATCACGTTTGCTCTCTGCTCGGGATTGTCTTGTAGTCACCTATAGGTTCTGAGCTCTGTTAATCATGCCTGCAAATCAATAACCACAAAGCCGAGGGCCATGCCACATTCTCCAACAATTGAGTATTTGTAAACAAAAATAACAAGATCCCCCAAGGGATGCTTGGGTTTTTTAAAAAAGTATTCTGTAGGCTTTTTTTTTTTTTTTTTTTTTTTTGTAAGAATCCCTACTCCCTACTATATGAGCTAAGAATCCAGACAACGGCTACTAGGAATCAATATGTACTCAGATTGCTCCATCAATATGCATGTTCATTTATTCCCTTCAAGGTTATCTTGGCTGTTCAGGGCAGATGCTCATTTTCTCTATTATAGTTGTGCCCTATGAGACAGGTGAAAGGAAGACCCTCTCCTACAAGGACATCATCCCGTGTAGTTGTAGCCCTGAGAATTAGGCAGACCTCCCAGTAAGAGGGGTGAGAGCTCATGGCCAGTATCCCACCTGCTTTTCTTGTTTACTGAGGGAATTTAGTCTGTGTTTATTCAGGAGTTTAATCTGTGCGTTCAGGAAGCATAGCCCCTTCCAGGATTTCCCCAGTCATTGAAGCATGGCAGAACAGGCCACCCCACAATACGCCACTTTGGCATGTGGAGTATTTTGAGCTAAGAGCACTTAAAAAACAACAAGGGCAAGAAGGGTGTGCTGACCCTCCCCTTTTTCTTCCTGAAAGCAGAAGACAAAACTCTCATCTGGAAGATATTTTGGATATACCAGGAGAAAATTAACATTCTTATCATTGTACGGCCGAAGATATTTTTCCTTCCCACTCTTCTGAAGCCTCGATCATTTGAGTCTATAAAACAAACTGACAATAGACAGATTGACAAGAGAAAAGGCATAAAAACGCATTATGTGTATAAGCACAGGATTGATACAAAATATGAAAACTCAAAGAAGGGCCACATGACTGAAGGTGTGACAGTAATGGAGCCTGGAGCCCCGGAGGGAGGTGGGGACAGTTAGGGGACGGGAGGGGAGGACACACGTGTTGAGCGAAGGCTGTCCTGTTGCAAGAATGAAGTCTCTCGGGCAGCAGCTCTCCGACAGCAGAGACGGCCGCCTGTGCTAAAGCTGCCCTGTCGGACCTTGTGTCTTCTCTCCCGTGACTTCATCCTTCCTAGATCCAGATAAGAGAACCACAGAGAAAGCCTCTGCTTGCATACCCTGCTTGCTTTACCAGTTCGGGTAGATGTAATTTTTTTTCTTTCTTTAATGAAAGGAGAGTTTTTCAGAGATATTTCTGTCTGCAGTTTCTCTGAATAACCAACTGAAAATATGCCAAAAAAGTATATTTTGGGGTGGCATATTTTGGTTTCCCACATCATCAAGAACAGGAAGTGGAGACCGAAAAAATTCTGCACAAACAGACCTCGTTATAATAACTCTCATCTTCCTTTACCCTCCTCCACATAGTTTTGTTACTTTTCCAAAATCGCATTTCTTTGCTCAAGGGAACATACATGCTTTGCCACTCTCTGGGTCTTCATCTCTTGACAAGCGCTCCCATCACATGTGAAACTTACGTTAAATCAATTTGTTTGCTTTTCTCCTGTTAATCTGTCTTATGTCCGTTTAATTCTCAGGCGCAGCCAAGAAACCCTTAGAGGGCAAAGGTACAATTTTGCCTCGCTAATGTCAAGGCCATCAGCCATGCAGGTGAGGTACAAGCGTAACCATCTTCACCTGTTCTCTATCAGAGGACTTGGCCCCCGTGCACATAATCAGTCAACCGTCACTGCGTGAATGAAGTGCGCTATGTGGAGAGAACCTGGATTCAAAATGAACCTTGCTGTGTGCTAAATGCATGTGACTTGACTTCTCTGAGCCTTCGTTTCCTTATCGTGAAAATGAGGACAATAAAAGCAGCCATATTTGGTTGTAGTGAAGGGTAAATAAAGGAAGTTTAATAACGTACCCACACGGTGCCTGGTAGATAGTCGGCAATAAACCAAACTTTGCAACCCAAAAGATACTTCTTTGGTATATTCTGATACGGCTATTCAGGGATTACAGACAGAAATAGCTTTGAAAAGCTGTCTTCTGGGACGAGGTTTGCATCTGCAGAGGAAATCTACACTCGTGAAGTAAACAGCGATGCCAACAGGCTCCTCTGAGACCATCCTACCTTCCTTATCTGGATCTAGGAAAGACTAACTCACAGGAAAAGAGGACCCGACACTCTTAAAAATCTGGCAGAGAAACTTGTCATCTGTTCTTCCTGAGGGTGGCTCTGAGATTACCTGAGAGATTTTCATCTGCGTAACAAGACAGCCCCTGCCCACCGTGCCTGTCCTCCCGTCTCCCTCCGCAACCTGCAGCCATGCTCCAAGCTCTGCTTCTTTCTGCATGGTATAAAAAGTTTAGTCATCTGGCTTTCCTTTGAGTCTCACATTTTCAGGACTCTTGTGTCCATGTACACACTAATAAATTTGTAAACTTCTTTTCCTGTTACTCTGTCTATTGTCAGTTCATGTCAACAGACTTAGACTCAAACCTTCAGAGGGGGCAGGGATTCTCCCTGCCTCTGCACTGGCCAGGGTGACAGACAGGTTTTAGCCAGAGTGCCAACCAGAACCAACCGTTGGTGACTGGTTAGAGTGCCGGGTCAGGAAGGAACCAGAGGCCATCAGGCCCCTGCACGGAAGTAGCTTTGGTGCTTTGGGCACCAGAAAGGGGGCTGTGGTCCAAGATCCATGCATTCTCTGACCCTGTAGTAGGTGCTCAATAAATGTAAGCTATGATTGTTGGTTATATACATCACCTTACATTTAGAAACAATTTTCTAGGTTGCAGGTCTTGAGGCACAAGGGAGGGATCATAAACTCTTATTTTTACAAAAGAAACAA
The DNA here is from genome assembly GCF_041146395.1 of Eulemur rufifrons. Taxonomy (NCBI): domain Eukaryota; kingdom Metazoa; phylum Chordata; class Mammalia; order Primates; family Lemuridae; genus Eulemur; species Eulemur rufifrons. The sequence goes on from NC_091006.1 coordinate 36,739,606, forward strand.
AGGATCAAAGAGGTTAAGTATTATGAACAATAACTTGATCAAGGTCACCTAGTTCATAAACCATAGAGCCACAGCTACTACTACTACACTACTACTACTACTAATAAGCCATGACAACCCAAAATAAGTGACTGAGGCAAAGATCTCAATCCATGGAGGCTTATGGAGCCAAACTTCGAGGATGAACCCGGGCAAAGCACAAAGCCCAGAAGCATCAGGACCTGCTCTCCTGAGCGGGATGTGGAACTCAGTATTTAAGGAGACAGAGGACACACAGAAAGAAAAAGGAGGAGGGGGTGGGCGGCCAGGCGAATGGTTACATTCTGGTGAGGCCGTAATTAGGGCTCAGTAAGTCTACATTTTACACAAGATGTTTGAAGAGATAAAGGGAGTAAAGGAAGAATCGGTTACGCAGATGTCTCTGGGTGGGTGGAGGAGCGATTGATCTCCTCTTGTCTCTGTTCTGCCCCTGGGAAGAGAAACTCAAAATCGACATCATCAGCCTGGCACCCAATAGACTGTAGTTTTGGCCTACAGACCCGAAGTTCCAGTGTGCATGTCCTTGTTCACAGGAGGCCAGCAAGGAATCTCCTTACCGTCACCTCCCCACGCAGGGTGGGCTCCGCTCTGACTCACTTTCTCTCCCTCATTTTCCTCCTTCCCTAGGAAAATTGAAAGTTGCCTTGATCATAGCTGAGATATATGGATTTCATTTTTGCAGACCTGAATCAAGATTTTGAAGTGAAAAATTACATATAATTAAGGACCTGTGTCTTACACTGAAGGGCAATGCGCAACATGTATCAGAAATCTTTTTAAACCAAATGTTTTTTGTTCCAGCAAATCTACTTCCAGGAATTAACCCTAAAGAAATTATAGCAGGCATAATTTTTTTAAACTAATAAACTTTTTTTAAGAGCAGTTTTAGGTTCATAGCAAAATTGTCCCCCGACTCAGTATGTCCCCTACTGTCCACATCCTAAACCACGTCGGTGCATTGGCTACAATCAATGAACCTATATTGGCATATCATATTCACCTGAAGTCTAGTTTCATATTAGGGTTCGTTCTTGGTGTTGTACATTCTTTGGGTTTTGTATGATGACACGTATTCATCAAGGTAGAATTATACAGAATAATTTCACTGCCCTAAAAATTCTCTGTGCTCTGCCTATTCACCCTCTTCCCCTCATCCTTTTCCTGTCTCCATGGTTTTGCCTTTTCCAGAACATCATACAGCTGGAATCATAATCATACGGCATGTCGTCTTTGCAGATTGGATTCTTTCACTTAGCAATATGCACATAAGGTTTCTTCATGTCTTTTCAGGGCTTGATAATTCATTTCATTTTAGCACTGAATACTATTCCAGTTTTGGGAATTACCACAGTTCATTTATCCATTTTCCTATTGAAGGACATCTTGGTTGCTTCCAAGTTTGGGTAATTATGTATAAAGTTGCTATAAACATCTATGTGCAGGTTTTTGTGTGGATATAAGTTTTCAACTCCGTCTGGGTAAAGACCAAGGAGCTCAGCTGCTGGATTGTATGGTATGTTTAATTTTGTAAGAAACTACCAAATTGTCTTCCAAAATGGCGGTACCATTTTGCGTTCCCACCAGCAATGAATGAGAGTTACTATTGCTTCACATCCTTGCCAGCATTTGGCGTTGTCACTGTTTTGGATTTTGGCCATTCTAATAGATGTGCAGCAGTATCCCACTGTTGTTTTAATTTGCAATTCCCTAGTGACACATGACATTGACCCTCTCTTCACGTGCTCATCTGCCATCTGCGTATCTTCTGTAGTGAAATGTCTGTTCAGGTCTTTTTCACATTTTTTTAAATCGGGTTATTTGTTTTCTTATTGTTGGGTTTTAAGTGTTCTTTGTATATGTTGGGTGACAATCTTTTAACAGATATGTCTTTTGCAAATGTTTTCTCCCAGTTTGTGGCTTGTCTTCTCATTCTCTTGACATTGTCTTTTGGAGAGCAGAAGTTTTTAATTTTAATGCAGTACAACATCAATTCTTTTTTCCATGGATTGTGTCTTTGGTGTTATATCTAAAAAGTCATCTCCATACTCAAGGTTATCTAAGTTTTCTCCTATGTTATTTTCTAGAGGTTCTATAGTTTTTCATCTTACATTTAGCTCAATGATCTATTTTGTGATAATTTTTGTGAAGGATGTAAGGTCTGTGTCTAGATGCATGTTTTTGCACATGGATATCCAGTTGTTCCAGCACTATTTTTGAAAAGACTATATATACTTAAGAGGCCCTAGAGCTTATAATATATATTCACAACTTAAGAGGCCCTAGAGCTTATAATATATATTCACTACTAACCCAAGTCCACTTTCAAATAACACTATGAGGGGTCTTCAAATGTTCACGGAAAATATGTATTATGAAAAAAATTATGCATGTATTTCAATTTTTTTTACACCAAAATAAACTCATACTAACTTTTTATGACACGGCTGAAGAGGATCTAGCTTGAGGCACTAAGAAGGACAGACATCAGTTTGAAAAGAGCCCCCATCACAGCAACGTGAATTCTGCCAACATTGAAGGAAGAACAAACACCAAATTTATGGGGAAGTTTGGGTGGAAGAATGGCAAAATCTCGGATGCTTTATGAAGTCTATGGGGACAATGAAGCAAAGAAACCGGCAGTTTACAAATAGATACTCATTTAAGAAAAGGCGAGACAATGTTGAAGATGAAGCCTGCACCAACAGAACATCCCCATCATTTTCCAAGAAGAAAATTAATCTTGTTCATGCTGTAATGGAGGAGGACTGATGCTTAACAGCAGAAACAAGAGCCAACACCACAGACACCTCAACTGGCTCAGCTTACACAATTCTGACGAAAAATTACAGTTGAGCAAACCTTCCAGTCGCTGGGGGCCACAACCGTTGCACCCAGATCAGCCGCAGACAAGAACAGAGCAGACCTTTCAATGACAACTTTAAACCAGTGGGATCAAGATCCTAAAGCATTTCTTCAAAGAACTGTCACAGGAGACGGAACACGGCTTTACCAGTACGACCCTGAGGACAAAGCACAATCAAAGCAGTGACTGAGCAAAAGGGGACCCGTCAAGAGCAAAGGCCGTAGCAACAGGTTTTTGCGACACTCAAGGCATTTTGCTTATTGACTTTCTGGAAGGCCAAAGAATGACAACATCTGCTTATCATGACAATGTTCTTAGAGAGCTAGTCAAAGCTTTCGCAGAAGAATACCCAGGAAAGCACCACCAGAGAGCCCTTCTCCACCACCACAACGCTCCTGCTCATTCCTCTCACCAAACAAGGCAGTTTTGTGACAGTTTTGATAAACATCATTAGGCATCCACCTTACAGTCCTGATTTGGCATCTTCTGACATTTTATTGTTTCCTAATCTTGAAAAATCTTTAAAGGGCACCAGTTTTTCTTCAGTTAATTTTGTTAAAAAGGCTACACTGATGTGGTTAAACTCCCAGGACCCTCAGTTCTTTAGGGATGGACCCAATGGCTCATTATCATCTCTTACAAAAGTGTCTTGAACTTGGTGGAACTTATGTTGAGAAATAAAGTTTGTATTTTTTATTTTTACCTCTTAATTCCATTTTCCTACAAACTCTTTGATGTCTCATATAACACTTCACAAGTAGTGCAAGTACCTTATAATAACCAAATATTCCTAATTTCTCCCTCTCATCCCTTGTATCACTTCACTTATACATAAGTATGCACACATAAGCATACATAATCATTGTTGCAATTATAATCTTGAACAAACTGTTATCTGTTATACCAATTAAGAAAAATACATGGTTTTTGGTTTTGATTTTTTTTTTTAAGAGACAGAGTCTCACTCTGTTGTCCAGGCTGGAGCCCAGTGGCCCAATAATGGCTCATTGTAAACTTGAACTTCTCAGCTCAAATGATCCTTCTACCTCAGCCTCCTGAGCAGCTAGATCTACAGGTGTGCCCCACCATGTCCGGCTAATTTTTTTTTTCTTAGAGACGGGGTCTCACCATGTTGCCCAGGCTAATCTCCAACTCCTGGTCTCAAGTGATCCTCCTGCCTCAGCCTCCCAAAGTGCTGGGATTACAGGCATGAGCCACCAAACAAAAACAAGAAAAATAAATATTTTTATTTACCTTCCCTTTATTCATTCTGTGATACTTTTACCTTCTTTATGTGCCTCAAAATTTCTGACCTACATTATTTTCCTTCCCACAGAAGAACTTTTAACAATTTCTTGCAAAGGCATACTGGCAATAAATTCCCTCAATTTTTGTTTATCTGGGAAAAAAATATTTCTCCTTCATTTTCGAAGGATAATTTTGTAAGATACAGAATTCTAGGTTGTTGGGTTGTTTTTCCTCAATTCATTAAATATTTCACTTCACTCTTTTCTTGCTTGAATGGTTTCTGAGAAAAAGTCAGATGTAATTCTTATGTTGGCTCTTCTTTAGGTAAATTTTTTCCCCTCTGGCTTCTTTCAAGAAGATGCAGCAACTGAGGCCAGTAGCCCAGGAGCTTGTCCCTGTTTTCAAACACCAGCCTGTGTCTGCAACCTCTTTTTTCCTAGCACATCCTGGGTTCCTGTGAGGGCAAACCCAGACGTCCAGGGAGAGCCAGGATGTGACTTAATCATCAGATGTTCCTCACATCATTGGCTCATGTTGCTATTAAACTTCAGTGTTAGGCCGGGCGCGGTGGCTCACGCCTGTAATCCTAGCACTCTGGGAGGCCGAGGCGGGTGGATTGTTTGAGCTCAGGAGTTCGAGACCAGCCTGAGCAAGAACGAGACCCCATCTCTACTAAACATAGAAAGAAATTATCTGGCCAACTAAAAATATATATAGAAAAAATTAGCCGGGCATGGTGGCGCATGGCTGTAGTCCCAGCTACTCGGGAGGCTGAGGCAGGAGGATCGCTTAAGCCCAGGAGTTTGAGGTTGCTGTGAGCTAGGCTGATGCCACGGCACTCTAGCCCAGGCAACAGAGTGAGACTGTCTCAAAAAAACAAAAACAAACAAAAAAAAACTTCAGTGTTGATGTTAAATATGTTATGCCTGTGTATCTCATCTCCCTAACTAAATTATAATTTCTATGAAATCAGGAGCATATTGATCTTTTTCCTTCTGTGGTAGTTAGCAAAGTGACTTATGAACTTACATGAAAGCTTCACAGTATTTATTGGGTAAAGAAATGAATGAATAGGGAACAAAAAATATTGAATACGAATACCTTCACTCTCGTGACCTGATTGTAATATTGGCACAATTAGAATGGAAAATACTCAATAAAATTTTGAGGAAGTGAATACATTACAAACTCTTCTGTACGCAGCAGGTTTATGTCAACAGTGAGAGTCACACTGTTGAGGACACAGATATAGATTTCACTGAGAAGTAAAACTTGAAGATTAAAGCATAGGAACAAACCAGGCAAAGTTTTTGACAGAAATGAAATCAAATATTATTTGCAAATCTTCTCCAAATCAGCCTGTTTCTTTCCAACATTTTCAACTGAAACTATTAGGATTAGAGTAGGAAACAAGGTTATAAGTCTTGAAGCACATGTTCAAGTCTGACTGCAACTCAGTCATTTCAAATTCTCATTTGTGAAGGACGAGTATAGAATAATGAGACTGATATTTATGAATGGCTTATTACAGAATCAGTTTTGTTGTTCTACAGCTGCACATCACAGTCTCAAAAGATTTTTTTAACTCGAAGCAACGGCAAAGGATCGATATTCAATCAGTCTGTGCAGAATATGATGATGGATTTGAGATCACTAGAGTCTGGAATAGTTTGATGCCAAAAAAGTCAATAAATCTCATTTATTCATTCAACAAACATCTATGGTGTGTTTACTGTGCACTAGGCACTGAAATATAAAGATAGAAGACGTAATTCCTCTCTTGAAGTTGCCACAGCTGTTGGGAACTCAAGTGAGTTACCAGCCAGCGTCCACACAGGGGGTTCAGTGTCATGGCGGAGGTGGTGTCATGAGACCACGCCGGACGGGACCCGTCCCAGACTTTGGGGGTGTCAGGAAAGGCTTCCTTAAAGTGGCGAGAAATGAGGAGCACTTTGAAGGATGGATGACTGGCTAGAGGCGAGAGGAAGAGGAGGAGAAAGCGTGCCCTGGGCAGAAGAGAAAGACACGTGAGAGGACACCAGTCTGCAGTAGGGTGACAGCCACCTCCCTGGAAGGCAGGCAGAGCGCAGGGAAAGTCAGGAGAGAGGAATGAGGAGAAGGCTAAGAAAGTGGGAGGCAGGCCGGGCGCGGTGGCTCACGCCTGTAATCCCAACACTCTGGGAGGCCGAGGCGGGACGATCACTCGAGGTCAGGAGTTCGAGACCAGCCTGAGCAAGAGCAAGACCCCGTCTCTACTAAAAAAATAGAAAGAAATTATCTGGACAACTAAAAATATACAGAAAAAATTAGCCGGGCATGGTGGCGCATGCCTGTAGTCCCAGCTACTCGGGAGGCTGAGGCAGGAGGATTGCTTGAGCCCAGGAGTTGGAGGTTACAGTGAGCTGTGATGACACCACTGCACTCCAGCCTGGGCAACAGAGCAAGAGCCTGTCTCTAAAAAATGGAAGTGAATAAAAGGACAATTACAAGAAATATTTTTCCACCGTATGTTTTTGGCTTCCAGCATAATGTTTCATTTCATTATATTTGATCAATAATTTGTAGAAATAAGATGAATCTGAAGTTAAGACATACAAAAGAGGAATACAAATGCATTTTTTAGAAGGCTGCTGTGTTATATAGAGCTGCATAATTGTGTAATCAAATTTTCATGTTACATAGAGTGACTTTTTAATTTTGTCATTGGGATGCTTGTTTTTCAGGCCATTTTGCTGTCTTGGTGGTAAATTTGCATGCCATTTCATCTGGAACTGCCAGACTTCCTCGGAACAAGATATATCAGGTATGTTAAGACATGATCTAATATATATTGGGGTGCGTTAAACATGTGAGTTCACACACAAATGTACTCACCACTTATTGTACCACTATAGGTTTGTATCCTACAAACACAGGAATTCTGTAAAGTCTATTTCATGAGATTTCCATCAAAAAATGAAAATAGGTGTGCTGTGTTTATAACTGCATCTGTTTTACCATTGCGACTACAACTTAAGTTGCATGAAACTCCTGTTTTGACTGGCATCGCTGAGAACTGAATCCTCTACTTAAATCGAACATATCCAATAATTGGAAGAATTTTCCACAGACTGGTTTCTGGCTCTGAATATTTTAAATCAGTTTTTCCTCCACTAGCCCAACCTACCCATGCTGGGTGCCAGGGGACATGTTCGTATTGCAATTCTACCCCTGGCCCTGGACTTGCATGTCCTGCTACTAGTCAAGCCAGCACAGTGGAGGGGGGAGTAGGAAGTCGTCAAGTCATGTTTTAATTATAGGTGGACCAGTCTATTCGTGTGCTTTTGGACTTGGGGCCAAGTACCAAGGAAGATGGCTTTCCTGAAAAGACATGCCTCTCACTTTCTTTTCTTTTCTTTTTTTATTTTTTTGAGACAGAGTCTCGCTCTGTTGCCCTGGCTGGAGTGCCGTGGTGTCAGCCTAGCTCACAGCAACCTCAGACTCCTGGGCTCAAGCAATTCTCCTGCCTCAGCCTCCCAAGTAGCTGGGACTACAGGCATGCGCCACCATGCCCGGCTTTTTTTTTTTTTTTTTTTTTTTGTAGAGACAGAACCTCACTCTGTTGCCGAGGCTGGTCTTGAACTCCTGGCCTCAAGCAATCCTCCCACCTCAGCCTTCCACAGTACTGGGATTAGAGGTGTGAGCCACTGCGTCTGGCCATGTCCTTTTAAATATTATCCACCACACACACAAAAAACCCTACATGAGGTGATAAGTTCATTAGCTGGTTTGTGGGAATCATTTTACAACATATATTATACACATCTCAAAACATCATGTTGTCTTCAGTACATATATTCCATTTTTATTTGTCAATTTACTTCAATAATATTGTAATTTGTAGTAACTTATTTTGTAATTCTAAATAGATGCTCACTTTCATGCCTAATTTTATATGATTTTGTATTCTTCTTTTTTTTTTTTTTTTTTTTTTTGTTGAGACAGAGTCTCACTTTGTTGCCCAGGCTAGAGTGAGTGCCGTGGCGTCAGCGTAGCTCACAGCAACCTCAAACTCCTGGGCTTAAGCGATCCTACTGCCTCAGCCTCCCGAGTAGCTGGGACTACAGGCATGCGCCACTATGCCCGGCTAATTTTTTCTGTATAGATTTTTAGTTGTCCATATAATGTCTTTCTATTTTTAGTAGAGACGGGGTCTCGCTCTTGCTCAGGCTGGTCTCGAACTCCTGACCTCGAGCGATCCACCCGCCTCGGCCTCCCAGAGTGCTAGGATTACAGGCGTGAGCCACCGCGCCCGGCCTATTTTGTATTCTTTTTTTAAAGACGACTCCCAAATTTCATAAGCTTCAGTTTCCACAAAACTGGGTCTGCTCCTACTATCTAGTTACTGTGATGCTAATTTGTCACATCCAATTTGCTGCTCACATCAATAAATATTTAATAAGTACTTATTATGTGCCAAGCACTGTGTGAAGTGCTTAGAAATATTTGCTTTTCAGAGCTAGTCCCTTATGGAAAACCGTTAGAATATTTTCTTGGTGCATCTGAGCAATGATGCGCACATCTAGAATTCAGTACGTTAGAAATATTTTTAAAACTGTGGATTCCTTGGAAACACTATTAACTACAGGAAAATATAAAGTGGAACTCTGTGGGCTTTCCTTGCGTTTTCCTCAAAGGTGGAATTTTTCTAGGTTGTATTATATGCAAACCCACCTTTTTGCAACTCAGTTTGAATTTGACGGATCATGTCTAATGGCCTAAATTTTCTTGAAAAACTAGATTAATGGAATTCCGGGATTGTGCAAAGGTTAAATATTACATTTTTTTAAAAGAAGTACATGTAATTAATCAGTCAGATATCACTTTCATGCAAAAGAAATTTTAATTAAAAGTTTGACTGTATTTACACATGATAGTGTTTAATAGTGGCAATACAATTAGAACATCTTTTCTTAGTAAAGTTTATGTTTCTTTTTTACATAGAGTCAACCCAGTTTTCAGAATATAGTATTTTCCTCTCTCTCTCTCTCTCTCTCTCTGTGTGTGTGTGTGTGTGCGTGTGCCTCTCGGGGACTTTAGAGGGCTAAGGTGATTTGTCTTGTTCCCTAGTCACCCTTCGTATCTGAGCAGCACCAAGCACGTAGTACACACTCAATAATTACTTGTTGGATGACTAAATGAGCCATTTCATAACTTTCTGTTCAGGAAATAGGAGAGTTTTCCACCCTCCCAGCCAGAAACCTTTGGTTGTTCCAAAACACTAACTACCAGATCTGTCGGACTGTTCGTTTGTTTTCTTCCTGCCTAATGTCAGCTTTCTAAGCATTACTCCGACGCAGGGTGCCTGGGTAATGCATGTGCATTATGATGGTTTTTCACTCTCTGTGGACGTTCAGTTCGCAAATGACAGCCTTGCGGTTTTGTAAACATCCAGCTATTTGCCCCTCCACATGTGTGAGTTTCAGCAAAGCCTCATAATGCAGCATGATAAGTCCTGATTGTGAAATTCCAGCCACACAAATAGTGATGGAGGCTTCAATTGCTTTAACAATGCTAATAGCTCCTTCCTGGGGCTCAGTAGCTTCTGGCTGAAGTACTCAGGGTTTGACTATAGCAGACGATCACGACCTTATCAAGAATCCCCAGGGTCTGCACTGCTTTCCTTCTGGACAGAAAAGATCCCATTAATTCTCAAATCAACCACACCTCATTTTCCTTTCATTTACATGCTTTGTGACTCTTCCTCTGCTTCACGCTTTCCGCATCAGAGCACTGACATAGTGACCGTGTTTCCCGATCCCAAATTTAAATTCATGTTCTGACAAATTATACTTTTGTGAATTTATTTTTAGAAAGCCCCCAATATTAGAAAATTAAATTTTATGAGCTGGGTGTGGTGGCGCATGCCTGTAGTCCCAGCTACTGGGGGAGGCTGAGGCAGGAGGATCACTTGAGGCCAGGAGTTCAAGACTAGCCTGAGCAACATAGTACGACCTCGTCTCTAGAAAAACATTAAAAAAAAAAAAAAAATAGCCCAGTGCAGTAGTGAGCACTTGTAGCCCCAGCTACTCAGGAGGCTGAGGTGGGAGGATCCTTTGAGCCCAGGAGTTCAAGACTAGCCTGGGTGATATAGTGAGATCCTATCTCAAAAACAATTAATTTTATGAGTTTCATATTTAACCATCACCTTTTACTGATAAGAGTAAACATACATAAGAATAAATATAAAATTCTGCAGAAAATTACAGACGGGTTAATACAATTTTCTGGGTTAATACAAGTTTTGTCTTGTCGTTTTCCTCATTCCTGTTGAAGCTGATGGCAGGGTTTTCCACTTTTGTGCTAATTTGTAAAAATCAACTTGTAATGTCAGAATTTGTTCTTTATTTTGTTCAAACATCTCTTGGAAAGTTTGGATTTTATACCAATTTCTTTAGTAATGCCCAAAAGTTGTTAGCAAAAACCATCTGATGACCCAGAGTCATACCAGGTGGTATGAAATATTGGAATAGTAATATTTTTTCCATGAAAATCTTTCTAGAGAATTTTATTTTCTTCTGCTCTTCTTGGTAAGTGTATAAGTAATAATTCAAGATAAGGATCTCATTTTTAAAAGTCTTGATAGTAACAAAAAATAAAATATCCTAGAAATTATTCCATGCCTTCTTCAAATCATCCTTTTTAGGGCCTTTTAGCAAGTATTTTATTGTGGTTTTTTTTTTGTTTTTTGTTTTTTCAAATAAAGCAAAATTGCTAAAGGCTTTTCAATACATGACTCTAACAGTAGGTAATTCAATTTCTATTCCCTTATCAGTTTTGCTAAATTGCCATCAAAATGAATATTTAATATTATTAGCAATTTCCTTCTGAAATTCTTTTATTTTTGGAGTAAAACCATTCCCATTTTTATCTTTCTCTTCAATCCTGATTAAAATGCAAAGATTCACATGGAAAAATATTCTGCCCTCTGTTTTGGAAAAAGTGTCACGGAAAATTGCGATGGCATTGTTTTGATTTAGTTTCTTTGGAAAATGTCTTGACAATGGAACTTTTTCAGCTGATAAAAACCAAGCGTGTGATGGTTGAAGCATTATTAGTATTCTTCTGAGAACAGGCATCTGTATCAGAAATCTCATGTTTGAATAGAACCAAATTTGTCTGTGATAAAATCGCGTGATTATTTCGGTGTCTTCACTCCTACTATAGAAATGTAACAAATTTTGAATAATGTTACAATAACAACTTCTATATCAATTGAAACAATCTGATGAATTATTAATACAATTGTTGCAAATCTCCACCAGGCAACTGATCCCTCCCAAGATTTGATGGTGCCATTATTGGAAAAGAATCTCAAAGCTGCCGTTAGAAATATCGGATGAAAAAAAAAAATATTGGATGACACACTGACAAGATAATCAACAAGCCTGCCGAGGCTTCGCCCAGAAGAAAGACGGTCATTTAATTGGCCACGTGAGTCACCTGGAGAGATGTCATCTTCAAGCATTTTCACACTAATTTCAGTGTTTTCATTGCAATATCTTATTAATTATTTGTGTACCAAGAATTATGTCAGCATATTCAGGAGAGATTTTGTATTGGTAGCACGTGCTGGAGAGGCAGCCTGGCTAGTGTCTGGCTAGTGAGGGAGGACACAGGGTCTGGGATCAACTTACTGGGGTTCAAATCCCAGCTCAGCCGCTTACCGCTCGGGAGATCTCGACCAAGTGACTTCACCACGCTCTGTGTCTCGGTTTCCCCAGCAAGGAGGATGTGGCAACAGTGTCTTTAGAAGGTTACTATGAAAATTAAATAAATTAATATTTGTACAGTGCTAGAACAGCGGTTGGCGCATTTAAACAGCTGTTGAGTACGTTTGTGGCCAGACAGATATATTATGATCCTAAGATCTCATGTCACACCCGATGCTATAATGATTTTTCTTGAGCTTCTAGACTATGGTTTTTTTCCCACAGTTGTTAATCTTGTTATTTGTGCTGATGAAAATCTGGATTTAAACAATATGAAAATTAGCCTAGTTGTACAATCCAAATATCTAAAATTATGATTGTGCCTTGTGATAATGAAAAGCCATGGTAGTTTTTTTTTTTTTAATTCCATTTCAGCAGAATTACAGTTTCAGTAAAAGTAAAGAGCGTGCTGATCTGTGATTGACGGGAGCTTGAGGGAAACAAGCGCTTGAACAGATAAATCCACGGCGGCTGCCGCCGGCATCCGGCATCCGCAAGCAACCGAAGACGACTTTGGGCAGCAGCGAGGAGACACTGGCCGGGCTACATTCGGTGAGCACAGATGTCCCCAGGTCCTTACGTGGGGGATCCCTTAGGTCAGCGACCTTGGGCGTCTGTCTGTCCAGGGTTAGATGCCGCCAGTCATGGGAGACAGCTTGTGAGAAAAGGCTTCTAGTGCCTTCTATCCCAGACAGTTTACCCATCAGCTCCAGCATTGCTCCATACACTGCAAAGCTGCGTCACCCGGCTCTGACATCTGGTTCTAGAAACCATTTGCCAGCAGGCTGCCCATGCCAACTCCTGTTACTTTTCACAGGTTGATCAGGGGATGGCAAACGGTAGCCCACAGGCCACACACAGCCTAGTGCATGTTTTTCTCCCCAGCCCACAAGTTAAGAATGGTTTTTACATTCTCAAATGGCTGAAAAATAATCAAAACAAGAATAATACTTTTGTGACAGGTGAAAAATTATCTGGTGGTCACATCTCAGGGTCCATTTGCTGTTTTATTTGAAGACAGATGGGACAGACAGAATTCTCAGGTGGCCCCGATATTCCCACACCCTGGTTACACTCTGTGTAATCTCTGCTCCCCGCAAATGAGGGCACCACTGTGAACAGGACAGGGTGTCACTTCTGTGATTGCTACCTTGGATAGCCAAGGGGAAGAGGTTTTGCAGATGCAGTTAAAGTCCTTGATCAGTTTACTGTGAGATAACCACAGGAAGATTATCCTGAGTGGGCCTGACCGAATCAGGCGAGCCCCGAAGAGATGGGTTGGGCCCCCCCTGAGCCTCCTGGGGGTCTTGAACACGCAAGCTGCCAGGAGCCACACAGCTGCAAGGAGACGGATTCTGCCGACAGGCCCTTGCGTTTGGAAGACGACCACAAGCATCAGATGAGACTGTCCTTCCCGACGCCTTAGCAGCAGCCGGGTGACACCCTGAGCAGAGGGACCCAGTTACGCAGACTCCCGGCCCACAGAAACTGTAAGATCATAAGCGTCTGTTGTTTTAAGCCACTAAGTTTGTGAAACTTTACTGTACAGCCATAAAAGCCATACAACAGCCACGCTCATTTGCTTAGGAATTATCTATGGCTGCTTTGGGCTACAACGGTGGAGTTGAGCAGCTGTGAAACATATTCAACAGAGCCCATAAAACATAGACTATTTGCCAAAGACGTTTGCAGACACCTAGGTTATACAATCATGACCCAGCATCACACACACAACCATCTCGCACCTGTCTAATCAGCACGTCTGTGGCCGCACACAGTTGGATGAAGGCTGCAGAAATAGCAGATTTATTGCTACAAGCAAAGTTTATCTTACTGATATAGGTACAAAAACCACAGGCAAATTGTGATGCTTCCTCAAGGAGAGAGATGCCTTTAAACAGTCTCAAGAAAAGCCTCCTTTTCTAGTCCCTGTACTCATTTTGAAACAAACCAGAATTTTATAATTAAGTAATTCTGAACTTCAAACACCTTTAAACTACAAACAATAACTACGCTGACGATGCAGGAAACGCTCAGCATTGCTACCACCTCCGGCTGCAGCCGACTGCCCGACGGCCGCCGTGCCGGGGCTGTTCCGTGAGCTCACGTGGAGACGCGAGCTCACACTCCCACACAGCCACGGACACAGTCGCTGCAGCAACCGCCCATGTCCCAGGTCACCGCCCTGCTCCTGCACCCTGCGCCCTCCCCTCCGTGTGACGGTCCAGCCAATGCATTTGTTCAGGAAACATTATGGGATGTCTACTGTCTGCCATATGGGATTCAGCTGTGACCAGGACAGGTGTGGCCGCTGCCACACACTCGTGATCCAGTGGGAACACGCGCGCTCGGTAAGAAATTACAAGTGGAGGAAGGGAGCAAGTGCTGTACGAACGCACCCCCAGGGGCCTGACTCAGCCAGGGCCCTGGACGTCTTCTCTAAGGATGTGCTGTCTACGCTGTGACTTAGGAATCTACGGGAACACTGAGCCGGCCAGTTTCTAACCCAGTGGGAAACCTTTGGCAGCGAGGTTGTGCGTTGGAACCATCTGGGAGAGCTTGTTTGAAATCCTGACACCCAGGCTGTAAAGAGATCAGTTAAAGCAGGATCTTAGGGCTGAGAGCAGGCAACAGCCTACGCATTTGTAATCTTTCCAGTTGATGCCAGTGAGCACCCAAAGTGACAGCCAGGACACAATCCTCTCTTTCTCTTTCCCTCCTGTTATAACGGAGACTCCCTGCCAAGCCAGAGCAAATCCTTCCTAAATATTCTCAATATGCTACCCCCTCCCACCTTCTCAGGAATCTGGTGATGATCTCTCGTCTCCTCCTCCAACTTCTCCTTCCTCTTAGCACTTAATCAGGTGCAGGTCTCACCTACATGGAAAAAAAAATCACCCATCTGCACCCCACCCCGGTCCCACCCACTCCCTTCAGGTACCTCCCTTCCCCTCTTCTCTGTAGCCAGACTTGCTCACAGGATGTCCACACTGTTTGTCTGCTCCCCTGTTGTCAGCCTCCAGCTCCTGCTAGGATTATGGAGGACCTCTTTGTCAATAGAGAGCGTGAATCTTTTTCAGTCTTCGTTGCACAAGATCTCTCTGCGGCATTTGCCACAAACAGGCAGCCCACCCCCTTCTCAGAGCAGCCTCTCCGCTTGGGATTCTCCAAGGGTCTGGACTGGTTCTTCTTTGCCCACCCTCCCCGCCTCTGTTCTTTCCATGATGATCTTATTCCCCAGGAGCAGCAAGTGCTGTCCATGAGCTGCTCAACTGCCCACCTGAGCGTTTGTCAAACTGTGGTCTCTGCAGGGCCTGGGAGCTCAGATACCGGAGCCCAACTCCAGACCTGCTGGATTCGAGTCTCTCAGAGCTGGACTTGGGAATCTGAATTTCTAACAGGCTCCCCCAGACGAGCCTTATGCACCTCGTGTTTCAGACGTCCCGTTCCAGACCCGTCTCTCCAACTGCCTGCGGGATGTTTCTAGCTGGGTATTTTACTGGTATCCTAGATGCACAATCTGTGTGATGCACATTCTCAGTGCTCCCTAATGTCCAGCTGTCCTCCTTCCGGGGCACACACAGGACGACACCTCAAGCATGTCCAGCTGTCCTCCTTCCGGGGCACACACAGGACGACACCTCAAGCCCTGGTGCGGCTGTGCAGTCACATGACCAGCCCTGCAGGGTGGCCCGTGAACAGGAGTGATGCCCCCTTCAAGAGTAAATCCTTTAGGCTGCCTTTGAGCAGCTTTGGCTGCAAGTCAGATAAGAGCAACCTTGAACCGAGTCCGACCTGTCCTTTTCTGCCATTTTCACACCTGATCGGGCCCAGCCCACCTACGCGCCGCCCCCACGTCCCCGGGGCAGGCGTGGCTGGAGGATCGCACTCTGTCCTGAGGGTCAAAGTGCACCCCACAGTCCTTCTCAGCCTGGACTTCGGCGGCCACTGCCACCCAACCAGAGCTGGCAGACGCGTTCCAGCCCATTCGCCAAACCTGCCCGACACCAACTTTTCGGAAACGACTCCGAGTTAAAGGAATCCGAAAAGCATAATCAGTTTGTGCTCCGCTACTTTTCACAGCAGAGAGGGTATGCACTAAAAATGAAGAATATTGCTGGGCATCAGCCCATCTTGCTTAAGGGTTTTATTGTTTCTGTGGTTTTCCGACCTCACATCTCTTGTAAAGTTTCCTCTCTGTTTCCAAAGTGTCCCTGACTCCCCCCTCTCCGGCCCTCCCAGACGGGGCCACCCAGCCCCGGGCCGGCCTCTCCACCGCGAGCTCCTCTCCCCGACCGCAGACCCTGCAGTGCCACTACCCACAGGGCCACGACGGAGCTCAACCTCTGCTAGACGTGGTGATTTACTGTGTGAATTATACGGTTATTAGGACGGGTGTCAGGGAAGCCGCGTGATACATGTCACCTGGCGGCGACGGGCCGGAGGAGCGGGTCTGTCTGGGTGATTTCTGACGCTGCTTTTAACATGTGTCAATTATTCTCACGGCCGATCATTCAAAGCTGCCTATTACCTTCTAATAATAATAACAGTATTTTTCACTTAACGTTGCACCTTTCACCAGAGGATTTCAAAGAGCTTTGCAAACGTTCATTGACACTTTACCAAGTGGGCAGGTCGTATATAAATACCGAGTCTCGTGTCTCCAAATAGCAGCCGTTAATAGTTCCCTTGACATCACACTCGGGTCGGGGCAGAAACTACAAGACACCACATGCATGAAAAGTCACGCGTCATCGTTGCCGGTGTTTACTGGGGACCCCCGGGGCTGCCAGGGATGAGCCTTATTCTACTGTCTCTTCGTGTGGGGGACAGGGCTGTTCCCGCCTCTTGCCACCTCTCCTCGTGTGAGCAAACCCCTCTGCCCAGACATGGTACGAATTCTGGATCCTTTCAGCCTCCTGCTCTTACAATCCCTGCTGAGAGGAGCCTGTCTTTACGGGGGAAACTCTGCTTGTCCTATAGGCAACCCTGAGGCAGGAACCCCTCGCACCTTTACCACCATGCTCGGGACAGGATGGAACAGCTTCCAGCACAAACCCAGGGGCCAGGACAAACACGCGTCAGACCCCGGGTACGGGGAGTTAGGACAATGGGAATGGGCTTGGGGGTGAGCAAGGCCCACCTGAGGGGTCCTAAGATCCAAGGTCGCGGGTGCCCCCGTTGAGCAGCCGGTGGAGAAAGACGGAGGAGGGAGTCGCCCCGAAACCCTGCTGTCCGCAATGTGCCTGCGTTAGAAGATGTAGTTAGCACCGGCACCAACAACCTACTCCGTACGTCCCTCTGCCTCTCTCCGTGAGTGTGGGGAAGGAAGGGACGGCTTCACCGACCCCTGCATCCGACAAACATCTGGTAACCCACTCTGGACCGGTTTCTAGGCGCTGGCGTGGGAAACAGGCAAAAACGTCTGCCCTTACGGAACTTACCTTCAATGGGAAGATACAGACAATAAACAGCAAACATCATTTCAAAGAGTGAATGACACGATGTCTGAGGAGAGACGTGGGAAATGAGAGCAGAACACAGGCGTTCAGAGCCTGGAGGGGAGCGCGTTTGACATGGGGTGGTCAGCATCGTGTCACCGAGCAGGTGACATTGGAGCAGTGACCTGGAGGCCAGGGATCAGCGAGGCAGCCACGGGGACAAGGTCCAGGCAGGGGCAGGGATGAGACGGGTGCGGGAGGAACCGCAGGAGGCCGGGGTGACAAGGGTCCCCACGCCGAGGACGCCGGCCCTCCCCAGCACCCACGGAGCAGTGCCTGTCCATCAGGGCCCATTCAGGGCCTGCCTCCTCCATGAGGCCGTCCCCAAAGACTGCAGTCCACAGGGGTCTCCCCACTCTCGGGGAGGGTTAGGGTTAGGGTTAGGGTTAGGCCCCTGCCCACGGCCGAGGCCACAGTTTGCAAGTCAATTTCCTGACGTGGTCGCTGACGGCAGCAGGCTGGGGTCGGGGGGACGGGAGGGTGCAGGGTGAGGAGGCTCCAGGTGATCACGACTCGTGTGAAAGACGAGAGCTCGAGCCTCAGACACTGGGGGACAGGTTTGTAAAACCCGCACAGGGCAAGACGCAAACAACCCTGGTGCCCCAGGGAAGAAAAACTGGGCAGCAGAGGAAAAAGGAGAAAAGAAGATTTTTGTCAATTTTGTGACTTTGAAATCAGTTTTTAAAGATGAAGGAAAAACAGGCAAGAGAGACTGTCTCAGTAACTAACAAGGGCGGAAGGAACTGACAGATGTTTCCCTCTCGGGTGGGTTCTCCGAAGTCGCAGAGGAAATTAACAGCCCGGACCACCTGCAGCGCTCGTGAGAAGGATGTGGCTTCGCTTTGCAAGTGGACGTCCTCTTCCCCGTCCCCTGCCGCCACCCAGGAAATACACGTGGAGAGTCGGGGAGAGCACCTGCGCTCTCTTCCCCTGCCATCGTCCTTCCCCGGACAGGGTGCGTCTGGCAGGAGCAGGAGAGTCACGGGCCCTATGACCCAGGACGCCGGGCCCCTCTGGGGAGCGGGGCCAGCTTCGGCCTCCCCCTCTCCTTTGCACCTGCCCCGAGATCTGCACGGAACTGCACGGGTGACCGCGTTTCCTCTCCCAGCTGGTGACCAGCCAGACGGAGCCTCCGGCAGGTCTCAGCCTTCCCGGTGTGGGCTGGGAACGGCCAGGTGGGGACCGGGAGGGAGAGGAGGTTCTGTTTTGGAGGCAGGGAGAAGGCCTGGCCACATCCCCAGCCTCACTAGTGACAAAGCTGATCAGCATCTCAACAGGACGAGAACCTGCAGAAGAGAAGCGTGATTAATTAGCACCCTCAGACTTCCAACACAATCCAGTTCTCCCGATAAGAAGGGATCTTACAGAAGTGCCTAAGACATTTAAACATTAAACACATCTGTACCACTGTATCTGGTGATAAAGACGAGAAAGATGAATCTGGAATCGACAACCATTTTTCCAAGAAACGGTGGCAAGTTTTATGGCTCTATTGTTTCATGCAGTAAGATTTTCAAGGAGACTTTTCCAACTAAGAAATATTCCATGTTCTTCATTTTAACAAATGAGAAGTAAAACTATTAAATATATATGTGGATGCCCTTGGACATTTTCAAACTGATGTTGCGCGTTCCCTGCGGTGTGGCGCCGAGGACACGACTTCGTCTCCGTGGTGTTTCCGGCAAAAACGCCTGCCTTGAAACAAATCCTAAGGACACGATCAGACAGACAACGGAGGGACGTCTTACAAAATAAGGGGCCCGTATTCCTCAAAAATGTCACCGTTATGAAACAGAAAGGCCAGTGAATGGCTGGAGAGTAAAGGAAGCTAAAGATACACGACACCCAAATGCAGCCTGGAGTGGAAAAACACAGTCGCCAGAAAGGACACTTTAGGGATAACTGGCAAAATTTGAATATGGACTGTGTATTAGATAACAGCCTAGATCAATGTGAAATTTCCTAGATTTGATAAGTTCACGATGTTGACGCACTTAATGTTCTCAGGAAATATTTGCTGATACCATCGTGATCTCCGTAATTTACTCTCCAAGGGATCAGCAAAAAATAAATAAAGCATATTACAGATCGTGTATCCTATCACAGACATGCACAGATAGAGCAAATGAGGCAAAACACCAGTAACACTTTGCTCTGGATGAAGATAAGATGACCGTTCATTTTATCTCCCTGGCAACTTTTCAGTAGGGCTGAAAATTTCCAAATGAAAGGTAAAATTTTTAAAACAGAATCCTCCCCACCAAGATCCTATAATTATGTATTCTTGAAACTTTGAGAGAGGATTAAATAAGTCTTGAGGATGCCGTAAGAGATAGAAAATAAATCTGTGACAAATCCCTGTGTGTCTCGGCTCACTGAGGTTGTGACTGAGGTCACCGCACACGGGGACGGAACCGTGTGAGCAGCTATTTTCCAATGTGCACGTCACGAACAGGCCCACCCAGCGTGCAGTGGTGGCCCCCAGAGTGACGCTTGCTCCAACCGGCTCCGTTCTGGGGCCACGGGCAGCCTTCCTCACCTTCCATTCCTCCTCTTCCCGTCTCTGTATCCAAAAGACACCTGGGTCTTCAGAATGGCAGAAGAATAAAAAAATAAATATTTAAAAATCATCCCCCACTCAGACTCACCTGGATCACAGATCGTGTCTTTGAAACACGTTCACGCTGCTCTCAGGTCTTTGCCATAGCAACAGACGTGCATAAATCCACTCTACGACAAGGCCTTTTGGTTCTACCAGTTTAAAGATACTTGCTTGAAAAGGGTCCAAGACAGACGCGCCGTGTGCCAAACAGTGTCACGGTGGAGTTCCCATGTGGAATCGTGACCATTTCCTACAACTCAGCCCTATCGTGAATGTCAGGGAACTGGCAAATCCTGTGTTAGCTGAACGGCCACAACACCTTCACCTCCCCCTCCTCCCCCTCCTCCTCCTCCTCCTCCTCCTCCTCCTCCTCCCCCTCCTCCTCCTCCTCTTCCTCCTCCTCCTCCTCCGCCGCCCATTTACGAGCCGAGGCGACCCTTACGGACCCTCAGCCTGGGTCCGGTACTGCGCTCTGTAACCACCGTCTTACTGGGTCCTCACTGCATTACTAGGTATAAGGTATGATGATCTCTATTTGACAGACAAGGAAATTGAGGTGCAAACGGTTAAGTCGCTTGACAAGGACACACAACTTGTTAATAGCAGAGCCAGAACTTGAACCCGGATCCACCTGACTCCACGACCCAGACCTTGGCGTCACTCCACACCTGCGTCCCCTCAACTCCAGGCACCCCTGGATTCCATCAGACCAATACGAGGCCATGCAGAGACCCCAGAACTTCAAGAAAATGCTAGGATGAGCCAAAAAAGAAAACAAGGACATTTCCTATCATAGCAAGAATGAAAGACTCTTCTGTTAAACCCTGACTTTTCTGCCTGGATCACTTGAACTTCACACTCATAGAAGGGAAAAAAAAGGCCAACATATTTTATTTCCATTTGTTCTCTTCCTGAAACTTTCGTGGATCACTCAGGATGATCTTTTGAACCGGAATCAAGTTCTTCTGCAACTCACCCGAAAGTTCAAAATGCCTGTTTCGTACAGACTGCACCAAAACCTTCACAACATAACTCACATGCAAAAAGTACAACACTGAATATGAAAATCTGAAATACATACTACATAAGGAATGCTAGTAAAAAGCCAATGATATTTTAAAGATATTTTAAAGATTTAGTATTTATCATTGTAACACAGCTGTTATGTTTGATGTAGGAAGCTATGAGCTCACTTCTGAATCAACGCTATCTTACCGCTTGCTGTTACATTTATGCAATGTTGCCGTGAACAGAGCGGAGCAGGCCAAGCCTATTCCCAACACAACTTATAAATAATGTAAGTAAATAAACTAAGCAAATCTTCTTGAAGCAATACATTATTTACCATGCCTTGTTGCTGAAATATGAGTTTAAGTTTTGGTTACATATTAATGTAAGAGCTTCGCCTTTCCTAGGTCTCCCTGGGGAGTGAAATCCTAAAGCTTAGCTCAGAGTTAACCTTGCACATCTTCCCAACTGTTAGCCCAAAGCCACGGTCCTCTCCAGAGTCGGGGACCCAAAGCCGGACAGAGGAGGCAACGTCTCCATCAGGGGCCAGGTGTCAACACTCTCCCAGGAAAGGCTGTCAGCACCGCGGTGTGACCGACCCAAGCCTGGATCCCACAGTCTTCGGCCAGTTGGGTTTTGCAAAAAAAAATCACTACGCCAGGAAATTTATCTCACTGATCAAAGCTACTTTCACTCCCATATCTCATACTCCAAGTGGGAATCACTTACCCTTTCTTTAGGTTTAGAGCGTATTTAATGGTTCATTCTCTCATTCAAATGACAGCGACTGGCCCTACCAAGGTGCCGTGTCCCACCCACGCTGGGACATCCCAGTGGAACACGACAGGTCAGAATCTCCTTACAGAGCCGACACTCACGAGAGAGCAGAGAATTAGACAGCAAACAAGTAAACAAACAAACAAGGTGATTTCAGCAGTAATGAGGAAAATACAGCAGGGTGATCTGAAGGGGTCACATTAGAAAGGGAGGTTAGAGAAGAAAGTGACGTTTCAGCGGAAGCCTTCTAAAGTCAGACTCGCACTTGTTTAATGAGAAAGAGTATCATCTCCTTGTTTCCTTTTTGTCTGTTTAGTGACAGCGAAGGTCACTGATACACGGGGAAGAGCAGTATAAACCCCGAGAGGAAACATTCCCGGTTACCCGGGGCGGAGTCATCTTGGAGGAAGGAGACAGGAGCCAAATGCCGCCGCCACCCGCACAGAGAGCAGCGATTCACGGCGATGGCTGGGGACAGACCCAGTGGCAAGAGTTGCAGGAACCATTCTGGGGGGGTGGGTACCAGGGATCATGTCATGGCAGAAATGGGGTGAACTGAGAGACGACTGGCCGAGCAGGGAGAGGCTGACGATGTCCTGCCTTCGAGGCCGACCACGCGGACTGTGTCCCCATCTCCCTTCATCCCTGCGTGATCCCGGCTTGGTCCCTGTGGTCTCACCCTCAGCCCCAGGAGCCGGGGTCGGGCTCCTGTGAGCAGTTTGCCCTCATCTCCTAGCCCTGCTCGGACAGCTTCCAGCTCGGCCGCTCGTGTGCCGCCCCTGACAGGTTTAACTCTCTGGAGTCAAAAGGCCAGAAAAGGTCTCCGAAGGTGCCAGTCAATGTTCCGTCTCTAAAGAGAACAAAGGACCAGAGCGCCGAGGACAGAGAGGAAGCGCTGGGGGAGAGGACCAGGCCCCAACTCGAGTTTGCGAAGAGGGCGAGGTGGACTCTTCACCTGCAGTTCCGGCACGTTCGCTGTGTGCGGTCAGTGGCCTTGTTTTCCTGACGCCTGACACTCATTCCAAGCTGTCTGCACCTGTCCTCCCCATCAGACAAAATACCTGCCCCCTCAGCCAAACATCAGGTAGAAAAGATCGCAATAAATGAACTCTAAGTAGCCAAGGACTCAAAACAGCCTAATATTACTCACGTCCCTTACTGAAGACTCACCCATAGGCTGGAAGCAGGTGGCGGAGGGAGGGGACGGCTGCCCCTGCCAAGGACACTAAATGGGCCATTTAAGGGAAGGGAAGGAGGACACAAGAAACTGACTTTTTTTTTTTTTACTTTTGATTGATATATATAAGAATATTGTGCTAATCATAAGCACACAGGTTGATGAGATTTAAAAAAACTGAACACACTCATGTCCTCGGCTCGTAGATGAAGCAGCTGAGGGTGGCCAGCACACTCCCCTGTTGTGTCCCTTCCCGTCACCCCTGTCCCCAGGGGCAGCCACTTTCCCAAAACCTCTAACGCCATGGACTGGGCCTGCCTGTTTTTGACCCTCGTGTGAAGGAATCACTCGTGCTCTTTCCTGGCTGGCTTCTCTGGCCTCGCGTTGCGCGTGTGAGATTTGTTAGTCATCCATGCTCCTTGCTCTACAGTGTAAGAAGTCATCTTGTAAATGTCCATATTTGACCCTCAGGACTGCATTTCGAGCACGCTCAAAGAGAAAAAAATATGAACTCATCCCCAGAGTAAAATTAACTCCCTGGGCTGAAATCATTTCTATTTTGCTCATTGAGCACCAAGCTCATCGTGCATTCTCTTGGCCTGCCTTATTTAATTTGAAATTTACATCTGAGCTGCTCTCCACACCAGGACGCAGACAGATGCGTTCGAGTCACAACCCTTCCCAGCACCAGAGGAATGAAGCCAAACTGCTCTCTTGCTCCAGTTTTATTTCTTCTATCACAAGTCACTGTGCTTGAAGACACTCCAAGAACAGCTGCCAGAGCCCCGTCCTCCGGGAAAGTCACCCACTCAGCCAGCCAGTCAGTCGCTGGCATTTGTCCACGGGCTGCAGACAACAGACAGCGCTTGTGATCGTCATCTAGACGATTCTAAGCCTTGCAAACACATCACACAGGGGCACAGGCTCCCGCTGCGCTCTGATCCCTAAGTGTACGCTCCGTCCGTTCTGCCAGCTTGGCCTGTCCCAAATAACCCACCTCCGTCACACACCTGGGGAATACTGGCCTTGGACCAAGGGGCTCCCAGCTCTCCCTGGGCTGCAAACCACACCTGAGCTTTGCTTGCGTGACGGCAGGATGTAAAACCAGACGGGGAGAAGTTGGTGTCAGTTTGCCGAGTCCGGCAGGACGTGGTCGTGGTCAGCCTGTGAAAGTTTGTTCACTCTGTGTTTCAAAAGCCAGAGTTTAAAACAGCAGAACATTTTCAGGGTTGTTGATACTTAGGGTTCATTACAATAGCCTGTAAAACCATCAAGCGTCTTCTAAATTGGAACAGGCTCAGCGCCCCTCGCCCACGTGGGTGGAGGAAGAAGGGCCCCAAATTCTACGCTGGAAGACGAGAGGGTCTCCCCACATCTCAGCATCACAGCTGTGACCGGCGTCCCCGATGAGATGCTTGCCAAGCCCATTTCTAGCTGACTGACACCAGGAAAAAATCACCAATGTTTCTGTATTTTCCATATATCTAAACACCTTATCAAAAGCTCTTATCAAAGCTAGTATTTTTTGAGTCTCTTGAGTTGCTGTGTCTGGTCATATCACCTGCAAATACAGCAATTTTATCTCTTTCGATATTTATACCTATTATTTACTTTTCTCATCTTATTGCATTAGCTAGTACCTTCAAATCAATGTAAATAATTACGGTCACAGAGGGGAGCCCTGTTTTATTCCTGATTTAAAACAAAATAACTTCATCATTTGAGTGCTTATGGTATTTCCTTAAAGAATTTGATAATCTCTTCAGGTTTAAGTAAGACTTCCTAGATTACGACTTTGCTTACAGTTTTATCAAGAATGGCTACTTAATTTCACAAAATTATATTATGGCATCTAATGATGTAATCCTATGATTTTCCCCCCTCTTTTAGTTTGTTAATTTGAGGAATTATCTTGTAGATTTTCTGATATTAAAATAACTTTTTTTACAACAATAAATCCTACTTAGTCACGGTGTGTCATTTATTTTATACAGGGCTAGATTCAGTAAACTCATGTTTTAGTTAGACTTTTTGCAGCTGTATTTGTAGGTGAAATCAATATATAATTATCAGATTACTTAGCTTCATACCTAGCTTCATAAAATGAATGCAGGAATGTCCTTTCTTTTCCTATGGCCTGACATTATTCAAATAATACAGGAACTTTCATTTTACTTTATAATAATTTAGAGAGGAATTATTAGATATTATTAGAGAAGGCATTATTCGTGTGCACCTTTTAAGCCTGTCAAGGGGCTGATGTTCAGAAAAGTGCGTAACTGGATTAACGCCAGGCAGCCACCACGGGGCACAGCTGGCGGACACTGCGCTGCTGATTCCCGGTGCGTGGCTGGGTCCACCGTTCACCACGTCACCTCCCCCGGGATGACCCTGAAATCCTGACCTAAACACAGGTGGGCAGAAATGCCCCAGCCGGGAAAACAGAACACAGCCGCCCTTTGGAGGACACACAGCAGGGCGGTCACCAGCCTTGCGAAGACGAGCTGTGAACTGCGATTCGAGATGGCAGGTTCGCAAGCGGCAACCGAGCTGATTGTGAAAGTCTGAAGTGATGACAATTCGTGCACACCTATTCCTTTAGAATTCACAAATAATAAAGTTAGAGACGTTAAATCATTTGTCAAAGGCTTTATCCGAAGGATAATGAACCACCCCGTAAAACCCTTTGAATTATGATCCATAGGTTTCCACCACGGCGTTTATCAGTCTTACTGCGACTGTTTACGTATTTGTGCTACTTTGCTTTGTCTGCTGGCCCCGCGCCCCAGCTGGGACAGAAGCAGCTTGGGAGCACGGGCCACGCTGTATCGTTGTTTTACCCCCAGGCCCGAACACTGTGAAAAGACACGCAAAGCACTTTGTCCTATGATTGAAAAAATAAGTGCCACACACCAGCTCTACCCGAAATGCCCCCTGCTTGACTCCCACGTAGAAAGGCCACCACCCGCCACCCACCCTCCGGCTGGCCCCGTCCCACACGGGTCGGGAGCCGGGCTGTTTGCTGCCGCCGCTCTGAACACAGAACGTGCTGAAGTCTGAGCTCTCCTAGCAATCTCAGACAATCTCTTCATTTGGCACTGACATTCTTTTTAAAGGCAAATCAGTGTGAACTCCCAATATCCCAAATTAGATCAAGCACACAAGTTCGAATGAGTTGGCCGTTAATTACTCGCCACCCCAGGCCTAAGTTTGAAACCACCAGACCCCATTTTTCACGGGGCTGACACATCCTGACGGCAACATTTGTCAGGAGGCCCCCCTTGTATTTCGCCTTTTTCCTCCATTGTTTCACCGAATTAACCAAAGCAATATTAAATAAGTTGCTAAATACAGGTATTAGTTCATTTGTAGCTAATTATTACAGGTAAATGGTGCAGTGAATGAAGCATCCTACACCCTCCCCCTCCTGGCTTCTTTTTTTTTTTTTGTAAGCTTTTGTGATGTTCTCCAGGTAAATTCCATGCATAATGTAAGAGTGGCAATGTTGTTTGCATAATAAGCTATTTTCTACCACAGAAGCAGAAACATTTTATCGCTATAGAGAAAGCTCAAATTATGAATACATTTTCATATAAGTTGATTTATGTGAAAATTACAAATAAATGCAAAGCCAAGCTGCAAGTGAATTGTTTGTTCCCAGTTCAAGGAGTGGTGTTATTTGAAATTAAAAAAGAAAACAACCCCACTGCATCCTGCTAAGAGAAATATTTTTAATGTTATTCAGATTGAAGCACGTACCATGTGGTCCAAGAAGGAAAAGTCTTACCCGGTCTGGCAGCGGGACTTGAGGTTGCAGGAACTCACACAAACTTGTCTGCTGGTTTCTGAAACCATTTTATCTACGATATTATGTATCTATTTTTACTTGAACTTGGACTACGCAGATTCCCAGCAAACTGTATAATTATTTGTTTCATTAGTCGGAGGAAGTTGGGAGAAAACATGGCGGCCCATCGCCACCTCTGCACAAGGAAAAGCTGAATGCGTGCTGAAGGCACGAAAATGGTTTTGTGCAGGACTCAGAGCTTCTCAGACACCTGCACGGCTCACAACGTGGGATGCACATTTCTAGTTCCAGGTGGAAGCTCAGGGAGTAGAGAACTTTCCTCGCTAGAAGCCCCCTGACTGTCGCACCAGGGACACTGTTTGGCATCCAGGTGGCTGATCTGGAACAAGATTCTCCATCTAGCCACAGAGCTCTGGCCAGTGCCTAAGATATGGAGGAAGCAGCTTTGAGGGAAGGGAGACGGTGCCACCTTGGACATAGTCAGATAAATGCACTGTGTTCAGCCACTTGCACAGCACGTGTTCATTGTATCCCTCGCCCTCTAACCCTGCCAGATCGCTCACACCCGGGCTATGACTGCAAGCTGCTGCCCCAGATTCTGCCTACTTGTGCTTGAACTGCTGCCTGCCAATCTCTTATCTTTCAAATTCTCCATTCGCATCTCAGATTTTGCACCCTCCACAGGTCCCAAACTAGCTCCCTGGACTTTGGGGTCTTTTCCAGCTCTTCTCTGCAGCTGCCCAGAATCCGGTGATGCCCAAAGCCTCCAGGGAGACTCTCGTGTCTGCCCAGCCCACGTCGCTGAGCCCCCTCCGAACAGCCCCACCCCACAGGGGAGGCCACGGGAGTGGCGTGGACAGCTCATGTGAATATCGCCTGAGAAGTCTTATCTCCACCGGCTGTTTGTTGTCGATTCGCCGACCTGTCAGGGGAGGTTCCACACGTGGATCTGACTGTTTGCAACCAGTCTCGTCTGTCACCTCTAGACCAGCAAGATCTGCTGCACGTTGTGTGTGTGTGTGTGTGTGTGTGTGTGTGTTTGGCAATTATCTTCCAGTTAAAGCGGAGAAAGAAACCACATAACGTGACCAGGCTTGTCAGATCAGAAAGCAGAGCCGTCCAGTCACTGGGACCCAGACTCAGGTGTCAAACGCCCACCCAGGGTCTCCGTCACACCCATCCTGTTTATATTTCTGATTTGCATGTGGTGGGTTGATTCTGTGCTTTCTCTCCAAGACTTTGCTGGCAGCCTTTGTAAAAATGTGAAGATAAATAATGTTTGGGTAAAACACTGTCTTAATCACATTGTCCTGGATTTTCACGTTCAGGACGCCGACGGGCAGGGAGGAAACACGGGTCCAGTGTTTCTGCACCATCTGAATCTCAGCCTGGCAACAAATCTCACACTGAGGGCTTGAGAGTCAGGAGCCTGACGCACATGATCTGTTCCATCTCCTCCTCGTCCATTAATCTCTGATTCTATAAACAGGCCGAGAATAATCATATTTCTCTTTGAATTAGATGGGAAAAAAAACCTCACTCGAACAAATACCACCACATAAGTCTGTGTCCCTTGCTAATTCAGAAAGATAAAAGATAAAGGCCTTTTAAAAGGACAAATACAGTGTGATTCCACTTATATTGGACACTCAGAGTAGTCAAATTCATGGAGCCAGAAAGGAGAATGGTGGAGGCCAGGGGTAGGGGAGAGGGAAATGGAGAGTTATTTTTTAACAGATACAGAGTTACAGTTTTACAAAATGAAAAGTTCTGTGGACAGAGGGTGGAGACGGCTGTACGACAGTGTGAATGTGCTTAGCGCCACTAAACTGCATGCTTAAAAATGGCTAAAACGCTACATTGTGTTATGTTTATTTTACCATATACAGAAAATAATAATAACAAAAGAGATTGATTGGGCCACATTTTAAAAGAGTAAAAATGTGGCCGGGTGTGGTGGCTCACGCCTGTAATCCCAGCACTCTGGGAGGCCGAGGCGGGCGGATCGTTTGAGCTCAGGAGTTCAGGACCAGCCTGAGCAAGAGCGAGACCCCGTCTCTACTAAAAATAGAAAGATCAGCTGGGCATCATGGTGCAAATCTGTGGTCCCAGATGCTGGGGAGGCCGAAGCAGGAGGATCCCTTGAGCCCAGGAGTTGGAGGCTGCAGAGAGCTGTGATGATGCCACTGCACTCTAGCCCAGGGCAACACAGTGAGTCTGTCTCCCAGAAAAAGAAAAAAAAAGGAAAAAAGAGTAAAAATGTACCTCTTAAAAATATCAGATGTTTAAATTTTAATAGAATGACTATTGAATCATTGCTGTAGCACTGTTAGCACCTACTGTACGCCTTGTCCTCTGGCAGAGTCTGGAGATACCGTATTTATTAGAAGAAACAGACACGTGCTCTACCCTCGTGGAGCTGGGAGCCGGGGGCAGAGAGGGATGAAAACCCGTTATAACGTGATGAGGGTTTTGAAGGAAAAGTGAAGGCTTTACAGGACGGGTTAGCGGACGCCTCTTCTAACAAGATCTGCAGGACTGGGAAAGGCTTTCCTGGGGAAGGGGCGTTTAGGCTTAAGCTTGAGGGATGAAGGAGAGTTCACTAGAAGAGAAGCTTCTCTCGGATTTCTCAGTGTACCATCTCCCTGCCACGGACTGTCCTGGGGTCTCCGTGCTGCTATGATGCTGGTTACTGGCAGCTTCCCGGAGGCCAGACTCCGAGGACAAACGGTATCTGTCCTGTGATTCAGTCCTGGACGCCAAAGGGAGCAGGCTCAGATACTGGGCCAAGGTCAGCAATGAAAGAAACGGCATCTTAATCTCCTGCTCTCCCTTCTCTTCCCATAGCTCTACAGGGAATAACGGAATTCTCTAAGGGCCCAGTAAGTTTTTTTAAAAATAAGGTTAGAAGAAATTCTAAAAAGGCAAAATGCGTTTTAGTCCTTTTAGCCAAAAGTTGGTCATTAGAAGTTCAATAATATGTCACATATTTTCATCTATGTTTCCAGACCCTCATTTCTACCCATCAGCCAGTTGATCTTAGATTGACAGAAATCCCTAATGTCTACGTTATCCCAACAAATGTCTAAGTTTGCAAGCAATCTCCCCCTGCCTCAGCACACACACACACACACACACACACACGCACACACTTCTCCCTTTCCTTTAGCTTGTAAACGTCACAAAGGTGGGGCCAGTTCCGTTTTACTCCCTAATGCATATTCTCAGGGGTTCCTACGACCTCACAGGTGCTCAGCACATGCCTCAACTGGGTCCCCCTCTCGGCCTCGGCGTCTGCAACCCCCGTCACATGCAGCCGCCCTGTTCTCGTACAGCTGAGAACCAGCGTGGGTCCGGGAGTCAGGCAGACCGAGTTCCAATCCCGGCTCTGCCGTTTACTAAAATATGACTTTAGGCCAATGACGTGAATACTCCAAATGTCAGCGTCCACCTCTGTGGAACAGGCACCAGGGCGCCTCTCGGTGACGTCCAAGGAGGCAAACGGTGACGCACGTCCGCGGCACACAGGCACACTGTGGTGACACACAGGCACACTGTGGTGACACACAGGTGTCAGCTCCTCTTGGCAAACGCACAGTGCGGCCACTGAGGTTTAGTGCCTCCCCCTAGGGTGTGGCTCACATGCTCCCTAGGCTTTATTTTAAGAAAACCGAAAAGGTTAACTAGTGGAGTTACTGAGGCTGGGGCTAAATCCTGGTTTATCAGATCAACACAAAGTCCTGCACCTCTGGGAAGGGTCTAAAAATCAAATCCTATAGGACAATAAAAAACAAACCCAGCCATGCTTCTCAAACTTCAGCGTGCACAGGAACCACCCGGGGATTTGGTTAAAACGCAGGTCCAGAATCCCCTGGGGCCTGGGCTTCTGCGATCCTCACGAGCTCCCGGGCGCCCCCGGCTCCTGCTGTCTGCAGACGTACACTTTGAGGAGCAAAGGCTTGAACCGCTATGCGAACCGCGGGGCGTCGTTATGCCAAGGACCACACTATTACTATCATAATGAGGAAGCGTCTCTTTCTGTGCTCCCTGCAATGATCTCCCCCAAGTACGGTGGTTTTCCTCTCATGCCTTTTATTTATTTACTTATTTATTTTTTCAGACAGAGTCTCACTCTGTTGCCCGGGCTAGAGTGAGTGCTGTGGCGTCAGCCTAACTCACAGCAACCTCAGACTCCTGGGCTCAAGCGATCCTCCTGCCTCAGCCTCCCGAGTAGCTGGGACTACAGGCATGTGCCACTGTGCCCGGTTAATGTTTATATATATATTTTTAGCTGTCCAGATCATTTCTTTCTATTTTTAGTAGAGATGGGCTCTCGCTCTTGCTCAGGCTGGTCTCGAACTCCTGACCTCAAGCGATCCTCCCGCCTCGGCCTCCCACAGTGCTAGGATGACAGGCGTGAGCCACCGCGCCCAGCCCTCAATGCCTTTTAGATGCCACAAGATCCTTCTTTGACTCCAATAACGAGCATGATCGATGCATCGGAATCGGGACCCCCAGCCCCTGCCTGGCTCCGTGAGCTCAGCGCCTGGCTGTCTGCAGTTTTCTGCTTTTTCTCCTCCCCAAACCGTGGTCACGTCGGCGAGCCAGACTCACATCAAAGTCAATTTGAATTCATTTCGTACAATCTCAACACATTCTAGTTCAAAAGGCTCTGCTAACTTCAAAAATAATATCCATTACCTGGTCGTTGGAGGAAACCACTCTCAGGGTATCGCGCCCGCCACCCCCTAATTTGGTAATTCTATCAGGAAAAGCAATTAAGTTTGTCTGACATGACTTGTTTTTATAAATCCACGATGCTTACTGCTCTTAATTTAATTCTCCTCTCACCACTTATAATTTCATTCTCATCTGACAGTTCATATTTTCTCTCTGAATGATTTTTCCCCCCTTTATGTTGCTAATCACAGAAAATGCAACGAGTAACATCAGCCTTTGGGTAGAACGGAGACGGGGAAATGACAGGCTTCCCTGGGGAGAGAGGAATCTCGCTCCCCGCGGTTTCCAAAGCCCCAGCGCCGTGTGTGGCACCCAGAGGTACCAAGTAGACACTTGGTGTCCGGCAGCAGGACAAGCACCGCAGAGACAAAGACGACTCCGACCCAGGCCTCCCCCCTGTGGCACACTGGTGGGGAAGCAGACATTTAAAGAAATAATTACAAAGCACCTGGAAATAAATATGATCCTGTAACAGGATTTCCAGAGGCTGCACCTTACAATGTTATTGTATTTTCAACGATGGAAAAACTTCCATTTAAAATGCCATCAGCAGTTTTTGTCATCTTGACCTGGATTGCCGGTGATGATGGACAAGTTTTGGTGGCACAAACGAGGCGCTTGTCGGCCATCCTGGAAGCTGAGGTCGGAGGGACATCGGGGAAGAGAAGTCACCTGGGCGGATCTCGGAGGATGCGCTGGGCTTAGAGACAGGAGGGCAGGGACTCGCTGTCGCTAAGTGTGTCAACAGTGATGGAAGGGATGGGTCCGACGGGGCAAGGCCAGAGGGGACAGGAGATGATCCCAGGGGTCCAGGCGACGGCAACAGGGTCTGGAGCAACGACTACACCAGGAACAGCTGCCACGTGGTGTGTGTGCCATGTGGTGTGTGTGCCACGTGCCGGGCAGGAGCCAACACTCTGCAAAGCACTGACTTGCTGAATTCGGAGATCGAGGGCAACAGAGAGGAAGGTGTTTGAAAGACATAAAGGAGGCGGGATCAATATCCAAAGTGATTGGACGCGGGGAGGGGACAGAGAGAGGAAAGCAGGATGGCTTCCCTGTTTTGTGACTTGTAGATGGCAGTGGGTTTTGTTTTTTTATCAATTTAGGAAATCGGACAGGATATAATTGGAAACTGAAAAGAAAAAAGTTAGGGGAGACTTGAGATGGAATATTTTTGGGGGGGTCAACATGATGAATTCGATTTCAGACATGGGGATGTGAGGGGCTCCCGGGACCGCCAGGCAGAGAGGGACAGCCGGATAGATGGGTCTGGGGCCCGGAGCAGAGTTCCTGGCAGGCGGCAGGTTGGGGGGTTTCCCGCATACAGACGGAGTCAGACGGGGGCCCGGGAGAGACAGTGCAGGAGAAGAGGGCACCAAAGAAGAAATGAAAAATACCAACATTTAACAGGTGGGCAGAGAAGAAGCAAAGAGGCTCAGAAGGCATCTCAGAGCATAATGCCCAGACAGCCACAGGAGAAGGAAGATGTAAAAAGAATGGAACAGTCTACACTGTCCAGTGCTGCTGGCTCGAGGCGTGTTCATTAACTGTATTCTGGGGAAAAAGGCATCATTTATTCAGGCGACACGTGGAGTCTGCCTCCCACGCTGCGATCCTTACCGCACGCGTTCTTGCCCTTCGGAAAATACGGCAACAAGACGAACCGAGAGGCACCCTCTGAAGCTGTGTGTGCAGACACGTTTAGCAGTTAAAGTCTGCAAAACTCAAGAAGTGTCACAGAAATCAGCAGCGTTACGTGAATGCCAGAAATCTGCTCAGACGCACAGCACTTAAGAGAGACGAGGGTCCCCGGGGTGTCCTTTGCTGATTAGGCCACACTTGGGGTTCAGCTCTGAGCGTTGTGCTTTGACAAGGGCGTAAATCACCCAGACACGACCGCCGGAGAGAGACAAAGACGACGGAAGAACTTGAATCTGCAACACGGAGGCAACGGCCGAAAGCGGAACCCCCCAGTCCCTGCGCCTGGGCATCTGCTGTGCCCCACGTAGTTCCAGCTCTTCCTGGGGCCGGCGGACCCTCGGCCCCTCTGCAGGGCCTGGGACAGCCGAAGACCCCGTGCCAGCCAGGCCTGGCCCGGCAGCCTTCACAGGGCGAAGCGCCATCCACACGCAGTGGGGTCTGGGGTCACCTTCATGGTTCCCCAGGGAGGACGCACCTGCTGGGCTGGGACACGCTGACCACAGACAAGGGGACGCTCCACCACCCGGGACATCTGCCCAGGCCACCAGCCAGGGGGCCGAGGAGCTGTTGCTGACGCAGTTTGTACTCCAGGTCCCCAAAGAGCAGCGTGTCACCCGGTGCTGCCACCTAGAGGTGGGGTGCGGGGGAAGGAGACCGGGCAGGGGCTCCACTGAATGTCATTCCAGGGCCTTTCCAGAGCCTCTTCCTTCACGTTGCAGCACACATCCCCAGGCGGCCGCAGAGACCCAGCTCTCCCCCCACATTCTCACTTCAGTTCTCAGAATAACTGCAGAATGTGCTGGAAACACGACATCCTGAGCTAAGGAGGAACTGTCTGGAGCAGCCCGGGGTCTGCTCCTGTCCATCCTAAAACAGGACGTCCCGCAGTGTCTAGCTCAGCAAGTCCTCCAGCCTCCAGGTGTAACCCAGCACGGCCTGCTCTGGGCTCCTTCGGCTGCAGAGTGAGGGGGAGACACGCAGGACGAGATTCCATCTGTCCCGTGCAGGTTTCCTGAGCCTTGAGGGACCAGCTCACCACGAGTCCTACGCTTAGTCTCTTCCAACCGAGAGATGAGGAACAATGAAATGGGAAGAGGAGGCACTTCCTGAAGGGAACAGGACCTCAGTCCCCGCCGTCACGGAATTCGGAAGCCACCGGGTTGCACAGACGTGTGTTGAACGACCAATGTGAAAATACGGGGAGGATCGAATGGGTGACACGTGCACAAGGGTGTTATCAGCTGTAATCAGGACACACGTCACACGTACGGCACGCCAGTATTAGCAGCAGCGATCACGGCATTGTCACAGAGCAGTTCCCGATCCAGACTAACTTCCCCGTAATGAAGAGGCGTAATCTCTCTCTCTGATCATCTGAGTCGCGTCTAAACCGTGTCTGCTTCTAAAAATCATCATTCTGTGCAAGCCCCTGTTTGCCTTCAGCTGTGCACTGATGTTCTAACCCAGCTTGGTCTGTTACATAATCCTCAGCCCCCTGCCCCCATTCTGAACGTCTCTGTTGTTTGCGGCCTTTGGCTTCACCAGAGCTTGTCTCAATGGTCTGGGTCCTTTCAACTGGGCCTCGTCAGAGATCACGCTTATTGGAACTCTCTGCATTTTACAGCTTCCATCTCATTAATGCCAGCACTAATTTGTGGTCCAATCCAACACCACCCCCGTAAGATCTGCATGGATACACACTGGATTTCAATCTGCCATTCAACAAGCATGAAGTCCTTTATGTTCATTATCAGCCAATCACACAGCCCCGGTTTCTTTTCTCTGCATTTTCTCCGTAGCAAAATCATTTGGTGACTATCCTAAAGCAGTTGCTCGGCGGGAAATATTAGAAAACACAGTGATGACAACAACAGCCTCTTCCTTTTCTTTTAGCAAATGCCACCGTCTCAACCTGGAAACTCCAGTTCAAAGTGAGTCACCGACTTGTTTGTTAAAATCTTCCTTCCCTAAAATAGCTCTTAGCCTGGAGTATCTGAAATACCTTGTGGTGTATCATAACATGGGCCTATTTTCTCGCCCTTAAAGGAGCACCAGGACCGTGGAGATGCAAACTCACTTCTGCTCCGGCAGGGAATCGGACCAGGCTGCCAAAGCTAAGCAAAGCGAGAGATCCGACACCACGCGCCAGGGTGACCTTGCTCCAACGCCCGCCATTTTCCTTGCTGAACACTGGGGTGTGGGGTCATTATCACGGAATTCTCCTTTGTTCAATTCACACGGTTAAATGATTTCCCCTTCACATCACTGCAGCCCATGCATCATTACCAAAAGTGCCTCCGTCTGCCGGAATATTCTGCATTTCCTGTTCCAACAGAGGCCGCCTCCTTCAAGTTCCTCACCTAATTTTCTGTTCTGCAACAAATTTCAATCGCAACATTGTTTCCAGCAGGCTTGGCTGTGCACAGTTTGAGGTAAGTTAAAACCAGGGTGAAAGTCGGTAAATAACGGAAATAACAAATGGCAGAACATCCAGTTCAGCAAAAAGATGTCGCGAATGTCCAAACGGGCCATTTTTTGTTTCCCCTTTTAAGGATCAAAGACAGAAAATCTCAAAAGCGAATCTTTTCTCACACAAGAAAGACCTGAGAACCACGTCCTCCCCACCCGCCGCCGGGCCCTAGCTGTGCGTGCTGGACGCTGAGATGACATGTGTGTGCAGAGGTCCTGGGGACTGTCCCCACGAGACTCCGTGGAGGGAGGGGAGGGAGGCGGCAGGGGGAGACACGGGGCTGGGGTGCGTCACGCCAGGTCTCGGCCAAGCCCTCGAGAGGTCTGAGCAGGACGGGCCCTTCAGAGCTGGCCAGGGTCTGGGCAAGGGCTGGGGTTCTACAGCTCAGCGACAGCCAGTCACGGGATGTGGGCCACCCCCAAGAAGGGGGGAGCGAACTTGGCCAGGAGTTCTCTCCATCTGACGGTATCATTAATGCCCGGAGAGAGACAGCAGAACGGCCGACGACGTTCCCAGCAGTTAAGGGTCCTTCAGTCCTAAACCAGGGGGATCTGAGTGATGCAGCACAGCTTCCAAGACTCATGGGGACGTCTATGAAAATACTGATTAGCCTCTTTAAGCTATAACAGGTTCCTTGAGAAGATCTTTTGCCAAAGCTATTTAAACTGTGGCCGGGCACGACAGCTCACACCTGTAATCCCAGCACTCTGGGAGGCCGAGACAGGAGGATCCCTGGAGCTCAGGAGTTCGAGACCAACCTGCGCACAATTAAGACCTCCGTCTCTGCTAAAAATAGAAAAATTAGCCGGGCGTCGTCATGGCGCATGCGTGTACTCCCAGCTACTCGGGGGGCTGAGGCAGGAGGATCGCTGGAGCCCAGGAGTTCGAGGCTGCAGTGAGCTGTGATCAGGCCATCGCTCTCCAGCCTGGGCGACAGGGCAAGACTCTGTCTCTAATAAATCAATCAATTAATTAATGACTTTAAAAAATACAAATTTGGCTCCTCAGTTTCCACCAGAAAAGATCATGTCTATGGCATTGGTTTGTTAGTACTGTGTGGTTCACAAGTGACAGAAATCCAACCGGAACCACAGTAGGAAGACAGGGGGCTTACGGTCAGGTGCCAGGACCAACGCCGGGACCAGCGAAGGCAGACACAGACTCGCCCTCCGCCAGTGCTTAACGTCAACATCCTCAGGACCTTCACCAGCTCTGAGCCGAATAGCCAATGAAGGGAAAGGCTGTAAAATAGGAAGGAAAAGGAGGACGACACCAAAGAACCGAGCAAGACGACCAGGAGCAGAGGAGGCTTCAGCTGCAGGCTGGGAAGGGCGGAGCTGTCATCGCGGAAACGCTGCGAAGCCGGCGACGAGGAGTGTGGGGTCTGCAATGGGAGGAAGATGAAAGCCACTGAGCAGCGTCGGACGGGTCAACTCCCCGAAGCTGGAATCATCGACGACGGTGACAAGCGTGGGGTGACGGGGAAGACGGCTGGCTGTGGACAAAAGTCTCCAGCGCGTAGGAGGAATCGTGGACGTGCTGCGAGGTTAAGGGGCAACCTCTGGCCAGGGCAGCAGCAGGCTGCCCCCCGCCCGCCACGCCGGCCCGCAGCACCGAGGCTCCAGCCGGTCTCCTCTCCTCTCACGCCCGCGAGGCGTCTCGGGAGACAGGCGGTGGCGGGATACAGAGAAACGCAGCGTGGACGTGTCCACCCTGGCTCCAAGTAAGGGGGGCCAGGGAAGTCAGGTTACCATGGGAACACTCCTGACAACTCCTGCTCCCCACGGAAACTCCTCGTCAGGAGACACACGGGCCAGGTACGGCTGCGAGACCTGCCGATGGCGGTGCCCTGCCCGGGAGGGAGAGGGGAGACAGAGACAGAGGGACAGGAGAGGAGAGGAAATGTGCATTACGTCATCACCTACTATGTGCCATGCTCTCAGGCTGCGCGCCATGTACATCTGTGCAGGCTGCACACTGCACAAAGCAACCACACTCAAGTGTAGGGGCCAGGGATTTGCATGTTTATTCCGTCAATTTTCTGGCAGACGGCAGTTAAGTGTTTCATTCTGAACATCAGTATATTAGGACAATTTTCTAACAGGCAGAAGTCAAATCACTTGAGGAAAGGGTGGATGTTTACATTCCCAGAAAGATGCCATTTAGGCCAGCAGGGGCCGGGATGGCCACGATGCCAGATGCTTTCTGTCCCGTTATTGCATTTACTCAATACGCAACGTTATAAAATACTAATAAGAATTTCAAGATGAAGGAAAAGCAGCTCAAAGAACATTCCTGCCGGTTCCGAAATCCACGTTTCCCCTCCACAACGCTGCCTCTCGCTACAAATCTTATCACGTGATTCCGAGCGGGAGGCAACACTAACACTAACACCAGCTGCGCTTTTCTGCTGCCTCAGACACCTTTCTAGAAGCTTCCACACACGACAGTGAGGTAGGTCTCACTAGCTCTGTGCTAACGATGAGGAAACGGGCCCAGGGTTCAGCGAGTCGTCCCCCCACCCCTCACTCTGTGTGGACACGCCTGCTTCCCACGCCCACTCTTCCCAGAGTAAGCACAAAACAGCCGGTCTCCTGTTTACGACACTATGTACATGCCTTTAGCACAATCAACATCATCAAAGATAATTCACAGAGTAAATAAGGTAGCAATTGTCTGATAATGCATGTGCTCCCCAAAAATAAATAAATGGAGATCGAGTCCGAGGTAAGCAACAGCTTCATCGCCCTGAATCAATTTCTAGCTCTTCCTGATGCACATAGTTTTTATTGGATTGACTTGTGAATTTCACCCTAAAGATTAATCTGCCCTCTATAAAGAGGCTAAGAATTAATATTCAGCCACGATATGAATCTTTTTTCATTTTCATTTTAGTGGAAATCAATTTGTTAAACTATTGTCGAGGGCGATTTGTTACTTGCTCACTCCCACGTTTCTGCCCAAGTCGAGGTATTTGGAAGTATCTGCATAAACATTTTCTGCCAACACCGTCAAGATTTATGTGGGCTACTTACTGTAACTGTTATCTCTGGAGCACTATGAATTATGCCTTGGGATGTTGGATTTTATTGAACTTACGTAATGGAGAAGTGATCAGTTAAAAACAAACCCTCACAATGCTTTTTGTCTCCAGCAGGCAGTGTATACAGATGGCGTCTACACTGAAGAGATACAGCCAAACAACTGGATGTGGCCCCCTGAACGTCACCTTGTCTGGTCGGCAGGTTTTTCCTAGGGACGCGGAGCAGAACGCTGCCCTGAGGACACCGCTCGGCCAAACCCTGAGAACCGGGATTTGTCCGCAAGTGTCTGTCTTCAGTCTCTCCCTGTCACTCTGCTGGTTTGCTGGGGCTGCTGGAACCAAGCCCCACAACCGAGTGGCTGAAGCAACAGCCATGTGTGGCCTCACCACGGTTCCGGAAGCCGCTAGCTGGAAGTCGAGGGGTGACCTCTGTTCCGGGCCTCCCTGCTCGCCTCGGCGGTCTGCGGGACTGGCTTTCCCGGGCGGTGGATGCATCACCGCGCTCTGGCTTCCTGTTCCCCGGCCGCTCCCTGTTGGCACGTCCGTGTTCAAGCTTCCGCTTTTATGAAAACTCCATTCGTTCAATGAGGGACCCAACCTAGTCCAGTGTGACCTCATCTTACCCAAGTACACCTGCAAGGACTGTTTCCAAACAAGGTCACATTCTGGGCCACTGGGGGTTAAGATTTCAACATACAAATTTTGGGTGACGCCATTCAACCCAGAACATTCTCATAATCCCTCAATATACGCGCACTCTACCATCTCCCTTCTGATAAATAAAGTCACGAGTTGCTCGACAACAGGGATACGTTCTGAGCGATGCATCCTTAAGTGATTTTGTCACTGTGCAAACATCACAGAGTCCTTGCAGAGCCTAGATGGTACGGCCTGTCAACGCCTAGGCCACGTGGCACAGCCTTCCGCTCCCGGGCTACACACCTGTGCAGCGTGTCGCGGGACTGAATACCACAGGCAACTGCGGCACAGTGGCAAGAGCTTGCGTACCCAGACGTACCTAAACTGAGAACACGCACAGTAAAAATGCAGCGTTACGATCTTATGGGACCCCTGGCATGTATGTGTCCCAGTTTCGATCAGAATGTCATTATACGAAGCACAACTGTAAAAGTAAAAAACAGTAACACTGACTATGACTTGATTCCTTCTTCCCTTTCATAGCCAGCTTCTCCCAGAGAGTGTCGTCTCTCTCTCTCTCTCCACCCTTCATTCCTGAATCCGCTTCAGTCTGGTTGGTGTCACATGTTCTCAGCAACGTCACCGACAACCGCCTAACTTTTAAACCATCTGACTTTTTCATCCCAATCTCGCCAAACCTCTCTGTGGCTTTTGAAACTCACGTCCTCCTTCGGAAACGGCATCGGTCCTCGGGGTCAGCATCACCGGCTCAGATTCCCTCCCCCTCCCTCCCCCTCCCCCTCCTCCTCCTCCTCCTCCTCCCCCCTGCCTCCGAGCCCCTCTGCATGTCCCCGGGAGCCCTCCCGGGACCGTCTCCTGCCACCTCCGTCCACTCAGCCACGCTGGTTCCCACCCGCCGACGTCCCAGGCCCAACAGCCGAGCGCACGCCTCTCCCGCGCGCTCCAGAACACACCGAGGGCTCCACTTCCCAGCTCCTCCGTCTGCCCCGACTCACCTACAGTTCAGAGTGTTTAAGTGGTGACCTTCCTCCCCCACGACCTCTGCATGGGAGATGGTCCCGCCGCTGACCCAGGGGTCCTGGTCAGAAACCGGGGAGTCACCTGGCCTCATGTTCACCCCGAAACAGACTGCCACGCAGAACTCTAACACCTAACACGCCTGCCCACGTGGTGCACGGCGCAGAACAGGTTTGGGGAGGACTCCCTGGGAACCGGAAATTCGGATTGTTCTCGCAAGGACAGACACAGATTAAGCTGCTCACGGCCACCGGAGGACTAGGTGGCCTTGCTGTGTCCTGCCTCCTAGAATCTCACCTCTCCACTGCGGTCCCACCTCCTCCGTCCCTGGCCCCAGACTCAGCCTCCCCCCGGGGCCGCGGCCGACTCCTCCCTGAGGCGCAGTTAGCACCGTGCCTGGGACCAGGGGCCTGTTAGGAGACCGCAAAAATGTTTTAATTCAATTTCTTTTAAAGTCAGAAAAAATGAATACAATCCAGCCTGGATTATACTGATCTATATACCAATGCAATCGTAAAATGCACTTTTGAGGTTTTTTTTTTTTTTTTTTTTTTTTGGAGGAAGGGGCCACCAAAGCCAAAGTGCGTGGGCACAAAGCAGCTGGCTTGGCTGGCCTGGCCCCCAACCGCCACGCCAGGGCCCTTCTCTCAGCCACAGAGACGACACATAAATTAACTCACACGTTCACACGGCAACACCACAGACTGGTCACGTGACCGGGTAGCCGGCCAAGGAAGATTGGCTTCAAATTTGTCTACAGCCAAAAGACAAAGCCCTTTTAAAAAAAATATTGACTCTTCCCTTTTTCGTAAGTGTAAAGAAAATACATGAACGTTGTAGAAATTTCAGAGAACACATAAAAATTTAAAGATAGAAATGAATCACCTACATGCCAGAAATAACCACAATGAACAACTGATGTATTTACTTCTTGTATCTATGCGTGTGTATCTATAATATTTTAACAGCTTTGTTGAGGTATAACTGATACGTATTTTTTCTTAATCAAAATTAAGATCATCTTTGTTTACTTATCGTTTTGTCATGAGCAATTTCCTGTAGCATTAAATATCTGTGATCGTTAATGCCATCATTGACATTTTTATACAAAGATTTCTGTCCATATTTCCAATTATTTCCCTAGGTTAAAGACTTGAAGAGAACCGACTGGATCAAAAGCTATGAACACTTTTA
Organism: Eulemur rufifrons; assembly: GCF_041146395.1. Classification (NCBI taxonomy): domain Eukaryota; kingdom Metazoa; phylum Chordata; class Mammalia; order Primates; family Lemuridae; genus Eulemur; species Eulemur rufifrons. The sequence goes on from NC_091006.1 coordinate 36,781,208, forward strand.
GTTTCTGCTGGACATTGCCACATTGTCTTACCCGAAATGCCACATAACCCTCCGATCCTGGGTCCCAACTTCCCTCTACCTCAGCCAGGACGAGACACCAGGCTCTGTGACCTCTGAGAGTCGGACGTGCAGAAAACCGGGATTTCTTTCCTTCATTATGCATGTATTTGATTACTCATGACATTAAAGGTGTTTTTTTAAATAATTACCAAATAGTTATGCTTCTGTCACCAGGATGGCTCTGGCAAAGCAGATGGAAAAAACTTTAAGTTTCCTTTTTCTGCTCTTTTCTTTCTTTTAATGACTTCTCTTTAGTACTCATCACGAGAAGCACAGCCACTCAAAGACACCAGAAGGCCCAAATGCCGAAAAAGCCACAAGACCCCTGCCGGACGCCACAAGTCCTGACCTGCCCAGTGACCCTCAACTCACCGACGTGTCATCGTGACACTGTAGGTCACACCCAAGGGGGGAATCACCCCCATTTTCTCTATCACTTCTTCAGTGAACTTTCTGTTCCTGAACTTAAATTACGATATTGGGGTGATATTTTCTATTTATAAGGCCTCTCTATATAACACTAACTAAGACACTACCTTTATATAGATTACACATTTTGGTCTAAGTTTATGAATCTTTCAATTGGGTATTATATCTTCAATCATATAGAAGTTCTTAATAAAAATTTAATAAAATCAATCAACCCTTCTAATTTCTGCTTTAGAGTTATGCTTTAAAAGCTCTTTACCATCCTAAGATACTTATTTTTATTTCACTATTTTAGGAATTTTTGTTTTTACATTAAAATCTTAATCCACATAGAATTTATTTTGATGTCAGCAGGGAGGAAATACTTTGTCATTCTTTTTTCCTGAGTAATAAGAAAATTATACAAAAGTTATTTTTTGAATAATCTACCCAGTCACTCCCTCCTTGATTCTGTCTCTCTTTACTAAATCGAAGGTGAGTCCATTTCTTGACCTTCCAGTCTGATTTATCATCTGCTGCCTAATTCCTGGCCAAGCACTGTTTTAATATTTGTAAACTTTCAATGTGCTTTAAAATCCTCTGAGCTAAAACTCCACTTTTTATCCTACTTTTTAAAAATTTTGCTGGTTACCTGTTGCCTTTGTTCCTTCAGAGGAAGCTGGGGCAGTAGAGAGACAGACAGACAGAAACAGAGACACAGACCAAGAGAAGGCAGAGAGAGGACCCCGAAGACGAGATGATTCCAGGCCTATTTCAGTTCTGCCTCGGCTGGATTCTCTCCAGCTGGAGAACTTCAGATCCATCTGCATTTACTGAATCCGCTGGGACCTGAGCACACACTTATAAATATGTAGGTTCCTTCCCCTTTAGTGTCAATACCCAACTTTTACTCAGTTACACATTTTTTATGCTTTAGGGTCCAAAGAATATAGACAAAGCTTCCATGGTTTCGGAACTATGGAATAAATGTATCAGAGCAGTGAGCGCCCTAAGAACCAGTATTCCTAGATTTCTCCACTTGTTGAGAAGGAAAATGTCTTTAACAAACATATAATCAGGAATTCACACCCAGGGACATACCTTGCTGACAAGCACCATTTATATGATCTTATGGAGAACCAAGTCCTGAAGTTCCATTATGTTATTGAAAACAACACATTTCAAGCAGCAAACCCTTCCCCAAAAGAACAGAGAGACGCTGGGCAGTTAGAGTCCCACAGTCCGGAGCATCAGAGACAGTTTCGGTGTGGCTGCCAAATGCTGGGCTTAAGTAGACAGAGGATGTGACATTTGTCTCTTTGCACCTAGATCTAGATTCCGCTTAATCATTCCAGATAAACCTCCGTTCCCATCTGCAAGATGCTCCCTGCAGCAGCCACAGAGCTGGCCGGACGCTGAAAGACACCCCCCCCCCGCCCCCACCCCAGCTCTACAACTTCTTGCTTTATGATGCCAAGTTTCACGTTCTGTAACTCAGTTTCCTTATCTATGAAGGGGATAAAACAACGCTAAGTTTTCGGATTGTTGGAGATTCAAAGAGTAAATGCAGCCAGAATGTTCAGTATGGAGCCCAGCAGGGACTGAGTTTCCTACAAATAATCACATATTTGTCTGCAGTTTTGAGTTTTAAAGGAATACTATTTTTTTTTTTTTTTTTTTTTTGAGACAGTGTCTCGCTCTGTTGCCCGGGCTAGAGTGCCGTGACGTCAGCCTCGCTCACAGCAACCTCAGACTCCTGGGCTCAAGTGATCCTCCTGCCTCAGCCTCCTGAGTAGCTGGGACTACAGGCATGCGCCACCACACCCGGCTAAGTTTTTCTATATTCTATATTCTTTTTTAGTTGTCCGGTTAATTTCTTTCTATTTTTAGTAGAGACAGAGTCTCGCTCTTGCTCAGGCTGGTCTCGAACCCTGACGTCAAACGATCCTCCCGCCTCGGCCTCCCAGAGTGCTGGGATTACAGACGTGAGCTACCGTGCCCGGCCAGGAATAATAATTTTTAAATAAATCACTTTTTAAATTTTTAAATAAGTTACATTTAAAACAGAAGACCCTGCACATCGTTGTCACTCAATAAATGTTGGGCAACAATTTAATAAGACAATAATCCTCCACGATAAAGAATTTAAAAATCCATGAAAACTTCTTACAAAATAGTAATTCTTAAAAATTCACACATTCACCTTTTTTTCCCGTTTACCTAAGTAACACAAAGGGAAAGCAGCAAAAATGACAAGTTCCATTACAAATGGTAAGTACATAAACGGTAATTTGCAATGTATGTTTTTAAACCTCGGCTGTGTGTTACATAGGCCACCCCCGCCCAGACCACACGCCACGTCCCTAACGGATTCTGTTCTCATCCTACTGAAGAGTATTATGAATGCACAGCTAACCCTGGTCTCTGCTCTGTCCTTTCTCTGTCCAGCCAACACAGGACGACGGCCCGGCCGAGTCTCCCCCGCCCTGTCCTGTTTCCATCTTTGTCTCAACAGAGCGACAGTTAAAGATACTCATTTCCTATCACTTTGATTCTTCCACTTTCCACTCATTTTTATAACCATCACAGGCAACATAAAACACAAGTTTGTAAAGCAATGGAAATGTTTCTTTAAAAAAAAAAAACCCATCCAGAAGCCCAATATGCAAAATAGATCAAAATGCAGCTGCCCAGACTGAAGGCAGGTGGGAAACCCGGACCCCTCTAGTGACAGCCACCCCCAGCCCAGCAGCAAGGTCCCTCACCCCTGAGATCTCTCGAATAAAACATAGATCACGTCACATCCTGCTCAGCCCCTCCAGCGGTTCCCATCACACAGAGACTAAAACCCAAAGTGTGCGTTGCTCAGCTTGCTCCGGTCCCCGCCGGCGTCTCCGTCCTTTACATCCTAACTAGTTTCCTCCCAGCAGCCGCCAGCCGTCCCTGCCGCCACCATGACGCCCCCGACCTCTCTGCCTCCAACAGGACAAACATCCTGGTCCCTGAGCCCCTTTGCGTTGGCTGTTCCCTGGGTCTAAAACGCTTCTGCCACAAAACCCCGCGGCTCCCTCTCTCATTTCTTTAGTGTCTCTGAGGTGTCCTTGGCCGCCCAGTCCAAAGCAGAGTGTCCCCAACCCTGTCACTCTATCGCCTCCTGGTTTTTTAACTCAGTACTTACTATTATAACACATCTCTCTATTTAGGTAAATTCCTGCTTCTGGCCTGTGTCTCCCACTTCAGCGTGAGCTCGGGGTACAGTCTGCCTGTCCACCACCAACTCACACGCGGTCTGGGACGCACGGCAGGCGCCCAGCGGACGGACGAAGGAGAGGTGCGCACAGTTCACCAGGCAGCTTCGACCGTCCGTGACGAAGGTGCCAATGTTTGTCCGGGTCAGCACAGGGGCACCTTGTTTCACGGGGCTTCGCTCCACTGCACTCACAGACCCTGTGTCTTCACAGATGGAAGGTTCCAGCAACCGGCCTCCAGCAAGTCTACCAGCGCCATTTTCCAACAGCTTTTCCTCATTTCACATCTGCGACCCATTCTGGTAATTCTTGCAACATTTCAAACTTTTGCATCATTACTATATCTGTTCTGGTGATCTGTGATAGTGATATTTGGTGTTACTACTGTAATTATTTTGGGGTGCCACAAACCACCCCCGTGGAAGACGGAGAACTTAGCCGACTAACGCTGTGTGTGTCCTGACTGCTCCGCTGCCCGGCTGTTCACCCACCCTTCTCTTTCTCCTTCGGCCTCCCGATTCCTTGAGACAACGATATTTGGAATTAGGCTAATTAATACCATTACAGTGCTCCAGTGAAAGGAAGATTCACACATCTCCCACGTTAAAGCAAAAGCTAGAAATGATTAGGATTAGTGAAAAGTCCATGTCAAAAGTCAAGATTGGCAGAAGGTAGACTTCTAGTGCCAAATAGTTAGCAACGCTGCCAATGCAAAGGAAAAGTTCTTGAAGGAAATTAAAAGGGTTACTCCAATGAACATACAAATGACAAGAAAGCAAAGCTGCCTTATTGCTAATATGAAGAAAGTTTTAGTGGTCTGGACAGAAGATCAAACCAGCCACAACATTTCCTTTGCCAAGGCCTAATCCAGAGCAAGACCCAAACCCTCTTCAATTCCGTGAAGGCTGACGGAGGTGAGAAAGCCGCAGAGGAAAGCACAGGTTGGTTCACGAGGTTTGAGGAAAGAAACCGTCTCCATAACCTCAAAGTACAAAGCGAAGCAGCAAGTGCTGATATAGAAGCCGTAGCAAGTTATCCAGAAGATCCAGCTAAGATCATGGATGAAGGTGGCTACACTAACAGCAGATTTTCAATGTACACAAAACAGGCTTCTATGGGAAGAAGACGCCATCTAGGACGTTCATAGCTAGCGAGAAGACGTCAATGTCTGGCTGCAAAGCTTCAAAGGACAGGCTGACTCTCTTGCTAGGGCTCATGTAGCTGGTGACTTTAAGGCAAAGCCAGGGCTCACTGATCATTCCAAAAACCCTGCGGCCCCTAAGAATGGTGCCACGTCTATTCTGCCTGTGCTGTATACATGAAACAACAAAGCCTGCGTGGTAGCCGAGACCGACTGCTCAGAAAAAAACATTCTTTTCACAGTGTTACTGCTCATTGACAACGCACCTGGTCACCCAGGAGCTCCGATGGAGACGTGCAAAAATATTACCGTTATTTTCCTGCTGGCTAACACAGCATCCATTCTCCAGCCCACGGACTAAGGAGGAATTTCGACTTTCAAGTCTTATTGTTTAAGAAACACATTTCCCCAAGACCACAGCTGCCATAAACTAGTGATTCCTCTGATGGATCTGGGCAAGGTGAACTGAAAACCTTCTGGAAAGGATTAGCCATTCTAGATGCCATTAAGAACATCTGTGATTCGTGGGAGGTGGTCAAAATAGCCACATTAACAGGAGCTCAGAAGCAGCTGATTTCAACCCTCACAGATGACTTTGAGGGGTTCAAGACTTCGGTGGAGGAGGCGGCTGCAGATGTGGGTGGTGGAAATAGCCTCCAATTTTGAAAGAAGTTCCACTTTGGGTAAAATGCTACCAAACAGCATTGCACGCTGCAGAGAAAAACTACGGTGCGAAGAAGAGTCAACCAGTGTAGCAAACTGCCTTGTCCTCCCGTGTTAAGAAATTGGCACAGCCGCTTTCAGCAAACACCACCCTGATCAGTCATTAGCCGTCGACGCCGAGGCAAGACCCTCTATCAACAAAAAGATGAGGACTCCCTGAAGGCTCGGGTGATCGTTAGCATTTCTTAGCAATAAAGTTTTTTTGAATTACGGTATATTCATTGGTTTTTAGACATAATGCCATTGCACACTTAACACACTACAGCATAAACACAACTTTCGTGTGCACTGGGAAGCCAAAAAATTCACATAACTTGCTTTAGTGCAATCTCGGCTGCGTTTTGGTGGTCTGAGATATGGCTGTGAAATTCTATAGACAAATGTGGGAACAATGTCAAAACCAGCATTAAAAGGTGACACCGAAGGTATCAGATAGACAATGCCCAAAAGTACAAGTTGCTGGAACATCCAAATTTTGTGTCTCAGGCCTAGATTCAGGAGGAGCAGGGGTGGGTGTGTGGGTATATGATGAAATAGATCCCATAAATGCAGATTATTTCCAACCACAGCTTCAGGAGGACGTGAGAGTGACGGGGACACAGGCTATGCTGGGCGAGTCTTCCTGCATCCCCCAGTGCTGTGTCCTTGGGTACAACAACTCCTCCAGGCCGCAGACCCTCAAACAGAGGAGGCCCCCAGCTTCCTGCTTCTGCCCCGCCCCCTGCCAGACGGGTCACATCACGCGAAGGTCTGGATGTGTGCGTCGTCCCGACATTCACACGCTGAAATCCTGAACTCCAGGTTGATGGTACCAGGAGGTGGGTCCTCTGGGAGGGGACTGGGCCGTGGGGACAAAACTCTCATGAATGGGATGCGTGCCCTTATAAAAGGATCCCAGAGCCGGGCATGGTGGCTCACACCTGTAATCCCAGCACTTTGGGAAGCCAAGGTGGGAGCATTACTTGAGGCCAGGAGCTTAAGACCCATCTGGGCAACACAGCAAGATCCTGTCCCTACAAAAAAAATTTTTTTTTAACTAGCTGGGCATGGTGGTGCATGTCTGTAGTCCCAGCTACTCAGGAGGCTGAGGCAGGAGGATCGCTGGAGCCCAGGAGTTCAAGGCTGCAGTGAGCTATGATGGTGCCACTGCACTCCAGCCTGGGCAACAGAGTGAGACCTTGTCCCCCCAACCCCCCCAGAAAAGAGAGCGAGACCACAGTGAGAAGGCAACAGTCTCTGAACCAGAAAGTGGCCCTCACCAAACACTGATATTGGACTGATATTGGACTTCCCAGCTTCCAGAACTGTGAGAAATAAATGTTTTTGTTTATAAGCCATCTAGTTAATGGAATTTTTTAAATAGCGGCCAAAATGGCCTATAACATGTCAGTTTCCAGAAACAGTTTATGCCCACGAACAGGATATTAATTGTGCTTATCGCCGAGCTGCATCTTCCAGGCCCAACACAGAGTCTCCGGCCTGGAGTTCCTGGGCACCGTTCCTATGCGAGGTCTTTTTCCCTTCACCTGGGCCTCGGGAGCCAGGGTCTCCTTACACCTACACGGGCTTCGCCTGGGCTGACCCAGCCTCCCACAGCACGGCGCTAAGGACCAGTCTGAAACCACACACAGAAACCACAAAACTCCACAGCTTTAGCAAAGGACCAGATTCTAGAAATGATTTAAATCAACCAAACAAAATTAGACACAAAAAAGCTGCTCAACCAGGGAGTCCTGGCGTTCCCGTTAACAGTCACTTAACACACGTTTTTCCCAGAGCAGAAAGCAGGCGGAAAGAACGGGCTATCCTGGACACGGCCACAACCCACGCTTACGGTGGCATTAACGTGCTGGAGTCTGCCGTGTTACTACTGATAAATACAAGCTTAACAATCGTATAGAACTATAGAACCCTGGACGTTAAGAAACTCTGAGTTGTTTCCCCTGCCCGGAACATTCTTCTCCTCTTTACGCCTAGATAACTCCCACTCACCTGGCAGGTCTTAGCTCCTCTGTGTGTCCGTCCTCAGGGAGGCCGTCTCTGGCTCCTCTCGTTGTGGGCGTCCTCCTCCGGCGTCCTCAGTCCTCCCGAGGTGCCACCGTTCCCTCCCTGGACGGTTTCAGAAAACCTGAGCTTTGCCCGCCGTGCTCTTAACTCACCTGGAACCCACGTGCATTTACTGCCCAATATCCGCCTCCCTAGAGATGAGCTGCAGGTGGGAGGAGGCGGTTTCTGTTGCCCCCTGTCCCACCCTCGACGTCTAGCGTGAAGTGACGCTCAGTGGGCTTGGCGAACACAGGCGTGGGTACCCAGCACGCAGCCTGCGCTGTGCCGGCTCCCCCACGGGCACCCACAGGAGCCCGGCTTTGGTAGGTAGCAGGTTCCACTACACAAGAAAGCAGCAGTGGTCCCTGGGGCAGGTGTAAGCCATTTTCTCGAGCCTCCCATTCCCAAACCTCCTTCACGGGATCGTTCAAATTCTTGCAGTAGCAACTGCGGGGTGGGCAGGACCCTGGAATCTTGGCCTTGAGTACTGATCAAAACTTGACCTTAACATTTTTGAAATGGTAGGAATGGTAGAAGTCAGGTCAACTGTGATTCCAAAGCTTCAGACAATCAACAAAAAAACAACCGAAAAGAAAACCCCCAACAGTGCTCTCCCCAGAGCACCGAACGCAGCGGAGCCCTCACCCGCCCCCACCCAGGCTGGCTGAGCGCAGCCCGGTGTCAGGGCTCAGAGCGTTTCCTCTACGTCTCCTTCTGCTGTTTCCTTCTAAGTTTGCCAGGAAATCACTTTGCACGAAGTGACTGGATTTGTGGCAGGTTTCAGTGCCAGGGAAGGGGCAGGACACCGAAGAGGTGACTGTTACCCACCTTGTTTATCTCCCACTTGACCGCAGGCTGATCTCCCCCCCAGGCTCGTTCTCAACTCACCTCTGCCCGGCGTGGAAAGCCCTCAGGACTGCGGGGAGGCAGCGGATGGAGAATGTCAACGTTTTGCCACTGGGGCCCCCACGCGAGCAGCGTTCCTCACGGCGACACTTGTCACTAAGATGCCCCCACGTTCCCCCCCTGGAATCCCCGGCCGACCAAACACAAATAAATAAATCGGCCACAGGAAGGGGGCAGCGAGGTCACCAGGTGGGGACGGGCCAGGGTCAGATGAGAACAGTGTTTCCGGCACCACCTCAAAGACCTGGCACCTGCCAGAGGTGCCACCGTGACAAATATGCAGAGTGTCGTCTGTCACCGCAGGAATCACCCGAGCAGCTAAAAACAGAAACTCGCCCGCACCGTCTCCCTCCTCGGGGACACAGAGCAGAGAGCTGCACGTCCACCTCGCTTCCTTGCCGGGGCGTCATCCTCGGGCCCTCGCGTCCCGAACGCCACGCTTGGCTGACACTCACCCGCTCTGGCTTCTGAAATACGGAATTCCACAGTAATTTTATTTTTTGCCTTTGATCTTCACTGTTTTGCTCATTTATCCATAAACATGAGCTACTGAACCTACTTTAAATTAAATAGCTAAGGGTAAAGTCTGAGGCTCCAGACAGGACTCGCCCAGGAGCCCGGGAAGGAGCTCACTGAGGACATGCGTGAAAACAATAAACAACTTCAACTGTCTGTCTTTGGAGACCTCCCCGTACAAGACTATCTGACGATGGCCCATGACATGATTTATCCTGCTGCTCGGGTTTGGGGACAGAGATTTATCCAACACAGGGATTGTCCCGGGTGTGGACGGTAAAAGGGCGTCTCGTGATGTAAATGTCATAAATGTCCTTCTTCTGTCAAAACACTCTCTCTCAGGATGCGATGTGCATTGGATGTCGGGCCCCGCAGAACCTCACGCTGAAGTTCAGTCCCCAGTGTTGAGGTGGGGCCTGGAGGTGTTGGGGTCACGGGGCCAGACGCCCCACGAATGGCCTGGGGGCCTCCCACGGTGCCGCGTTCATGGCTACGTGAAGCATGAGCATCTTTGCTCACGTCCACTTGGGCAGGTTCTGCCACTGGCTACTAAGAGAGTCCTCGTGACTCTAGGATGCTCTTGGTGGGAAAACCAGTAATGAGATCAAAGACGACTGTCCTTGTCCACTCTTTAAAAGGATGCGTCCATTTCAGAACGGTCCTAGAAACCATCACAGGAAGGAAAGAGAAAACTGTTGTAGATTTCATTCCAAAGACAGAACGAGAGGGCATCAAGCTTCTTCTGAACAGCCCCAAGGGTAGAACAACGGGCATCCTCCTGAATACACCCCGGACACGCCCACTTCCTGCCATGTCCCTGCGGCCACACTGGTCCTGGTGGCCTTGGCTCTCCTCTGGCCCCCGGCCAGCGCCTCCTAAGGTCACTCGCGCACTCAGCAAATGTCATTTGAGCCTCTACCGTGCAGCAGCCAGGCACAACCTTGGGTGCCCCGGACTCAGCGGAGAGCAAAGCGGACACAAAGCCCTGCCCTGCAGGAGGCTGCACCTGGTCAGGGAGGGTAGACAAGAAGCAAATACATGGCATGACAGAGGGGGCAGTGCTAGAAAGGAAAAGACATGAGGCTCATGTGTGCGTGCGTGTGTGTTTGTGTGTGTGCATATGTGTGCATGTGTTTGTGTGCGTATGTGCATGTGTGTGTGTGCATGTGTGTGCATGTGTATGTGTGTGAATGTGTGTGCGTGTGTGTGTGCTGTGTTTGTGTTTGTGTGCACGTGTGTGCATGTGTAGCGGGACAGCCAGGGTCACAGCGGTGAACAGGGCCACCAGCTCAGGCCTCACTGAGAAAGGGACACTTCAGCAAAGACCAGGAGGAGGAGAGGGAGGCGGCTATGCAGGTCTCGGGAAAGGGCATTTCCGGAAGAAAGAACATTGAAAGCAAGAACCCTGGTCCAGGAGACCAGCGAGTCTGAAGCAGGGCAGGGGTGGGGTGGGGAGGCAGCAGAAGGAAGGAGGTCAGAGGGGCCGGGAGGCTGCGAACCGTGAGGGGCCCCAAGTCATTTTACTCTAAGGAGGAGGAAGACCAGGGAGGGCAGAGTGGAGACATGATTATATTTTTAAAAGATTACTCAGCTGTTGTTTTGAAATAAATTGTCTCCCTGCTGCCAATCTGATCCTCTAAAGTCCATTGTCAACAGAGCACAATGAATTTTTTAAAACACTGTGAAATGACCCAGCCATCCGCTCCTGGACATTCATCCCCCAAACTGAAACTTATATCCACATAAAAACATGCACATGACTGTTCGGAGCAGCTGTGTTTGTAACAGCCCAGAACCTGAAACAACCAAAATGTCCTGGAACAGGTAAATGGTTAAGTGACCTGTGGTACATCCACACCACGGAATACTACTCTGCAACAAGACGGAACAAACTATTGATTCGTACACAGTGCGATGGAGCCCAGAGTCATTAAACAAAGAGAAAATCTCAAAAGATCACGCGTTGCACAATTCCATTCTCATAACTGTAGTCACGTGAGGTGCACCCATGGGAGGACACGGACGAGGGTGCCTGGGACGTCTCTGCACCACCTTTGCAACCGCCTACGAATCTGTAATTGTTTCAAAATAAAAAGGATTTTTTTAAAAAGCATTGTATAAAAGAAATTGCGTTTCGGTGGAAAACTACACACTGCCTACCTGTAGCACACCCTGCTCAGTTATCCGATCATCTTGGAACTGTTTTTACAAGTTCTGAGCTCCTACAGTTTGGATAACGGACAGACGCCCACATCGTCCCGCGTGGCGGAGACTCCCCGACCTGCGTCCCCCTGGAAGCCCACTGACACATTCAGTTCAACTTGCCTTTATTCCACACCAATCTGTGGTTTCCTGTGAACACTTCCAGGGCCCTGAGTACGTTCAATAAAATCTTTAACATGTGTTCATTTTCATGTCTGTATGAGAGTCACGATTTTACCTTTTCTGAAAATCTCTTTTAAGAACATAAATCAGCCCTGTCACTTCCCAGATTAACGGCCTCCAATACGAGGCTTCCCATTGCGTTTGGAATAAACCCTAAGCTTTTCCCCAGACGGGCAAGGCCCTGCGCCGCCTGGCCCGGCCTGGCCCCGGGGGCCTCAGCTCCTCACCCTGCTGGTGCCCAGGCACTGCCAGCACCCGCCATCTCTCTGTGCCCGGAACGTCCAGTTTGTGCCCGCCCTGTGGTCTCGAGCCCGCCGTATGGCTCTCCCAGGGGACGGCTTTTCTCCTGAGTGAGCTCTTCGCCCAATTGTGTCACCTCAGAAAGGCCTTCTCAGCTGCTCTAACAAAAGCAACACCCCCAACCCTATTTTCATCACACTTATTTCTATCTGAAATAATATTTTTGTTAGTTACTAGTTTATTCATTTATCTGCTCCCCTCCCCAATTGCATAATAGCAGGACCTTGTAATCTGGTCCACCATACATCCTCAGTGCTCAGAAAGGCACCTGGCGCATAGTAGATGCTCGATAAATACTTGTTCAATAAATACCTGGGTGAATGAAGGGTCTGGAGGTAGCAAGATTCCCAGCACTGGCAGAACTGAAGGCTGGTTTGTGCAACCACTTGGCAGGTCTGCCGAAAAGCTGTGGGCACAGGCTCGGCCCCAGGACTCAAAGACCGCTAAGGTCCTTTTCTGGTTCTATGTGTCTATGATTCTGTGGCCCCCACACCTTTTTTTGTTACGCCGCGGGAAAAGCAAAGGAACGTTCCTTACTCATTTTCCACCAAACGAGAGCCTGCACACGCCTGCTCCCGCCGCAAGATCATCTCAGCATTAAAATGTTGAAGCTAATCAGACATTTAATTTCAAAGTGGAAGGTCATTATCTTGTCACAAAATTTTATTCCAATTACTTTTTTTTTCTATTATACGAAATGAATTAAAAGTAGCACAAAACATTGGGAGATCAAACAGTCAATCAGAAGCTCATTAAACATCATTGAAATTGGTGCAATAAAAAGCATTTCCCATGGTGGAGTTATTATTTAAAAGCTATATTCTGGATGGCTCAAGGAATTGACATGCTGCCAATCAAAAAATCACCCTGTCCATAAATAGCCACTTGGCTTTTAAAAGTTCACCATCTTTTTTTTTTTTTTTAGATAAGAGTAAATAGCGAAAAAGATGTAAAGCTTGGGTGTAATTACCATCCTCTCTGCCCCTATGAGACCCCCAAGAGAAGATATCAGCAAAGTCACCATCTGATTATTTATTAATAGACCATAATTTAGAGCAAGATGCTCACAGACTACTCCCAGTGAGTTTATAAACACTTAAATACATTTACATACAATACTCAGTTAAATACAATCCCAGGTGGGGATTGTGGCCAGTTACAATTTTAAAGTTGCATTCAACTCCATTTTATTTTCAAAGGAGTGATTATTTAAGTACTTCATTTCTCCATGAACTCAGACATAGGTGACTACCCATATGAGGATCTGAAAGCTGATCATTTTAAAATGTCTAGTATTTTCCCTTTGGAACGCATCCCCCCCCCCCTTTTATTTTTTAGCTAAACCACTAATTTGAGCATTCAGTTCTATAGAAATGACCACTTTTTGATGTAAAGGATGATAGGTCCTTTTAGTTGGTTAAAACATCATAACAGAAGTATTGTTCCCAGCCTCTTAAGGTGTCTAAGTGGTGAGGATGATATAGATGAAAAATACATAAGCAGAAGAGAAAGCCGCCAGGTACAGGAAATTATTTCTTCAGTGGAAGAACTGGAGGGTTTCTCTCCTCTAAACTCCCCACACCACCACCCCAATTTCATTTTAAAAGCCAAGACTTATTGGTAAATTATCTGGGAGTAAAGTGGGAGGGAAACAGTTCAGGGCAAAATCCCGCACTGCTTTATAGAAAGGAAAGTGTGGGGAGGTTTGTTATCATTTATTTCCTCCAGTATATCATTCAATTTCAGCTGTCTCCTGTCTCAGAAGTAGCTCCCATTTCTCACTTATGTGCCTGAGAAGCCTCTCCCTGGCATCTCCTTCTCTCTCTGTCTCTCACCAGCATTTCATTATTTCTTAACTGTCCCTCTCAGCCTCGTCTCCCTTTTTCCTAGTGATCCACGTGTCCTCATTTAGCAGTTTTCAGAAGCCAGGGAGAAACGTTGCAAATAATGTTAAATATGATTAATATCTTGAATTCCTTGAAATATGACATGCATGAGTTACAATGAAACCTCTTTTATTTCCCCATGAAATGCTTTTGCATAATGAGAAAGAAAATGTCCTCTATGCCCTAATCAGCCCTGACAGTTCCTGGACTCCCAAATACTTTTATTTATGGCATTATTTATTTCATCTCTAATAAATGGATGGGGGGGGGGGGGACACAGGGCCATCTGAGGAGGCTGCAGCAGAGAGGGAGACAACCCAGGCTGGAGGAACACAGAAGCTGAACCGGCAAAGGAGAGAGAGAAAGCGTCCAAGGGGAGGGAGATCTGAGGAAGGAGAGGCCACAGACCTGAACCCCCAGAAGAATAAAATGGGTCACTTTCTCAAGACCAAAAGGGAAGATCTGAAAAGGAAGCAAACTTCAGAGTGTAGAGATGAGGGTCCTGGCACGGCGAGCACGCAGAGCTCTGACGTGGAGAACAAAGAGTGAAGGCTGGAAACCAAACCTGGGAGCGGGTCTGCTGGTGTTGGTTGGTGCTGGCCCAGAGGAGGCAGGATCTGAGACAAGGAGGAGCAGACAGACCCTCTGCTCCAAGGAGTGGCTGGGAGAGGCCAGGACACCTGGCCCCCATGGGGGACCCTCCACCAAACCGCTGAGATCTTCTCTCATTCAAACAGTCACTGAAACTGTGCGCCCCAGAGACCCTTGCCCGGTGGCGCCAGTTGCAGTGAGCGGGGACTGGGCGATGAAGGGACAGTTCTCAGGTGACCTTGGTCCTGCACGTGCACAAGCATATGCATAAAAAGGCATTATTGGAAGAAATCACCATCCCAAAGGGGGCTGTTAGCTCATTTTCTCCCCTCAATCCCGCAGCACCGAGCTGCCAGAAGTGAGATTTGGATTCAAATAACCTGGACGCATCAGTGCAACTCGGCCACAACCGACTTTGGGCGATGAATTCCCTTCAACCCCACAGAGCCTCGGTTTTTTCATCTGTAGAATAGGGGGAGATGATGTCGTGCGCTTCCTCAGGGCTCCTAGGTGGAACAGACGGAGCAATGCAACAGTTCGGAGCTCTGTGCGCTGTTAGGGTCAGCAGGAGCTCAGGGGCCACAAGCTCGGTCGGAGCAAGACCCCAGCGCCGCGCAAACACCCCGCAGCCACCTGGGCCAAGGCCTCGGAGAGGTTCTTTCCGGAAGGCTGGGGAGCAGTTCCTGACTGGTAGAAAAACTTGCTGTGATGCACACACGCACTCCGGCAACCCTGTCCCAACTACTGCCACCCCCTCTGTGCAACCCCGAGAGTTTGGGGTCCTGCGGGAGACGCCCAGGAGTCCGTCTCTGAAGTTGGACCCCGCCTGCAGCAGCAGAAGCCTCGAGTCCACAAAGCTGCACCGAAGTCTCGCCCCGGTCGGGCCCCTCCCCCCCCCGCCCTGTCCCCACCTTTTTCACCTGTCACCAGGGCGCCTTCCGGGTCCTCGCTCTCCTCCTCCCTCCCCCGCGGAGGCGCGGACCCCGCGGCCAGGCCCCGCCCCCGCCGTCATTAGCAGATATTACCCTAAACACTTGCTCTTTGCCTCCGTGCTCCCTCCAGGCATTGGCGCGGCGGGCTGTCAATCAGCGCTCGGCGGCAGCCCCCCGCGCGGGGGCCCGGCGATGCCAGCCTCGGCGACAGGCGGCGGCGGCGGCGGCGGCCACGGCGCAGACACACGCCCGCCCAGGGGCGCGCACCCGGGCAGAGCCGGCGGGCGGGCGGCGCGGGCACCCTCGGAGCCCGGCGCCCGGCGGGGAGGGCGCGCGGCCCGGGGCACCGGCCCGGAGGCGCCGGATGGAGGAGGAGATGCAGCCGGCGGAGGAGGGGCCCAGCGGCCCCAAAATCTACAAGCAGCGCGGCCCCTACAGCGTGCTCAAGACGTTCCCCGGCAAGAGACCCGCGCTGGCCAAGCGCTACGACAGACCCACCCTGCTGGAGCTGCCGCCCGCGCGGCCGCCGCCCCCGCCGCCCTTCGCGCCGCCCGCCGCCGTCCCCATCAGCAGCAGCGAGCCGCCGCCGCCGCCGTTCCCCGCGCAGAGCCCCTACCCCGCCGCGCCCGGCCGCGCCGCCGCCTCGTCGTCGTCGCCGTCCTGCACGCCCGCCGCGTCCCAGGGCCACCTGAGGACCCCGGCGCCGCCGCCCGCGTCCCCCGCCGCGTCCTCGTCCTCCTCCTTCGCCGCCGTCGTCAGGTACGGCCCAGGCCCGGCGGCCGCGGGCAGCAGCGGCGCGGGCGGCGACGGCACGAGCCTGGAGCTCAGCGCAGGTACCAACTCCGGGCGCAACTTTCCTTCCCGCCGCGGCCGGGGGTCGGGGGGACCCGGGGAGGAGGAGCCGGCGCCGCCGACCGGCTGCCGCGCCCCGCCGGCCGGGAGGGTCGGGTGGGAGCGCCCGGGCCCCGCGCCCCGCGCCCCGCGCGGACGCAACTTTGCGGGATGCGACGGCGCGCGCCTAACAGGTGGCTCCGCGGCGCGGGTTCCGCGCCCAAGACGCGCGGCGGTGGCGGGTCGCGGCGGGGATCGCCCGGGCCAGGGTCGGGGTGGGGGCCCGCGCCCTCGGGTGACAGTCGCGGCCGCGCGGGGAGAAGCCTCCGCGGGGCGCCTCCTTTTACCGTTGGCTGCTTCCCTCTTTTCCTCCGAGTTCTTCTTCCCTTTCTCCTCCTCCTCTCTACTCCTGTGCCTCTGGTCCTCTTTCTCTGCCCCTCTCGGATGCTCTCACGCTGTCGCGGTCCCCGCCGGTGGCTTTCGGGCTGTTTCTTTTTCCTTTCTCTGTGCGCTCGTGCTCCTCGCGCGCTCGCTGCCCCTGCCGTTCCCCGCCCTTCCCCACCCGAGTCCCAGCCATGAGTGTGAGCCACCGGGCCCCTCCGCGCCCGCCTCGCCCCTGCGGTGTCTCCGCGCTGGGACGGCGACATCCCACCCTCCTCCACCCCCTAGAGCCGGGAGCGCTCGGCTCCCGCCGCCCACGTCGCCGCCCTGGCCCGGTCCCTGGGATGCTGAGCACGGTCCTGCCCCTCGCGCGCGTCTCGCCCGCGCCCCGCGGAAACGCCTCGTGGGAGCGCCCACCCGAGGGGCCGAGGCTCTCTCTGTCCCGAGTCCCCAGTCCCTCAACAGCCCCCAAGAGCCGACCTGCTGCCGGTCTGCAGGGAGCAGATGACGGGCTGGTGCGGAGGTCACAGCCTGGGCCTGTGCCCGAGAGTGCTCGGCTCCCCGAGGGCACAGCCAGGGTTGTCGTTCATCAGAACTAAAAGTTCCTGCTCAGGCCTTTTATGGCACTTTGGGGCCCCCAAATTCTGCACATCAGTGAGTCTAAGGCTCCTTTTCCCCCCAAGGAAAACAGAAGAGCGTTGTCTCTAGATGAGTTCTAGGTGCCTCCGCTCTATTCTGTTGTTTGTCAATGTTTTGACACATGAAGGATGGGTTTTGAGAAAGAAAATCTAATCACAGGTTATGGTGAAGGCCGGATCTGCCAGATTCCTCCGATTTGCAGATGCCTGAAGGTCTTGAGTGGGCTCCTCTGTGGGCTTCCTCGTTGTCTGTGGGGTGCGTTTTCCCAGTTGCTCTTGGGCCAACGTTCCATTGTGTTTTCCATTCTTTGTCAGGCTGTGCTCCCCCTTCGTTCCCCTCCTTAGTTTTCTTCCGTCTCCCCCCTTCCTAATGGGGTTCGTGTTCTTTCTCTCTGGGGTCGGGGTCTTGTTTCCTCCTAACCTACTTCTTGTTCATGCCCATGTTTATTCCCAGGCTGAGTTTTATTTTTTTATGTTGATTTCCAGTCATTGCATCCTTTTCCCATTTCCTATATTTCGGTTTCTCCTTTGCATGACCTCAGTTCTACCATGTTCACTGGGTTTTTTCCTTTCTCTGTATCTGCCCAGTGCTGTCTTTGATCTCTTGCTTTCTCCTCAGTCTTGCAGACCGTCTTTCAATCTTTACTTCCCTTTATACACCATAAATCTGCCCCCCAAGCCCAATTTCACCGGTAGTTCCAACCTGCCCTGTCTTCTGCGTTGCTTTTTATCTGCACCAGACACTTGCTGCCCTTCCCTGCCTGGCCTCTCCCTCCGCTCTGGCCGTTCTCTGCCGCCTTGCATTCCCCTGCAGGTCTTTTCCCCTTCTTACCTGGTTCTAAATGTTCTTTCAGTGTTTCTTCTAATGTCCTGTTTATTTTGTCTCTGTCCCCAGGTGGAAATTCTAACATCACTGAACCTAAAGGAGTGAAAGGGGGCTTTGTTGATGCCCCTCAAACTTCCCTGTATTTCCTCTTATTCTCAAGGCTGCTAAAAAAAAAAAAAAAAAAAAAAGAGGCCTTGAGAGGGTAAACTTGGTAACACCCAGGGCTGCGAGGCCTGGATGCCTCGCGCTTGCTGGAAAGATGGGAATGGGACGGAGGGTTTCTTCCATGCAGTGGGGAAAACAGTCTGGGGGCAAAATAAAAAAAAAATTTTTTTTTGGTAGACCTGGACATCTTGTATTGTCGTCTTCATCCTCATCACTGATGGACAAAGCCATCTCCCAACAGGCACGGGGATGTGAGTGGCCATCAGAGGGACAGCCACCTGAAGAGCTGATTGGTTCTTTGAGAAACCTGTGGTTCCACTTCGAGCCAATGAGCACGTGCGCCCAGACCGGGGCCATTTCAGCAGCTGGGTGGGGCCGGGCGGGGGCGGCGCTTTGCTTGTTGCACCCGCAGAGGTGCCACCGCGGTGTCTCGGGCCACCTGGCACACTGGAAATAGTCCCAGCGTCGGTGTGATGACGTGGGTCAAGGAGAGAAGAGGAGACAGTTCTCTGAGTGCCCAGAGTAAATGCAGTGAAGAGATGAAAGGGCTGAAGTGACTCCTATTTGCCCTGAAGGGCCATAAACCACTGAGAACAGAAATATGTGATTAAAAATAGATTTTTTTCAACATTCTTATAAAATCTCATGAAGAGTATAATTTTCCTTAAAAGGGGTAATACACCACGGTTTTAAAAGCATATTTTTCCTCTGTGGGAGGCTTAGAGTTAAAGCCCACGTCGATCTTGATGTGCAGCCTAAATTTGGCATCAGGAAATGGGAAATTGCATCTTTAAGCAGAGTACAATCAAAAATGAATTACAATAAATCCTATATAATTGCATAGGTCATTCTCTTTAATGAGATTTTATTAACCTGACTGTCAAGCTTCTGAGTCAGGCAGATATTTTATCTTCTTCAACTGATAAAAGTGTCAGCTATAAACCACCATATAAATATTCATAAATCTACACATCTGTGGCAGCGTATCAGCATCATTCTTTTGGACATTAAAAGCATTCTAATTACTTTCTGTCTAGCAGAGCTGAAATGCTGCCTGTTATAGTATGTGCTTGGCAGGCATGATTGCTTTTGTTTGCCGTCACAAATAGCAGCATCCTATTTTATATACCGATGGTCCAGAAAATATTCAGGGATTGACTGAGCAGGATGAATATTAGGAAGCACCATCTGGTTTTGATAGCACCGAGTATATTAACTCATCTGTTAATTTTTGACACATCATTGATTTATTTATTTAGAAAAATTGCATCCTGTTTTGCTGTGTTGATGTTTGCCATTATGAAAAAAAAAATTGGATGGCATTTTTTTTTTTAAAAGGCATAGTTCACTGCTTTAAGACAAGGGTGAGATGCTTTCATTTGCTAACTCCTGTTTTCTATGTCATGAAGTCCTCTCTTAAAAAGAAATTAAATTCGTGTTTTAAGGAAATCATCTATTTTGAACTAGTTAGAAATCCTTTGGTAGGTATAATATATGGATATATGATAGTAGGTCACTAAAAAAAAATTTCTGCTTCTGCATTTTTAATGTTAATATATTTCACCCTTCGCTGGGCTAAAATCAAAAGGTTACCACTAATCTTGACTACTGTGATCTCCTTCACAGAAACAGAATTCTCTCGGGGACCTGCCATGATGGGCAAATTCCATTCAAGGCTCTACTTACAAAGAAGGGCTGTAAAGCAGGGAGACTGAGCTTGATTGCTCACTTCCCATCCCTCTTCGGATTCACTTATCAGATTTAGGACGGATTAAACCACTTACATTCAGAAGAATCTCAAGAAATGAATTTTTTAATTAAAAAAAATAATCACGGGTTTAGATTTTGGAGTCGGACGAGGCACAACTTGCAGCATGTCATCTCCCAGTAGGCTGCACAATAAAGCAAAGCGGATGAGGGGGAGTGGTCATTTTAGAGTGCCTTGGGGTTCACTGACAGTCTGTGGTGTTTCACTGCAGAGAAGTTAGGGATGAGGCAGACAGTTTTAAAGCCCTTCTGTAAACTGTTGGCTTTGAATTTCCCTGCCATCGCTGGAGTGTGGCATTCTTTGACTAGAAAAAAACAGTTAAAAAATCAAAATACATGTTCACACTTTGCTCAATTAAGAATCTCGGATCAATAGCCGTTCAATTCTGTTCATACGAAAACAGAACTTTTCTTATTGGTGATAACGGCATCGCGCAGCACTTGCATTTCTGATTATAGTCTGTCTAGGAAGCTGAAGTATTGCCGGCCGCAGTATGTATGAAGTGGAAAGATTTGCTGTTTTCCACCAAGTGTAACGATAGTATTTTTCATTAAACTCTTCCATATATCAGTGTTAAAATACTATTCAAATATTTCAAGATATTAAAAAGAAAAAAATTCAACTTTCAGGGTTACAGCTGCTGTTTTTGTATATGTCAATTCTGAGAACAAATGCAGAATGAAGCATTTAACAAACTGCAGGCAAGAACTATTTGATGATTGCAGCTATTTGCTCATGTTCTGAGTGTACTTTAATAGATTATCTTCATAATGTAGTATATTACATAATGATTTTTTCTCAGCATGTTACGAGTTTATCCTTCAATTAAGGAAACAAATCACACTTGTCCCTAAGTCAGATTTTTTTCCCTTAAAATCTATGCTCTAATGTGATTTATCAATATGATTAAAACTACTGAGTGTTTTGTAGGACACTAAACAAATACATTGGTGTGATTCTTTCCAGGCAATTTTATTTTAGCCTTTCCTTTCATGCTGTGTCCCTTTCATCAAGGTTATGTTAAAGGTGTATAGGCTGTAAATCAATTGGGACTATGCTGATTAAAATGCAAACAGTAAATACAACTCCAGGTCTTGAATGGGATTATAGGATTAAAATGAATGAAAACTGCTGTTGTGCTAGAATTGGAAATTCCCAATCAATATCATCCTTTGATTTTACTTATAAAAGAACAAAAACCAAGAAGTAAAAAAATCAGAGCACAACATCTGAAAACTCCCCCTCGTATGGTTCAACTATTTACTTTCTTGTATATTTGGTTTTGGTCATTGTAAAGAAGTGACACCCCCAAATAGTTGTGGGACTCAGGATAAGAGTCAAATGCAGGCCCACATACTATATATCAAATAATTAAAAAAGATAAATCAAGCTAACAAACTGTCAGGAAAGATAGGTTTTATCCATCTACCTTGACGAATGCACCTTCCTAATGACGAGGTTTGACTTGGGAATTCACAGCCAACCCGCGAAGCGTCATCTTCTGCTTGGGGGGCCCAGTCCAGACTTCAGGCTGGGCACCGTGGTCTGTCTCTGGGCTGACGGGTCAGGAGAGACCAGCGCAGGTCCTCAGAGCAGACTGAGTAGGGAGCTCCTGGACCTTGGGTCCCTTGCTATGGGAAGAGGATGGGTGGGGTAGGTTCAGGCAGGGGTCCTCCCGCTCTTACAGGTGGGGAAGTCCCACCCAAGAAGACGACGGTCCTGTGGACTCTCAGGCTGCCTAGGGGGGTCTATGCTACCCCCTCCCAAGTCAAGTAAATCCAACAATTCTCTGAACTGAGATTCTCTGTGTGCTTACCAGAGTTCCGCCATGTCTGCAGTGGCTGTTTCTTAAGGCAGCAGCTGCCCTCACACTCGGTGCAGTTCACGGTCCCTCCTGGACAGAGGAGATCTGGCTTCTGTGTTCTCACCTGCGGTTTTTCACAGGGATCCGGGAATAGCGGCATTTTGTAGATTTGGGGGATGTGGGAGATGCTTCCTGTGTGCCCCGCTGCGGGCGTTACACACACGTTCTTAGTAGAAAGTTGGAAAAGGGCACTTGGATCCTCGCCCCTCAGTGCCTTCGCTGCCTCATGAAAGAACAGTGAGAAAACAGAACAGGGAGCACCGCGTCCCGCACGCAGGTCTCTCGAATCGCGGTCTCCTGGCTCCCGCGTCCTGGAGTTTCTGGAGGGTTTGTCACTGCGTCTGCATTGGCTCGTTGTGCCCTTGAGCCCCTCACCATTTTCTATTTTAAAAGTTTCTTTTTTCCTCCAGAAAAAAATGCAGCTGGTCAACGTTTTCAGGGAGAGCAGGCAGCGAGCTGCGTTTCCACCGTGAACAACCGTTACTGGCGTCTGCAATCTCCGGTGTCTTGCTTGTGGCCATGATTCTGGGTTGGGGGGAGGAAGTAACAGGCCTCCTCATGCCCCTGCGTAAGCCCCGGAAATACCCCTTTCTGCGGTTACACTGGCCCACTCTGGGGGTAGTCAGGAAGGAAGAGAATCTACCTCCTGACATTTAGCTTTAGGGTGAATTTTCAAGACCCTCAGCCTGACAACATGAAGTCGCATTTCCACAGTTTGGATTTCTTTTCTTCTCCTTTGTTTGTTTTTGCAGTGAGTTGATTGCTTTCTGTTTGCTTTTTGCTTTTCACTGCTTGACAATTAATATGCGTCGGAATTCACGTGTGTGGGCTCAGGGCGCCCACGCCAGGTGCCATTTTCGGAGCCCGGGAGGTCGGGGAGGAGCCGCCGCCGAGCCTGCCGTGAGACTGACACGGGCTGGCCCAGACACTGGCCCTGACAGGGAATCCAAGTTAACAGATAAATTAACAGAAAGCATCGCGCACACGGATGCTCGGCGGCACGTACGGCTGCGTGTTGTGCTCATCCTTTGCCGCAGGCCCAGTCTTTGTTTTACATTAGATTTCCAGTGAGCTCTTCAGAAAGACTTATCTTCCTTCTCCAGTTTGCATCTGGGAGCTACGTACTCGGCAGGGATTGTATCAGCTGATTAATAGCAAGGGCACGAGGGCACTCCAGAAATAGAAGTAATGATTGCTTTAAGCCCTGCTATCAATGAGGAATCGAGTCTGCCGCGGCCGGCTCGATTCATTAGAGTAAAGATATTAATGAGACCGAAGGTGTGAGCTCAGACTTGTGCAGGCCAGCTAATGCCACGGAGAGGGGCTCTCCACACGGTGCCCAAAGTCACAGTCCAGCCACTTCTTAGCGTAAGGGACCGGGGCTGACTCGTCAGGCAGCCCGCCAGGTGCAGAACAGCGAGGAGCTGTGTTCCAGCAACAGTGGAGTCACTGTGTCACCTTGGTTGATGACAGGGAGTAGAAATACACACTTCTAACATGTTTGAGTGTTAAAATTGAGGCCCTTATTTATCCCTTGCCTGTGGCCGTGGGTCCCTGACGTGTCCTTTCGTCTGTTTCAGAGAGTCGCATGATCTTGGACGCCTTTGCCCAGCAGTGCAGCCGGGTCCTTAGCCTCTTAAACTGTGGAGGGAAACTTCTGGACTCCAGCCATTCTCCATCCATGATTTCTTGTGTGAAGCAGGAGGGCTCCGGTTACAGTGACAGACAGGAGCAGTGTCACATTGGGAAGGGGGTCCACAGCCAGACCTCGGACGGTGTAGACGTGGAGATGCAGTATATGCAAAGGAAACAGCAAACTTCTGCCTTTCTGAGGGTTTTCACGGACTCGCTACAAAACTACCTGCTCTCGGGGAGCTTTCCGACCCCAAACCCCTCATCGGGCAGCGAGTACGGCCACCTGGCCGACGTGGACCCCCTGTCCACCTCCCCTGTGCACACGCTCGGTGGCTGGACCTCCCCGGCAACATCTGAGTCCCACGGTCACCCGTCCTCGTCCACACTGCCGGAAGAGGAGGAGGAGGAGGAGGAGGAAGGCTACTGTCCTCGATGCCAAGAGCTGGAGCAGGAGGTCATTTCGCTGCAACAAGAAAACGAGGAGCTCAGGAGGAAACTGGAGAGCATCCCAGGTATCCTGCCGTGTGGCTTGCAAGACCACTGCCGCTCTGAGTCCTGCCGGCTGGGTCTTGTTCTGTCTGTGAGTCTGTACTTACGTGTGCGTACATTTATGTGCATAGTTTTTTTCAGATAGTGATGTAGAAAAGTTGAAAAACAGGTGTGCACAGAGGGTCCCTAGCCTGCCCAGTGCCAGCCAGCATTTCAGGATGAGCGACTGGCCTGTCCTGTTTTAGCGGCAGTGTCCTTGGGTACAGGATGAGGACTGTAGTCCCACTGAAGGATGTCTCCATCAATATAAAAGTAACTCCTAGATGTGGTACATTGGCATTGACATAGGCCAAGTGCTATGAGCTCAAGTTTCCTTCAGAAAGTGGTCTTGATCCTTTAACATGGCTTTTGTGTTTTTAAAACTTTGATGTATGCATTTTATTAGTGATAGAAATGAAAACGAAACGCTACTTTCAGAGGCAGGACCCAAGTAGTACTGAACTAACGGAATGGCCTCTTCTGTCCCATTACTTTTCCTCGCCTCCCTCGTTAAGTTTCAACAGGTGTAGCCTCTTTCTAGCGTGCAAATTCCCCTCCATTAAGTTATTAAGAACCTACAAATTAAAACTAATAGGTCAAAGATAGACTAGTAATTAAGCTGGCCCCAAACTATTTGTGTCCCTGGCTAAAAATGAGGCATTTCCTGCCTCTCGGAGACGCTAGATTTTGAGAATAGCGAAGTCATTCATTTCTATGCCGAGACCACCTCTGGGTTGCAGAGTCGTTTTTTTTACCATTTGGAAAAGTACTGATCTCACTTTTCTCTCTGAATTCATCCCTGTACGTCTGTGGCTTACAAAGGACATCAGGATAATCAGGCAGGACATTATCTTTAAGCCCTTTTAACCACACGGCCCATTGGTAAAAACGTTTTGAGCTTGTACCCACCAATCTACACATTTATTGGTGAATTACATACACTACTATACTAATATATTGTGTTCAAAATAAAACACACATAATAAATTCTAAAAATTTAAGGCTGATACATACATAGCGTAGAAGTTACGTTCTTTTGCTAACTCAGTGTCTTTGTACCACCCGATTTGGCAGCTGATCTAGAGAGACGGAAATGGCGCAGGAACTTACCCACTTGTTTGTCAGTGCACACAGGAGACAAAAGCAGAACCAAGTGCTAAGAATTGCCAGATCAGAAATTAATCTTCTTTTCCTCCTTTCGTTTAAAAGAACTGCCAAAATAGAGCCGAGGTTTGGTTCAGAACTTTCTGGAGTTAGACTGAGTACAGCTGTCCGGTGGGGGAGAAGCGGGAGTTGTGGGGAATCCGTGGTCTCTCTGCCGTGGCGCCCCGGGGCTGGCTGTAGCCGCGTTTCCCGAGTGGGGCCCGGGGGCGCCACGAGCCCAGAGACCGCTGGTTCCGAGTCAGAGCCGGGCTGCGGCTGAGCTCTGGCACCTCGCGGCCCCCACAGCTCTGCGAGCCACGGCCGCTCACGGGCTTTACCTCAAGCGGGTATTTTCTGTGCTTACTCCCTCTCCTCCTCTGTCTCCGGGGCGAGAACAGCATCCTGGAGGTCACCCAGCGGCGGAGACTCACTCAGCCATTCGGAGCCGGCGGAGCAGCCCGGCTTCTGCCGCGCGCAGCAGTGCTGCTCGGCCTCCCCTCGGGCAGGAGTTGCCCCGCGCAAGGACAGGGACACGGACGTCCAGATGATTACTGTCTAATTCCCAGTCCTCCGTATCTGGCAAGCTGTATGTCCTTGCCGTGTGCTAAGCAGAGTGGGGGCTCAGTCCCCTCCCACCTCCTGCCCCTGTCCCAGGCCGGGTGCTGCGTCCCAGACACTCCGCGTGGCCCTGCCCCTGCTCACTGTCCTGCCCGGACAGACAGACAGACATGCCGCCGTTTCTTCAGCCCCCTCGATGATCAGACATTGAATGACATCGGTTCACATCAGGCTAATGGCCAGTCCTGCCACTGTAACTATTCCAGCCTGTTGACAGTCCCTCCCATGAACTTGAACCAACAGCCACTTCACATGGAGAAGCATGATGGCATTAAGCAACACAGATGGAAACCAGTTTCAAAGCCAGTTTATCAATGATGGGTAGAGGAAATAACACAAAATGAAGGAAATCTTAGCTTATGTGTGGTTATTAATCACCTGTGTGCGTGACCTACGGACACCTTAGTATTGGGAAACAGGCTGAAGTGTCACTCGCAGAGGAAGACCTGGTCACAGGGAGACGTCCCTGCCCTCCTGCCTCACCTTCCGACCCCACGTTTGGCTAAACAATAACCCACACCGTGGGTGATCACCCACAAGGCCACCTCTCTCTCATTAGCTGTGCACCTCGGCTGGGGGAGGATCTGTCATTTGTAGACGCCCACTGGAAGGAGAGAGCAGGGAGCGGCGCACTAGCTTTGCTTGTCATGGGAGTGTTCTGTCACGTGGTGACACTCCGGTATGACTGCAGGGGACTTTCCCTAAGCTGGGTCACTCGCGCTGGTCCCAGTAGGCCCCCTTTGTTCTAGAACTCAGTACCTTGGCATGGAAGGACCTGGGCTTTCTTCTGGAAGAACCTACCCTGTGTTGAGGGATCATCTTCTTACAGCCAACAGGACGCTGGGCACAGAAAAGGCCGCGCAGCGGTCAGAGGAGACAAGGTTGAAACGGAGACGGTGCAGGTCACGGCCAGACGCGTCTCCCTGTCCCCGCGGCCTCTCCAGGGGAGCGCTGTGCAGGAACTCCGCGGTTCCCGGTTCACTCTCTGTTCCTGAAACAAAGCCTTTATACCGGGGAGCAACTCTTGCAGTGAGAGTTAAAAGGAATAAGCCCGCCAGTCTACGAGAAAACACAATTTCACCCGAGCAGCTAAGCACGGGAAAGGCAGGTGTCAGACCTTCCCCAAAGGAAAGAAGCTGGGCAGAGGCGTTAGGGCCACGGTTACTGTGTAATTTGTGAAATATTCAGCGGAGTCTTTCTACGATCGGCTCCGTGCAAGCCCGTCTCTAGGTTTTCAGAGTCACTCACAGATGGCGACAGTTCGGTATCTTGTCCCCGGGAAACAGCATTAGCATGTTCTCTTTTCTAGCGGGTCATCACATGAGAAAATGAGAGAGTCTGTTAAAAAGTGACATTTTTTAAAAAGAAAGTGAAAATAGGTTAAAAGAAAAAGGCCACAAAAGGAAAAGACACTTGGATCGGGAACATGAAGGGCTGAGAGGTTGTTAACAGGAGGAAGACAGTGGGCAGAACTTCCCAGTGGATGGACTGTCAGCTCAGCGTGGTCACCTTTATTTGGCAGCTGCCTGTGGCCAACCCTGATTTAGGAGAACTCGTAAAGGAGGGTAGAGAGAAAATACCAGATTTCATCTCATCTAAGATGCCAGTGGATGTAAGACACGCCAATCTTTATGTTCCACCAAGAAAGAAGAACTCACAATGGCACATTATAATTATCTTTGAACACAAAGTCCATAGATATTACATATGAAAAACTGTGAGTCTTAGAATCATAGAATGTAATTTTTAAAAAATTTCCAAAGTATTAATAAATTATAATACATTAAAATAACTTGCAATTTTCCGAGTCCTTAAAAATAGAAGATATATTTATTATTAATATTTTTAATAAGTTTTTTTAAAATTTAAAGTTTACAACATGATGTTATAGGGTATATAGATAGTAAAAAAGTTACTGTAGTGAAGCTAATTAATATACCCATCATCACACACAGTTACCCATTTTTTTGTTTTTGTAGCAAGAGTCGCTAAAAATCTACTCATTTAGCCTGAATCCCCCATACAGCACAGTTTTATCCTTACGTTGTACATGAGATCTCTAGACCTGTTCATCCTACATATTTGCTACTTTGTATCCTGACCTGTATCTCCCCATTTGCCCCACCCCCTGCCCCTGGCAGGTGTTGTTTTGTTCTCTCTCGTATATTCGAATGTTTGTTTTTTTAAGATTCTGTACATGGGTGAGATCTTGCGATATTTTTATTTTTTTGTGTTTGGCCTATTTCACTTAACATACGTCCTCCAGGCTCGTCCATGTGTGGCAATGGCAAGATCTCATGCTTCACTCACTCCTGTTTAGGTCTGACTAATCTTCCAAAACATATGCAGACATATCACGATTTCTTTATTCACCTGTCTGTTGATGGACACCCAGGTTGTTCTGTATCTTGGCTGCTTTGAACAATACTGCAGTGAAAATGCCACTGCAGATAGCTTTATGGGGTGGGGATTTCACTTCCTTTGGGTGTTTGCCCAAAAGAAGGATTGCTAGGTCATGCGAGAGTTCTGTTTTTAATTTTTTTAGCAACCTTTGTACTGTTTCCCATAATGGCTGTATGGGTCTACATTCCCACCAGTAGTGTACGACCTCCCTTTTCTCCACACCTTTGCCAACATTTGTTATCGTTTGACTGTTTGGTAACAGCCATCCTCACGGGTGTGCGGTGGTGTCTCACGGTGGTTTCGATTTGCAATTCCCTGGCGAGAATGAGGTTGGGCAGTTTTTCATATACCTGTTGGCGATTTTTATGTCGTCTTTGGAGAAATGTCTCTTCAGATCTTTTGCCCATTTTTGAAACTGGGTTGTTTTTCTACTATGAGAACTCATACACATAAAGGACGCATACAATCTGAGTTGCATGGGTTCTTTATAGATTTTGGATATTAACCCCTTAGGAGATACATGGTTTGCAGGTATTTTTTACAATCCACAGGTGGCTGTTTCATTTTGTCAATTGCTGTGCGGATGGTTTTTGGTCTTGATGTGGTTCCCTTTATTTACTTTTGCTTTTATGTCCTGAGATTTTGGTGTGATTTCCAAATAACTATCGTCAGGGCCAACGTCTAGAAGCCTTTCCCCTGTGTTCTTTCTCTTCCAGGAATTTTATAGTTTCTCGTCTTACATTTAGGTCTTTTATCCATTTTGAATTGATTTTTGTGTGTGGTGTAAGATAAGGCTCTAATTTCATGCTTTTGCACGTGGAAATCCATCTTTCCCACATCATTAATTAAAGAGTATTGTTGATATTTTTACAGGACCTTGTGTTTTCTAAACAGTACAGTTTTGATCATCTCAATTTATCCTCGTACCTCCATGGGGACACAGCAAATATTAGTATTGTCCCCATTTTACAGACCTGGCCAGCTGAGGTCACCTGCAGACCTGGGGTTGTCATCCAAGCCCTCTGGCTCTGTATCTGGTCTGCCACCCTCCCCTGCAAAATACCCCCGATGCTCGTTCACCGTGGTTATGTTTATAAAGCCACTGTGAACACCGAATCGGCCACCGTGGAGCCAGGACTCCTAGGGGAGATACAGAACCAGGTTCCTGACAGCCCCTGCTCACATTTCATCAGCGATGACACACAACCTTATTTTACGGCTGTTTAAAGAGACCTTATTTCATATTTACTGTTGGTTGACTAACACCGAACTCACCACCCACAGCACCATAACTCATCCCCAGTGACGCTCACCTAACACACCTGTCTTCCCTGTCAGGCGTGTCCCAGCCTTCTTGCCCTTGGGGGCACCAGACTGCACTTCAGCACCACAACTGGGGCCATTTTAAACTGTGAGGTCACCGACAAAAAGCACAGAAGTACGAAAGACGCAGCACTAAGTAGGCTTGACGAGCTGAAAGAGACAGAGCATCACCGAGTTCACCCTCAGCTGAGAGTTTTCGACGCTCTGCGTGTGTCTGTGAATCACGGGGAAGGCGTGACGGATGCTGACTGAAGGTTACCAGTGTACTGAAGAAGTGAGCAAGTTTGCACGTATCGAATTAGGATTGACTCTGCGAGCTCAAGAGGCAACAAGCTGGAGAACTAACCCTGGATCACGCGGTTCTGGTCCTATTAGTCCACAGTTGTCATTTTCTAAGTCAGAAGATTAAGAGAAGATAAGTCCATGGTGTCAGTTTTTAGATAACAGGAGTTTTGCAAGAACAAGAAGCCCAGAGTAGCTGCGGTGTAGACGTGCACTACCACCGCCCCCACCCTCCAGACCCAGACGCACCCGCAGGACCTGCAGACAGACGCCCAGGTTGACTTCAGATCCCAACAAACTCATGGATCGTACTTCACATGGGGGCCCTGAGGTGAATGAAAAGAACTAACTACATTCCGAGTGGAAAATGAGAGCGAGTAACGGGGACAGAGGAATAAAGAACTGGGTTCTTTCACCTGGAACGTGGTGAGTCGTCACCGCTCTTGGCCGTGCGTGGGTGGCACTGAAGGGGACCGAGCCATGCGGGGTGGAGAGAGTGGATTTGCCGTGGACCGGGGCTGGGTTTGCTCCTGCTGTTTGGTGGCTGCGGTTTCTGGCAGATCTCTGTCATCGCTCCGACGCTGCTTCCCCTTCTGTCCGGCGAGGCCAGTAGCACCGCGGGAACGGAGAAAGTACCCTGTGCAGGAGTGGCAACTGCGTGCCGGCAAGGCCTGGCGCGTGATCGGCACACGGCAACTCGAGAAAGAAAGGGAGCCGTCTGTGCCTAGCAGTGCAGGCATCTTCAGCGGCTTCCTGGATGATAAGCGGTGTTACTACCTTGCAGAGAGGTCACCATTCAATTAATTAGTCAGGAAGCTCAGATCCATCCATAACTCATCGCTCGCCCCGCTCCCCATCGGTCTCCACGCCCCTGGGTCCCACCTCCCACCCACCCACCAAGCGGACCCCTCCTCCCTCTCCCCGCACGCCGGCCTGTCTCCTACACCGAACCGTGGCCGGAGCTGCGACATCCCGCCCACACTCCAATCTCCACCCAGACAGCCCGGGGCACCCCCTCCGAACAGCTCTGAGGGCTTCACGTGGTCCGCGGAATAAATTCCAGCACCTCCGTGTGGCACACAGGGTCTCCATACCTGGATCTTTTCCCGTCCGATTTTGGAAACTCGACCCTCAGTGCCCACCAGACACCAAGTGTTCCGGCCCCAATGGACGGCGTGTGATTCTCTGCGCAGCCAGATGCTCCTGTGCCTCTGGTCTTTGTCCGTTGTGCTATCCCTTCCAACCTGAGAACATACTCTCTTCTTCTCCACTTGAGAAACTCCTCTATATCCTTCAATACCCCATTCTGGTGACCCTCCTCTGTAACAAACGTTTCCCCCTGTTCCCAAACAAAATGAACTGCTTTTCATAGTCTATCCTGTTCTGTTACAGTTGCCATTGTAGGAAGTTTTCACTCTTTGTATGTCTGTCTCCTGATGTCCTGATGACAGGCCACGGGAGGTCCCTGAGCGCAGAGACTAAGTCAAAGTCCTTTTGTCTCCCCAGTTCCCAGCCCACTGCCAGGCGTGTTACAGCATCTACACATATTAATTGAACTGAATTAAATGGCAGCAGGACATTGTCATTGTCAAAAGCACAGCCATATCCGTGGGCTGAGTAGTAACTTAAAGCTCATCGTTCATTTCTAGGTATTTACAAGTCAGGAGCTTATACTTTACAGAGTTGGTGTGCACAGGACACTTAGAGATGATTAAGCACACAGATGGCTGTGGTTGTCAGAGGACAGTAAATAATTTCAGTTTTCCTATAAAATTGTATGTGATGTATTCTGAGATGTTTTGAGTCTTTGAAAACAACGGTATAGCAAGGTTGATTAAATAATGATTGATCTCATACTCTGACCTTAAGAAAAAAAATAATTACAATGCTCGAGGACTGAGAAGAGATTTTTATGCAACGATCTACGGTGAGAATTAGGGACCCGAGACCCAGGCATCCTTGGCGTGGGCATAGCCAGGGTCTGAGCACTTTCCTCCGGAAGAGCCCAACTCAGCGACCACTCAGACGGCAAGACAGCCAGGACGCACGGTCCACAGGGCAATTCAGTGGCTTCTGTGAAAACTTTACTAGACTCTTCGTCTTAAAATAACAGCAGCTCACGTTAGGCACTATTTATTGGGTGCCTTCTGCTGAAACGTGCATTGTGTCAGTTAGTCTTCACCGTACCGTAAGCAGCAGGTCATTATCCCAGTCTCACAGGTGAGATAGCGCGGCGCAAAGAGGCTAAAACTTGCCCAGGATCACATAGTTAGAGTCGGCATCAGTACATACGAAGAATTACTTTACCACTAGTTCCCGAGCCTTTGGGTCAGCAGACGGATATATGTATATACCAGTGTGATCCCAGGACGTCTTAAAGGCCCCGTCTGTGTGGAGTCAGCGAAGCTCCCAGGCCCCGATGCGACGGCCGCGCGGCCTGGCCGGGTCTTCCCGGTTTTGAGCAGCACCTTAGTCTAGATCTCTCAGGTCAGCCGTCCCCAGCCTTTCTGGCACCAGGGACTGGTTTCAAGGAAGACAGTTTTTCCATGGACAAGGGGAGTGTGGGCAGTGGGGGTGGTTTCAGGAAGATTCAAGCGCATGACGTTTATGGTGCAGTCAGGCCTCTCTGCTCATGACCTGTATTTGCAGCCGCTCCCAGCACTAGCATCACGGCCCCAGCTCCACCCCAGCCCGTCAGGCATCAGACTCTCACAAGGAGCCGCAGCCTCGATCCCTCCATGCGCAGCTGACAGCAGGGTTTGTGCTCCTGAGGATCTAACGCCGCTGATCCCACAGGAGGCGGAGCTCAGGTGGTGACGCCAGTGACGGGACGGCTGTGAATACAGACGAAGCTTCGCTGGCTCACCTGCCACTCACCTCCTGCTGTGCCGCCCGGTTCCTAAGGTTCCTGACAACCATGCCCGTACACAGCCCCAGGGTTGGGGACCACAGTCTTACGCACTTGATGGAATATTTATAACCCAATCCTCTCAATTTTTTCTTTATTGACACAAAAGATCTTTCTACTTTATTTTTTTCCTCCACTAGGTATTTTATTCTTTCCAGGATTATCTTGTAGGCATTTAAAAATTCTGTTTCATAGAGAGGGAAAGGTTATAAATATCAATGTCAGGATAGATACTAGGTATATTTTGAATACCTTTATAACTTCCCTTCCCTTTTTTCCCCTTTCTGTAGAGATGGGGTCTCACTATGTTGCCCAGGCTAGTCTTGAACTCCCAGCCTCCAGCAGTCCTCCCGCCCCGGCCTCCCGTAAGTGCTGGGATCACAGGTGTGGCCACAGCTACCGGCCCTCCCTTCCCTTTAATGGAAGCTTCTACGGTTTTGGTTCCTCATTCATTTTCTCATTAAGGCTACTGGATTCATCCAACTTTGTTTCGCAGAACGGACAAGGGAATGAGGGAAACCCGCCCACCGGGCCTGGGTGGCAGTTCCTCCACCCACGAGACAT
Organism: Eulemur rufifrons; assembly: GCF_041146395.1. Classification (NCBI taxonomy): domain Eukaryota; kingdom Metazoa; phylum Chordata; class Mammalia; order Primates; family Lemuridae; genus Eulemur; species Eulemur rufifrons. The sequence continues at coordinate 36,814,227 of NC_091006.1, forward strand.
TTCGCAGACACACCTGTCTCCATTTCCAGGTTGATGGATTATTGTTTTAACAGAAAGTATTTCACTGGGTTCTGCTGCTTCCCTGCATACATCCAGGCAACTGTGCAAAGAGCCCTGGTCAAGACTGATGGGGTCGGGGTGGGAGGGCTCAGGGGAGGGGCCAGGGAGAGGAGGGGACTCAGAACCCTTGTGACAGTGGCTGCGTCAGGCTTTTTAACAACTGGCCCAATGTGAGCCTTGTCCCCCGTCTTCTGATCATCAGCCTGGTGCCCAGACATCAACGTACAAGACCCACTTGCCTTAAATAGTCTCCTGCAGCCCATAAATGCACATGGAACTCTATTTTCTCCCAGCACACACGTCGGCTGGCTGGGATCACGGCCGAGCTCTGCTGCCTCGAGGCTGAGTGTGCCCAGAGCGGACAGTTGTCCCCGGAGCCCTCTGAGGGTCGTCCAGCCCACCCGGAAGGGTCCACGAGGAAGGGGAGACAACAGTTATGCAGACGTTTTAAGAACAACGTTTCAATCATAAAATTATTACACCCACTGTAGAAACTTTTTACGATACTGGTTTTTATAAGGATGACGAAAGACAAAGGTCATCATAACGACCCTAATCCCACGACTGAAACCGAGTAATTGTTACAGATTATTCTCGTTAACACTGTGGCTTATTTCTTTCCTGTCTCTTTTTTGTGCACGTGATTATTCTTAGCACGGCTGAGGTCATCCTGAGCATTCGGTTTTGTTTGCTGCCTTGTAAGCAGTTTTGTGCTTCATTTAAAAACGTTTTTCATACGCACCTTCATGACTAAAATATAGGTAAGGGACCAGAAGTTGTTCATCCAAGTCTTAGTCGATGGGTGTTGACAAATTTCACTGAAACCTCCAAGCCGGATCAAGGTGACGCCCTGCGCGCGTCACTCGGCAGAGCAGCGCGGGGGACCCGTCGCGTTGCATCCTCACCGTCGACTGTGCAGAACAAAGTGCTGGTTTCCACCCTCATCCTCAGCCCGTGTGAGAGATTCGGACACAGGACTTACAGGAAGTCCCAGAGGTCGGCCGGCGAGTGACAAACGCAGACCTGTCTCCGTCTCCATCAGCTTCTCCAGTCTCCAGCTTCTCCCCAGCAGTTCATGCCGAGTGTCAGAAAATGCATCGCACTCTCTGTGGCCTCAGTTAAGCGGGCTGGTGAGACTGGGGGCACGGGACAGGTTTCAGCAGACTCTGGCGTAAGAACAGGCTGCTTCTAGCGGATACATGTGGGACTTCCCTGGTGACCTGGAGGTTCGGCAAATGCTGCTCCAGTTTAAAGGGCAGATTCGAATGGCCGTGCAAGACAGGCCGGGACACAGCTCTGTAAGGATGGTCACTGAAGAAAACACTTTCGTGGCCAGGAGATTTTCCTAACCTACTTCTACTTCCTGTCATTCAGATTCTTCAAAAGGATGTGGATGTCGTTTCTGGTTTGTTATGTTACCGTGTGATGTCTGCTAAAAAAAGCCCAAAGCTATTAGCAGCACATCAAGATGATAATTTCTGCTTGCTGCCTTAGAAAAAAATGGTGAGAAAAACAAAATGAAGAAAGCTCAATTGGTGATGCTTTAAAATCGGGGCTTAAGTTAAATATTTATTATTTTCTTTACTGTTGCAAATGTATCTTAAGAAAACACCGCTAAGAAAGACAGTGGCAACAATTTTCATCACGACCTTTAAAAGCAATTCGTTAATACTCCTGAAAGGGCTCTAATATAAATCTTAGGATGTGGGCCAGGCACAGTGGCTCACGCCTGTGATCCCAGCACTTTGGGAGGCCAAGGGGGGAGGATCACTTGAGGCCAGGAGTTCGAGACAACCTTGGCAACATAGTGAGACTCTGTCTCTATGAAAAATGTTAAACATATGCGTAGGCATTATTCATGCAATGGTACAAGAGAGGTCAGGCTCTATGATGAGTCTACAAGAAGCAGCCTCAAAAAAAATAGTGCAGTAGTTAATGAAATCTATAACCACAGGGATCAGATCAATTGAGCAGCTTAAGAAGTGAAAAAATGGGAGACTTAGGGTAAGAACTGTGGTCAGGCGTGTTCCTGTTGAGAACCAAGTCTAAATGGTACGGAACTCCTGCTTACCGAAGACCCAGGGATGAATCTGTCACTAAAAAGGAGTATTAGATTATTGATTAAAAGCTATTAAAACAGTAGTTTTCAGTGCTTTAATTTTAAAAAGCATCGTTGGGTGCTAATGCTACCACCCGAGTCAAGCAAGACAGGCCTGTCCCTTCTGAGTTGCTCCTGATCAGTGTTGTTGACCCAGATTCATCCTGGACTGAGTCTCACTTCAAAGTTCTCAGTGAATTGTGCTGAGCCTAAAAATTCTCGCTAAACCATAGCATCTGTTCTGTATTTACAAACTGAAATAACCACGGATGTCAAGTGAAAGAAGATTCTATTTCCTTTAGAAACATGAATCTTTTTTTTTTTTTTAGAAGTTTACATCAACAATCTTTTTAGACAGCAGAGTTTTTTATTTTCCTGTTGCGGACTAGCTAACGTGCAACCGTTGCGCTCTCTCCCGCCCAGTGCCCTGCCAGACGGTCCTGGATTACTTGAAGACGGTCCTGCAGCACCACAACCAGCTCCTGGTCCCGCAGCCGGCCGAGCAGCCCACGGAGGTAGGTCTCCCGGGAAAAGGTAAATGTCGCCCACTTGGGATTTCCCCAAGAGGAAGCCTCTCGATCCCTCGCCTGTATCCACCAGAACAGACTGGCCAGCGAAGCGTGCTTCTGAGTGTCTGAGGTTCACGGGTCCGTGAGCTGTAAGTTTACAATCTCAGCAGAAAGGTCATGTGTGTAACTCAGAGATTTGACTCTGTATTCTGGCTGGCAAAGGAAAGAGAAGATGGCAACTTGAAGAGCCCGGGCAATTCTTCCACCGTTCCTTTGGCACCGAGAGGCCTGAAATGGGAGACACTGACCTGCCACTCCCTGGGGCCGAGCCGGTGTCCCAGACGCCCCTGGCTCTTGGCATCCTCCTCCCTCGTGCTCTCAGCGCTCTGCCCCTGACTCCCTGCAGCGGATTCTTTCTTCTCCATTCTTCACGCTGCAAAGTTCCTTTTCTCAATTACAGACCCAAACGGAACGTCATATGCTCAGGATCCTTTGCTCCCTAGAATTAAGTCCACATTTCTTAACCTGACATTTCTCTCATACAAAAAGTATTAATCCAACTGAAAAGCCCACTTCCTCCAGGAAGCGCTCCTCGATTGCCACTCTCTGCCTTGTGCTCAGGTAGCACATTGCCCGTAAGTCTCATTCGGAACTAGCCTTATTTAATGGTAAACATGCACCTGTGTCTTCCATTTGACTGTAAGTCTGTGAAGACGTGAACTGTGGGTTATTCATCTTGGTTTTTTAAAAGTGACTCAATAGAAGTTCGGAGTTTAATAACCTGTCAGTGGCTATTGGAAGAGACTATGCAATCAGAATCCCACAAAAATATAAAAATAAGGGAACTATCTCCGTTCCCACTGGATAGGAGGCTGTCTAAGCCCTTATTGCCCATCATCATCATCATTACTATGCTATTTTTATTGTCATTTCGGCACATGAGCATTTTCTCACTTTTATTATTTGTCATATTTTATTTCTATTAAGGATGCTAAAACGGGACTATAAATCTCATCCATAGCCCAGAGAGCATTCTGAGTTGTATTTTGGGATGCAAATTACTTTTTTTTTCCTTTTGCTTGATGAAAATTACCTCAAATGGTATTTCCACGTTTTATGAGACCAACATTTTATGTAGAGCTACTGCACTGAGTGGACTTTTCAAGGGTTTTGAGAAAACTTTCTTCACCTGTCAGCCCCTGCTCACGAGCCCCCACCATCCCGGACTCCCCGGCCTCAGGGCCACAGCACAGGGTCGCGTGTGGGTGACTCCGGGCCCACGGACGGGGTGGGAGGGGACTTAGCTCTCTGGTAAACAGCCGTGATCCTGGTTTACCAGGTGAGCTCACACACCTGAGGGAAAGGTTTTTATACAGCGTTAAATAAACAAACGGCTTAAAAACCAGCTGGACACTCCCTTTCTAAGACGGATGAGGGTCCTTCAGGGACCGCAGCTAGAGGGTGACTTTACATTACGGATGCTGCATGTCCCCTCTGCAATGCCTCTCCTGTGATTTTCCCGAAAGTTCTGTAATTTGCCAAGTGATACTTATCAGAAGCTCTTCAGTGTCCCAGGGCCACAGTGGCAGGTGTCTCGCTGCGTCCGTCAGCCGGCAGGTGTGTCCGGTGCTGGCCCTGGCAGTGGGGTTTGCATGAATCCGCCGGAAATCCCGGCCCTATGCGCTTCCCTTCCCGGTGGGAGACGGGTGGTCTCCTCACCACTGACCAGCAAGCCAGGATCTCTGCTTTGACAGGAAGGCGCTGGAGTTTAGAGAAGTTGTCACTGCTCAAGGCGGAACCCAGCGCCCGGGTCCGGGACAGCCTGGTCCCCCTGCCCGTGGGGACGGGAGGCTGAGCGCGCAGAGCATGGGGCAGGCGCCTTGGGCTGGGGCTCGAGAAACGGTGGCCGTTATTATTAAGGCTCTTCCACCAAGTATTGTCAATGGCTGGTGGTTCTGAGCAGCCAGCCCAGGGTCCTCTGGCCCAGACCCTGCCGGCTGCCCCGAGGGCCGCGGGGTTGGGGGGTCGGAGCCCTCAGAAGCCCTTCCCTCCCGGTGCACGGGGATGCTTCTCCCTGCCGCGTCCTCCTTCCTCCCAGCCAGCGCTGCTGTCCTCACCCGTGGGAAAGACCCACCACTCCAGCCGGGAGTCCTCCCGCCCCTGGGTCTCGCACACGCTGGCCGCGGTCGCCTGGCCCGGGTTCCCCGGCTTTGCCACCTCCCAGCACCGCCGGCCCTCTGTACACCCCGCCCCCTCCTCCTGCGGGCGCAGCGGCCTGGGGACCTCCCCTGGGGACCTCCCCTGGGGACCTCGAGGCTCCTGTCCACCTTCGATCGCCGCTTGTCCACAGGGTCCCCCTGCGCACAGAGCCCAGGGCTGGCTCGTGCTCCCGATACTCACGGTTTACGCCGTGATAACTCAGTTCTTCGTATATTACAGATGGGGAGACTTGGGTCTAACAACCTGGGGTGACTGACTCAAGTTAACCTCGTAAGACACGGAACCAAAATTCAGTTCAAACCCAGCCTGACTCTAAACTCAAAGCACAAACCGCGCGCCTCAACTGCTCCCTTAAAAAGGGAAACCAAGTCACACTGTTGCCAGTTCAAGAAAGGACGACTACTGTCGTGACGAGTCCCCATGTGTGTCACCGAGTGACGTTTCCCAGCCAGACCGGCCGCTGCTTTCCTGCTGGCTCCTATGCCGTTTGCCCGGCTCGCTGTTTAACTAAAGAGAGCACTTTTTGAGATAAACCCCTATCAGACCCAAATGGTGCCAAATTTATAACCTGTAGTAAATTTTTCGTTGTAAAACCGAATGAGTTTTCCCTTCGTTGTTTTGTACCCCTTAATTACTGGGGAAGGAGTACATTAAAGCTGAGATCACGGGTTAATTAATTTGTCCTGGACTGTAGAATTTTATGGATACGCAGAACTAAAGTAATGGTTGTGTAGGTGCAATTGATTAAACATGGCTTATAAATTTTACAGAAATCCCCATAATTAGTCCCACTGCAGCTATTTAGCCTGGGAATTTTAGAGCAGACATAAATTATGAAGGTGAAAAGTAAGAAAAATTTTGAGTTGACAGAGTGGCATTTGCAGAAGCTGTAATTCGAGGAAACCTGTTTCACATGATTGTTAATGTTTTTTTCAGTTCTCATGATTCCCCCTTTTTAAGATCTGCTTTTCAGTGGTCTCCATCGTGATTCAATGACTGTCAAGGGTCAGGTGCGTTCAGCAGAAGGAAGGCCTCACTCACACAGACCACCAGCGTCACTTCTAAAAGCACTTAAAAGTAACCAAAGAATGAAGAGACCTGTTTGATCACACTCTTCAAAGCCATTTTTGCATATTTTAATAGACTGCAAAGGCAAGTTGCAGGTTATATTTAAATAGTGCTCCCTGTCATTGGATCTTGACACATTTTAACCCACCTGTTAAAATGCAAGTTATAAATAGCTCCTCTTTCAAAGGTGTTCATTAGACCTCATTGGCTCTTGTGATAGAAAATGCAAATGGAATCTGAACAGTGCCCGTTGGGAGGCTGAGCAATTACCTGTGCTCTTCCATACCTGGTTCCTTGTCAGCATGGCCACTTGGTTGAAAGGCAATGTTTGCCTTTGAAATGGAGATGGTTCCGGCTCCCGGCTGGCTGGCTGGGGAGGTAATGAGGAGGTGTTTTGCTCTTGCAGGGAAGCAAGCAGCTGCTGAACAACTATCCCGTCTACATAACGAGCAAACAGTGGGACGAGGCCGTGAATTCTTCGAAGAAGGACGGGAGGCGGCTCCTCCGATACCTCATCAGATTTGTTTTCACGACCGATGAGCTTAAGTACTCGTGCGGCCTTGGGAAAAGGAAAAGGTCAGTGCAGTCAGGAGAGACAGGTCCCGAAAGACGCCCTCTGGATCCAGTTAAAGTAACATGCCTCCGAGGTACTGCATCCTTCCGCTCAGTGTCCGCCATCCGTGCTCTCATTTCACCGCAGGGCCGCGGCCCCGCTCCAGTGTTCAGCCTCACTGCATTCTGATTCCTTTCCGCTGGGACCCCGTAGGCTTCATGTGGCCCATCCGCTCGGTACCCAGAAGCCCCTGTAAAAGCCTTCGTTTGCTTTCGCCTCCTTGCTCTCACCCGACGGCACATAAGCATCGCATAGCACCTCATGTCTCATGCTTTGAATTCAGCTTTCCTTTGCTGCCAGAGAAGCCCACCTCCGGCAAGACTGGAGCACGGGGGGGCGCTCAGAGGAAGGGAGGATGTGGAATTTCTTTCTTAATTAGTAAAATGAGGTCTCATTTCCACGTCCTGTCCGGGTACCTCCTCAAGAATACTTGGCCCAACTCCTTAAATTTGTTTAGGATTAATTTTCCTTAGTGCCTAAAATACATCTTGCCCAGTAAGCTTTTTTCTTTTGGTTAAAAAAAAAAAAGAGCCTTTGCATTAAAAATGCTGCTTAGATGTTACGCTTGCATCAGCGTTCACAGTGATGACTTTGCAGCCGGGCCGCGAGGCAGCCAGTGGGGGCAGGAGGGCGTCGGGAGGGACCCCGTGACCCCGAAGGGGCAAACAAGCACAGACTCAGACAAGCAGAAACACTACAGTGCCAACACACACACGGTTTGCACCTGAAAACACCATAGCAAGAAGCTCCAGTAGTAATCTATACAGTCCAATAGCAATTCCATTGGTTGGAAAGACTTAATGTTGATTTGCTCTGGGTAGGGATCAAAGCTTTTCCTGGTGAGGAGATCACAGCTAAAAACCAATAGCCATCGAAAAGACCGTGGTTACTGGGAAGATGCTGCAGTTCCGTGCTCCCTCCTGGGGCGCCCGCGGGGACTGTGCACCAGGACACGCCTGAGCTCACACTGGGACTCGTTAGCAGCTGAGGTCCCGGTGCAGCCCGGAGTCTGACCCGGCAGGGCTGCGGGAGGCACACGCTGTTAATCGCTCCTCCTCAGGGGGTCCTGATGCAGGTGGCCCACACGTGCATGTGGAAACCACCGGAAACACAAATGCCAGGGTCAGCTAGGCACGAGTGCTCCCCAGCACCTCCTACTGGCCAGCCCGAAAATCCCGTGTGCTCAGAGTGACAGGGCGGTGGAAGTGTCCAGGGTCGTCTCCATTCCCAGCATCCTCAGAGCTGGCGGGTGTCTCACCAGGAGGCGGGGTCCAGCCTGGATTGTATGATCGCGAGGAAGTTGCCCTGAGGCTTATAAAGGAGCCAAGAGAAGGGGTCTCACCACGGTATTATTTTCTAAAAATTTTTACCCAGCATTTTACATGTTAATAGCAAGTCAGTGAAACTGAGGCATTAAAATACGTCCCAGAGGACCAGGCCCGCTGCTGTGGGAACAGTGCTGGCCGCAGCCGCCCCTGTCACGCTGACGCTCACGCAGCCCAGGCTGCCCGCCCAGGGGTCGCGGTCCCCAGCTCCTTCCTCCCTGGGGCCACAGCCGGCCCTTGGGTGGGGGACACACACGCGAGGAAGGTGACTGGAGGTGCTGGAGGCAGCTGGAACTATCCCCTCTTCCAGGCATGCTCACTGCTTTTTGGTAAAATTAAGTCTTTAGAGATCACATTTAAAAAACACTTGCCAACACCATGTACAGAAATGACAGGAGAAGTAACTATAGCGCATCCGGCAACATTGTGTTAAGAACATGGATAGCTTTTCCCAAGTACACGCAGACGCCTTCTCACTCGGTGAGACTGTTACTGTATCGTACCCCACCTTCGCATCGGTAGCCGGGTGGAGGTAGCCGGGTGGAGGACACCGTGCTAGCGATGCTTGCGGAGCTTCTGGAGATAGGTGACATGTGAGCAGGTAACAACACGGGTTTGAGACCTGCTCCTTAACTTCCACCAGTCATGGAGCATTCCAGGTCGTGCAAACCAAATGTCCCTTTCATTTCAGCAGTAAATGTGCCTTAGAGGGTCACTCTCTCACTCACGCAAGTGTGACTTTTGCCCATGAGAAGGACGTTTGTGTGGCGTGAGCGGGGCTGAACAAGTGGCATCATCATGGCACTGCACTGGGTTTCCCATGACGCGTTCCTGCTAGAGCTTATGTGACGAGGTGTAGGCAGCCTGCCCTGTCGTCTTCTGCAAAAACCAGCTGTTGTTCTCTCTCTCTGTCCTCGTGTGTGTGTTCCCACAGAATTCATTAGGATGCACTGCACCTCCAACCCCGACTGGTGGATGCCCTCGGAGGAGCAGATCAACAAGGTGTTCAGCGACGCGGTGGGTCACGCCCGGCAGGGGCGGGCGGTGGGGACCTTCCTGCACAACGGGGGCTCCTTTTACGAGGGGATCGATCACCAGGCTTCGCAGGATGAGGTCTTCAATAAAGGTTCCCAGGACGGATCCGGGGATTAGAGGACAAAGTCTTCTCGCTGTAGCAGCTGGTCTTCTCGAGAGTTCCAGTTGTGAGTGTCCTGTTACGTCACCCGAGAGTCCAAAGCATGTCACTCTGTCACACTTTATACGTTCCCACCTGCCACAGTTCCCAAATAGAAATCCATTTTAGGGTTGTTTGGGAAGTTCATGGCGCCTGTAACAGACTTTGGGGATATTATAAAAAGAAAACACTACGTTTGATTTTAAATGATGGCTGGCCAGATGGGGAGGGCGAAAGAACAGGTGAGCTCCTCATCTGTGCAAAGTCTCCATGCTCTGCTTCCCGGGCAGAGGTGATCCCCAGGGAGTGTGGGGTCAACATTCCTGCCCACGAGAGACGGTAGTGACATGGCGTTATTGTAAGGGACAAGGGACAAGCTTTCTCTTATTTTAACTCAAATACGTTGTCGTTACGTTTTCCAAAGACTTGAATTCATAGTTCTCAGCAAAGACACAGGACAGACGGTAGTAACATCATGTGCCGTCTCTGCATTAAGTCTCTTATGAAAAAGAAACCAGAGACCAGAGGCCAGCTCAACAGTGATTAATTGGAACTGTTATTTTTATGGCAAAAAAAGCAAAAAACTATCCTACTGAGTTGATCAAGAAGGCACTATCTGATCTCTGCAGTTTACAAACAGTAACGGTTTTTCACTGCGTCAGTCAAGAAACATCCAAAGATCCAAAGCCATTTTCACATGCACAATTCTGTAGGTTCACAGACCCACAGTTTCCATCGCCTTAAACTGGGCTTTGTTGGCGCAGTGCCGAAGTGGTGGGCTGAACAATGAGGATTTCAATCAGTTAGTAGTTTGGAGCACTGAAGACCAAACAAGCGGTGTGACCGATGGTGTTCTCGGAGTTGACCAGATGTTCTGGCGTTGTACACACAGCTTCAAGGCCATTCTGACAACTCTGCAATGGGCTCGTCAGTCGTTTCTGCGAAATTCGAGAGTCTTTCTGTGCTGAGTTGATTTTTAGAATTTGTGTGGAACTTATTTCCCTTTGTCACTGATGGAAACATTTCTTCCCCACTGTGTGTGCCTCCTTCCCCCAAGTTCCCCTGAACTCCAGGCTCTGGCTAAGCTAACACTGTGCCACACCCACCCACGTCCCCTCGTTTAACGCGTTGAGCTCCACACGTGATCTTTTCCTTATCAGCAAATGCTGTAGAGGTGCTGGACTCATCCTATCCACGGGCTTTGGGTTTGGGTGTCAGGGGCAGCTTTCTTGACCAAACGAGTCCAGGTTACTACCTTCTTTGTACAGCAAAGGGCTAAACGGGCAGCGTTTACTGAACGTCCTAATGTCATCCACAGATGCGACTTAGGGGTTTTCAAAATTGGTTGGAGATTCAAGTTTATGAGCATCCATTTGTAATGGTTTTTTTTTTTTTGCCATATTTTGTCAACATAAAATCATAACTTATCCTTTACATTCAGTAAGCTGGTAGCTATATGCAAAGTCCTAGAAATGGGTCCTGTGGCTTTTGTTATGATTATTAGCTTTCATCCATTGAGAAGTTTAACGTTTATGGAGATGGTCGTTTGTCAGATCTGTTCAATGATATAGGAAGAACTGGCATTTCAATCCCATTTTGGGCAAATTAATTAAAATTTAGAATACAAAATGATACAGGCAAATGTGATGTTGCTTATGGCAACCAGGAGATGAGTATCTTTGGCTATTTAGGGAAGAAAAATTCTTCTTGAAGCATTTTTACAGGTCTGGGAAATCAATGTCTTGTGCGATTCTTTGACGACATGAAATCGTTGCCGGAAGAAAAACACCACTGTGGCCTCATCTGTCTTTCCATTTTGCCTTTTTTAAACTTTGCATCGGCCATTAGTTATCCTTGCTAAAAAGAAGTACGTTGTCCTTTTCTTCTGTAGCAGCAACTGACCACTCTTGTAGGAAAAACAAACTTGCAGCCCCCGTCGTCCTCCTGGACGTGTCAGGGTCCCGCGTGTCTCAGCGTCATCCTGGAGCCCCGTGTCCTGCCGTGTTCCCTGAGGTCGGCACTCGTTCTCCGTAGCCGTGCCCGGCACTGCTGGGGGGAGGGGACAGGACCCTGTGGTTTAGGTGTCATTTCATCCACGTGGAAGGTGCTGGGCGAGCCGTGCACACGAGCTTTGTTCCAAAGGCACCTTGCTCTCTTCCTCCCATTCCAGGTGAGTTATTTCTCCATCAGCTCTTTCCTAGTAAGCCACAAATTCGGAATATCAGGACTGTTGACCATCTCTTTTGCACGTGGGGAGACCAAAGCACGCAGGGATGATGTACTCGGCATCACGCGGCCCCTGCCACCGCCCCCCTGGGTGCAGGGCCTCAGAGCCCACCCTCCAGGCAGACGTCCGGTCTGCGTTTCACTGTCCTGTGATCGCTGGGTTCCTCTAGCTGAGCCCCCACCTGGCCCGGCGCTAACAGCCGCGTGGGCTCCGATCCAGCGTCAGCGCAGACACTGCGCCGGCCCCTCCCCTCAGCACACGGCCACGCTGCGCCTGGGCTGCACGGTGCAGGCTGCTGTGTACCTGGGTCCACAGTGGTTGCTTGGACGGTCACCTGAGTTTTAAATCAGGGGCTACAAAGGATGCTCATTTATTTTTCGGTCAGGCCCAAGCAGTCTCTATGTAGCAAGGTTAAAAGCTTGGATTCTGTCATTGTTCTGTGAGCCTCCGGCTGACCCCTTTGGAGACCTGAGATGTTGCTTATCTTCTTGACGGGATTTTCTACATCTTTATCTGGCAAATGGACAAACTGCTTTCATGGTGAGAGACTTAGTCTCGTATCAGCTTTTAGACTCCTCCTTGAGTCACGTAAGCGTCGGTGTGAAGTAGATTGAATTAAAGCAGCCCGGGATGAACCGTGCTCCGTGTCAGGGTGAGGGGAGGCAGGCGCAGGGCGGCCTGACAACAGAGACCAACCGTGGCGCTGCTGTCAGTCACTGGGTGTGGCCCACAAGCCCAGCTGTCAGAAGAGTCTGTACCTACCAAAAGGGACAGTGTCTTGGTGTGTCCTGTGTTTTCCAAATTAAAATCAGGTCGCAAAGGTCATGCTTTTCACAGTGAACTGAAGCCCCAGCCTCAGTTCCAGCGGCTGCAGATGACCCTGGAGTGATGTTTTGGGACTCAGGCCAGGACAGGAACCTGCGAGGGGGAGCAGTTACGAAAGTCGCATTTCTCACTGTCTGGTTTGAACGGTTCATTGTTCAAAATCTCACAGTGTAACCTTAGTGTTCAATGCTTTCAAGAAAAACTATAAACATTTCCATTTTCTTTTTCCTTGAACGTATTTCCTAGTGCCCGTAAGCCCAGGCGTCACTTTCTTGGTGTTCCCTGTTCCACCACGGCATCTGGGTCACTGTCACCATGGTGCCGTGTGAAGCTTCACTAGAAACGTAGACGATAATATTGGAAAATATCAAAATAGTGGAAAATTGCTATCATCCCCTTTGGTGGAGGAATTGAAACATACATGTAGCTACTTCACAGCTGTAATCAGTGGGTGACTTTATATTCCGAGTCGTCCCTTATCCCTTCATCAGGGATAAACTCATTGGCATAAGAGACTTCTTTATCGGGATTCTAAGGAGATATAAATTATAACCATCTATTATTCGATCCAATGCCTCCATGTGGCATCAGCTGATACCGATAATGCTGACTGATAGAGACAGAATGGCTTTTTAAATCCAGCAACTACTCTTGTAATATCAGATGTTTACCCAAAATCTGACACTAGGCCGTTAAACTTGGGAATCTACGAGTCGATGATTTCTACATTTCCCTGCCACTTTTAGTGGCTTGTGCCTCCTTTCTGTGGCTCCCAGAAGGTGTGCAGAGCATCGCGTAAAGATGAGAGGTGCAGTATGTTCAGAAACGCAGACATACATTACCGTCATCTGGACTCGTCATTCAGTATACGCCCTAGAATTCAAACCTAATGCCCACTGGCTGCCTCCTGAGTTTCTTCTTCGATTTCAGTGATTTTTTAAAAATCCCATTCTTGAATAACTTCATTTTTAGAAGAGATTTAAATGTATAACTTTCTCCTCCAGTGCTGTGTCATTTCACAGTACAGATCTGTGTTAATTTTTGACAGCTCTTACATACGAATTTTTAGAAACGGAACAGAAAACGATTTTGCGCATATGGTGCACATCTTGCTGGTGTATGTTTAATGTGGTGACACTTGCCAAAACTGTTGGGCAAAACATGTCAGACGGAATACTGGAGTCAGAACTCCAATGTAAATGTGTCTAAACAGCAGCCTGGATCATGATGATGTATTTTTGTAAACACAGTGATGGCTTCTTTCAGCCATCTGAGTGCTGGATAAAAATACCCACTTCACTTGGAGTAAGGCAGGAAAATGTCGCCCAGCTGACGGCCTCTCAGACTCACTTGCATTGTCGGTCGGCGGCTCTGGTCCTTCTATTTATGCTGGTTTTTTAGAGGCGAGGGAGGCGCTGACATCAGACCCCATGGAGTGCAAAAACAATGACCCACCGATACCTGCCTTCTGAGTGTAAGATGTAAAACTTTACCGGAGCTACTGACATACCAGAGACCACTCTGACCCCCCCCCGCCCCCCACAATATAGTCAATTGCAGGCAACACTGAGAGGACTGGACTTCTCTCATCTAATGCCCAGGTTGGTCAGTTGGACTTCTGAAGGCACGAAATTCCCAAATACTTGCAGTAACTGTCACTTAGATTAATTTTCCTCATAACCATCCATAGCTGGCTGATATAAGGGCTATGTATTTATTAAATCACAATTCCCCAAATTATAATGAAAATGCATCTGCTAGGAACTCATTGAAAACCTTCTCATTCTCAGAATAATTGCACCAGTATAAGGGGCCGGATATGTCCTGGCCACACTGGAAATTACTTGGGCCCATTCAGAACCACTTACTGCAACAATAGTATCTGTAGCTGATACACTTACTGAGTTCTTGTGTGGCAGTTACTCTGATAAGCACTTTAATGCATCCTCTCATTTTAATCCTCACGACTACCCTAATGAAGCTATTATGTTATTATCCCCATTGTATTAAAAAGGAAACTGCCCAGCTAATAAGAGGATCCCTCTGGGCTCAGCGAGCAGAATGAGCAGTCCAGTTTTTCCCAGTAGTCAGAGCACAGTTCTCCAAGCCCATCAACACTTTGGAATGGATTTTTTATTTATGCCATCAATGGGAAGTTAATATGTGTGTCATTAAAAAGTACTTCTAAAGTATGTTGACACTTAAGTAGGAGCGTAAAAACCATGTATCTTCTGGGAACTGCCCAGATTTCTGCGTAAGGCTTGACCTATGTAAGATCCTATGACGAAGACCATAAAACTTTTTAGAGAAGTGGGTAAAGTAAAAGCACTAGTTGATTCACATTTATGTCACAGGTCCCCAGGACAGAAGTGCAGGGACATGAAGGCAAACACTTGAACTCAGTGAAGGGACATCTTCGGGGACTCCTGGATGTCAGAATTGGCTCTGGGCAGTCGTTGGCCAATGTCCCACTCACTTCTCACATTTGTAGTTTTTGTAGCCTTAGCGGTGACACATCTGGTCTGGAAGAGTCTTAATTTTTGATGTCACTGTGAGGACTGTTGTGAAAATGTGGTAGGAAAATACAGTGATCTGTTGATCCTTTCCTGTGGTTTTGGCTTGAACCTCCTTTTGGCTGTGTGTAAGTTCAAGAACATGCCAAGGCCACGCGAGGCCCGGCTTGTGCTTCCTGGGAACAGGGCGTGCCAGGGGTGGGTCATGACACCTGCAAGGTCCCCGGTCCGGCGGGACCCCGCCCCCAGTCTAAGCATTGCCTTCCTGTATCTCCTCTCTCAACTTCATGTAGCAGCCTGACCCTGGGGCCAACTTGCCTTTACTCTGTTTTCTATGATGAATACTTGTGGAGAAACTGTGACAAATCCATTGATCCCAATATTTTTATTGTTGGAGTCTTGTTGATTCTCTATGAATAATTTCTATTTGTACTGTGTAGAGGTAACACCCACTAGGGATATGTTAATAAAACCACAAATGCATAGTGTAACACAGAATAGCAAGATTTTTTTTGTGAACAATTTATATAGAAGAGTAAGTTGTTTTTTAAGTGTTAGGCTCATTTCTTTTAGGAACTTAAAATGTTACAAGAGTTTTTTAAACATTCAATATTTTTAATTATAAGAGACATTTGTTACTAGAGCCAATTATTTCAGGTGTTCTAATTGGAGTATTGATTTTATTACCTCACATACCTCTAGAATGCCACATGTTCTGTTGGAGATAAAATTGCACAATAAATGTCAAGTCTCTGTTAAGTGTTTTAACTTGCTTTTTGCGTCTTTCCAATTCATCATAAGCTTTCCTCGTTTTTTTGTTGTTGACTGATTGATTGATTGATTTGTTTATTTTGGGTAGAGGCCTTTTTCCCTCTGAAGCTAAGGCTTCTCTTGTTGTCTCTGGATGCCAAGAAAATGTTGCATGCTTAATCCAAAATACAAGATACTCCGTTATGTCAGGGAAGTGACCAAAAATCATCCAAAAATTCATTTGACCGGGTGTATGAAAAGTACAGCCAGTGATGATCTGGGAGTGACATGTAATCCAACAGGATTTCTGTCCAAGATTTTGCACATTCACACATAGATACACACACTTTCCACTCATAGTACCATTCCACTGGGAAGAACAAAACCCTCTAACTACTAATCGTGACCTTTAAAAGTGAACAGATACTGATTATGGTTTGTGAACAGATCTGAGTACAAAAGCGAAACAGCTGTGGCTAAATAAGGTGACATGGCTGTGACTTCCCACTTCTAATGATTACACAGAATTTAACGTAACTTATGGATCAGCAAAACTGAATAAATGTTATTTCATAAATCAGACCAAGTAAAAACTAAGACAAACACACTGTTTCATTTTAGGGAAAATATAAAGTTGCCTGATTTTTGCCCTGGAAGATGCAAAGTTTTAGCCAGTAGCTTTGCATGGCAAAGCAATACTTCCATTCAAATAATTTTGGTTAGAATTAGAATATCAGTTAAAATGAAATTAAAGTTATTTTATTACTTCAAAGCATTAAAAGAGGATTATTAAGTAACGAGCTGTTGGATGTTTTGCAGCAAAGCATACACAGGGTAAAGCTACCAATCACAAAAAATGTTAGAAACAAGTTCAGCCAGGCTGCGGGATGTAAGGTCAATGTACAAAAATCAATTATATTTCTATACACTAGCAGTGAACAGTCTGAAAATGATATGAAGAAAACAATTCTATTTACAGTAGCATCAGAAGGAATATAATACTTAGGAATAAATTTAACCAAGTAAATGCCAAACTTGTACACAGAAAACTACAGAATATCGTTGGAGGAAACTTAAGAAGACCTAAGCAATGGAAAGATAGCCCATGACGATGGAACGGAAGACTTAATATTGCTAAGATGCCAGTGATCCCCCAACTGATCTACAGGCTCAATACAATTTTTTTCAAAATCTCAGCTGGCTTCTCTACAGAAATTGACAAACTAATCTTAAAATTCATACGGAAATACAAGGAACCCAGAAAGCCAATAGAAATAAACCCTCACACTTACAGTCAACTGATCTTTAACAAGGATGCCAAGACAATTCAATGGAGAAAGAACAGTCTTTTCCACAAGGGGTGCTGGGACAACAGGACACACCCCCTAATGCAGGTGGACCCCTTCGTGCCTCAACACCACACACAGAAATGACTCAAGATGCGTCACAGACCTAAACCTTCTAGGAGCTAAGACTATAACACTCTAAACACGTTAGGAGTAGATCTTCATGACCTTGCCTTACGCAACGGTTTCTTCAATAGGACACCAAAAGCTTAAGTGACAAAAAATAAATAAATAAATTACACTTCGACAAAATGAAAAACTTCTGTGCTCCAAAGGACACCATGGAAAACGAAAAGCCACGGAATGGGAGAAAACATTTGCAAATCATATATATCTGATAAGAGACTGATAACCAGGATATACCTTTAGAACTCAACAATGAAGACAGACAGCCCAACTAAAAACGCTCCAAGGAATATACACAGATGGCTGGCCAATAAACATGCGAAAAGATGCTCCATGTTAGGGAAACGTAAATCAAACCACAATGAGGTTTCACTTCACTAAATGGCAAAAATGAAACAGACAGATGATAACAAATGGTGAGGATGTGGAGAGACTGACACCCTTAGGCACTGCTGGTAGGAACATGAAGTGATGCAGTCACTCTGGAAAACAGGTTGGCTGCTCCTCCAAAAGTTACTCCTAGAGTTATTATATCACCCAGCAATTCGATTCCTCTTATAGGTATATACCCAAGAGAGTTGAAAACTTGCCTACACAAAAACTTGCACACAGATGTTTACAGGAGCATTATTTATAATAGCCAAAAAGTGGAAACAACCCAATGTCATCAGTTGATGAATGGATACCCACAAAATGCACACCTACATGGTGGAATATTACTCAGCCATGAAAAGGATCATACTACGACGTGGACGAACCTTGAAAACACGCTAAGTAAAAGAAGCCAGACACAGACTATTATATGAAATACACAGAATAGTCAAAATACTATGCAGACTATTCTAGGTAATGCGGTGTACAGTTGACATAATTAAGAAACCAAGTATGGGATGACGTCATCCCTTTTACATTGATTATGCATTCGTGTAATGTCTCTATCAGGAGCCTGTCGTGCCTGGCAGAGCTATCAGGCAACACGGCCCAACACCAAAGTAACACAGCCAATCGCTGGGTAACCACTTGAAGAAAAAAATGACAAAGAGGTATTAATTATGAGAAAATCCCAAGTTCCACTGGGGAACTTGTTCCCCCAAATAAAGCTGTGTTGGAAAAGCTGCATCAGGCATAGAATGAGAGAAACCACATGCAGCTGAGTCTGCCACACAGGACAGTCGATTCGACCATCTCGGCCAAGGACACGCCAGCTCAGAGAAAGACTTATCCACGCGTGGCTGGGTGTCCTTACAGAATCACTTTGTTTCTTCTCTTTGCCTTTGCCCCCTTCTGCTGCTAAGCTGTTGTTCCGACCTCGGCAGACGCCGCCTGGGTGATACACACCAGCCTCTCGGCCGGAGAGAGGAGACGGACGGACGCTGGGTTTGACAAGGGTTTGGCACAGACGGCTGGTACGGAGGAACGGGCAGGGGGAGACTGGAGCCACAAGGAGGATGCAGTGTCGGACCCAGCGCTGGCAGGGTGCTGTCGGCCCGCAGGGGTGAGGAGAACGAGTGGTCGGCGGCGCTGGCGTTACAGGGCTGTGTGGAGAGGGCCCCCTGCCAAGAAACGTGGTCTCCATGTGGGGACATGCCGAGAACCCACAGACTGCAGGGCGGGAGCCGGGGGGGGGGGTCAACGTCCCAGCCTCCCTCTTCTTTCCTCCTCCTCTAGCTGAGCACAGCGGCAAACCAAGGGGCCGGAGACCCCCTGCTATGTGCAGGTCAGCCCCCCGGACACGGGCCGGGTGGGAGGGGATGCAGGGAAGACGTCCATCAGCGCAACTGACGGCGGCACAGGCGGACAGTCCAAAGAGCCCATTTGCTCTGCCTCACTGACATCCTGACAGCTGACTTCTTTACATTGACTCTTGATTCTTAACAATTTGAATAGTCAACAGTTATTAAGTCCTTGTGTTAAGTGCTTTACTATCATTGCATTGATGCTTCTTAACAAGCCTGAGAGGTGAGCCCAAACACTATGCCCACCCTACAGATGGGGAAACTGATGCTTAGAGAGGTGCCCAAGGTCACAGAGCCGGCGTTGGTGATGTGGTGATGCCAGGTACTGACCCAGGCAGTCTGACTCCACAAAGCCTGTGTTCTACCCAACCGTGGGTCTTTGCAGGTAGTATCTACAAGACTTTCAAAACTGAGAAAAAAGTTGCAACAATTAGGCTGATAAAACAGTAACTATCTCTTACGTCTACCCAGCTCTGGCTGACCAGACTATAATTTCACCTCTCAGTTTGGCCTGGGGAGACTGCTGCTCAGAATCCTGGGAAGGCGTACACAGGAATATCAGAGCAATTCCTGGGTCCCCAGGGGAAGCCTGGTTCTGAGTCGGTCCCGACTCCCCAGAGACACAGTTTCAACCCCTGAGCCAGCTGCCTTCTGTGACCACCGGTCCTGATGTTTAAGAAACACACCGGCATTTTGTCAATTAACAAATAATAACGTCATGTGGAAAAAACGAAATATGCTTGTAGCTTTAAATAAATAACTCATATGCAATAAAATATGTCTAAAATAGAATATCTTAGTCCTTGTACTTATCAATGGCCAATTTTTCACAAACTGGGTTAAATTATGGCTTCAGAATACATCTTTAAAATAAACATTCGTTCCCACTTCACAAAAATTTTATGGACTAATTTTTTTTTTTTTTACTTTACTTTCTTTAGTATTAAAAATAAAAACTTGTTGATGCATGAGAATACTGAAGAACAGCACGAATGAAAATGAAATACAGTCAGGCACTACCTACCGATGTTTCAGTAACGACAGACTATATATTCAACAACGGTCCCAGAAGATTATACACTGTATTTTTACTGTACCTTTTCTACGTTTAGATATGTTTAAATACACAAGTACTTACCACTGTGTTACAGTGGCCTGCGGTATTCAGTAAGTAACATGCTGTACAGGTGTGCAGCATGTAGCCTAGGTGTGTGATACGCTGCACCATCCAGATTCAGGTAAGTCCACCCTATGGTGTTTGCATGCAGGTGAAATGGCCTAATGACACATTTCTCAGAAACGTCCTCATCCTTAAGCAACACACGGCTGTATAACAAAGAGGCTACGTGGCTGACTAGAGCAGAGGGACTAGAAAACGTAACTGGAGATACCGGCTTTTGTTAAGCCCAGAGTTCACTTCCCAACTATAAATGAGGGTTAAAACGCTTTCTGCCAGATTATGGGAAGAAACTCAGACTTTGCAAAGATATTGGGAACAGGAGTATAAAAATGTCTTCTGGTCTCTTTTTCTTGTACCAATGACAATGATTCATTCTCCTTCCTGGCAACACAGAAGCATTTTCAATTCAACTGAAAAACAAAGTAATTGTGTTTGATTGTGGCTTGTGTTGTGTTTTCTATTAACATTTTGTGCTAAATAATCACCCATTCAATTTCTGGTATACTTTTGGATGGACTTTTTTTTTTTTTTTTTTTTTTTTTTTTGCAGAAGAATGTCAAAGCCAAAACTAGGCACTCGGTGTGTGAAATATATGATAGCTTTAAAATTGGTAGATTGGGGCTTTTTCTAATCCTTTCACATTTCTCTTTAAGGGTACATAATGGGGAAAGTCCTTATGAATCTATGGGGAACTATAAACATGTGTTTAATGAAGAAGTTTATAATCCTGATGAAAAGTATAAAGGAAGCCATTTCTTTGAAGTATCAGTAATTGACTAAGAAGTTATGGATAGAAGGAATTTAGAGATCTTCTAACTCAGCAGATAATTACTATCACTTAAGGAAAAATAAGGCCTAGAAAATCCTAGTAACCTGCTCAAGTTTATGTAGCGATTTACTAGCAATGCCTGAATGAATATCAAAATAATATTGTCCCCTAGAACCACAAGGTTCTTACAGCCCCTTGCCTAAATTTCTTATTGGTGTCTCCCTTTTTCCCTTGGCTGCCAGGAAGCCCAAAGTTAAGTTATATAAGCTATTTCTCAATTGCAGCTTCCTTTAGCTCAGTTTCTCTGACAAGCTTATTGTCTACCACTATCAGCCACCTTTTCCTGTTCTCATCTTTGCATTTATCTTTAAAAGTTTATTGTAACAGTGATTTCTTATTAGAAGCTACCTGTTTCCACTTGAAAATAGACAAAGTATAGATAAGAAGTTTATCACGATGCGTCCTGGAATACAAATTGTAGTATTCAAATTCCTAAGCTAACCTCAGAAATAAGACGTCTCCCCCATCCCTCCCTGCCACCTACCCCGACCCCCACAAGACACGAACAAAAACATTTCAAATTATTTGTTTCAGCTTTTCTGGAATCTATATTCTGGACTATGCCGTCACTTTCCCACAGGGGTTCTGTTTCTTTGGAATGAGGATAGGAGTCTCATGGGTAAGGAAAAGTGAAGAACTTGCTTCGAGGTGAGGATATGTGACGTTCAGGGGACCTGATCCTTCGCTCCCTGGGGTCCTGGCTGGGAGCCTTTGGGCAGAGCCAGCCCCGAACAAGTCTACGCTGACTGGCAGGAGCTGAAAGGAGAAGTAACAGAGAGTGGGGAACAGCTGTGGCTTTAAGCTACTGAAGTCTCAGGGCTAATTTGTTACTGCAGCATAATTTAGTCCATTTTGGCAAATGTTACAAGAATGATTCTAATCTTTTGGGTCAAGACCAAAACTAGGGAACCTCCCCCTAGATGAACATACACTCAGGAAATTCCAAGAGGTTCTGGAATCTCCTAAAGCTTGTCTATGGTCCTCATGTTAGGAACTCTTAATCCAGAGTTCTCCTCTGTGCAGAATCACTTGTTCCCTGACAGCTTATCTTACAGTTTTTCTTTTCTTCTTATTAGCCCTTCTTGGCTACACAGAAAGGTATCGTAGTCAAATATACTATTGTAATATGTTAAATGAAATGCCCAAATTTTTAGTCTAGAAGGCTGGTATCAGAAAGACAAATGGAAGAGCCTGTTCCAAAAATGAAAGTTCCACTATTAAAAATCCTTATTGAAATGAAGCAGTTTTGCTCTCCCAAATACCCTAAAAACTAATGCATATACCCTCTCAAAATAATGCCAAGTCTTAATCTGGTGTCTTCTTTAATATTAAAAATGATATGCTGAAATTATACTAATGTCTTGATAAGGAAACCGTTTTTAAGGACAATTTTTCCGTGCTGGAAGCAATCCTTCCCACTGTCACCCAGACAAGCCCGCCTGTTTACACTGCAAGCAGGCACATGCCGCAGGCTCCGCCAGGACCCGGTCCCCGCCTGTCCTGCCTCCGCCCCTCCCCTTCGCTGTCATCAGAAAAGCAGACGGAACTGTCTGAGCCTTTGCTCTGTGCAGTGACACCTGCGCAGGGAGCAGATGTCTCTAGTGCCTCGGTACCTAGGTGCCTAATCACAAAAATCCTAAGAGAGAACATTTAAAACGTGGCCACTTAAATTCATTCATAGAATAAAGCAATTTTTACAAACAAGTGACCGTAAAGTAATCCATTGCCTCTGTAAAGTGTCTTTAAAATCACTGTTTTCTTGTCTCGTCCTGCTCTTGTTCTTACCCAACAATGGACAAAAACTAACTTCAGTTCTTTCTCCCTTTTGAGCTACCTGAAGCCAGACGCCTATTTTATTTCTCTCTTTTACAAAACATTTATTGAATGTTTCCTATGCAAGTGGTCAGTCCTGGGCCCTGCCCCCATGTCCCCAGTTCCTTGTCACTGGGGAAACGATGGGACATGTAGGAAAAGTAGTGTGATCTTTGAGAACAAAACTTTCATTCCAGCTGCAGCTGGTCCCGGGGTTCAGACCAAAGGTCTCTGGGTGGAGAATTAGAAACAGCCCCTGTAAGACCAGGCCTGGTGAGACAGGACGTGGTCCTCCAGCTGGTCCCCGGCCTGGCTCCTTCTCCCAGGAACAGCTGGTGGTGAACGTAGGGGCCCTGAGGGTGTCCTTACAGGCTGTGTGTCACACTGCTTACAGCTTATCTTGCAGCTTTTAAAAAAATGATACATACCCATTTTTAAAAATGGTCCACACCCATTTTAAAATGAAGTACCTGAAGTGAAGGTTTTTTTCTGGAGTCTTACGGCTGAAGTCTGTGTTATAAGAAGTAGTTCATAGTAAATCTTCATTTTTAAAAGTCATCATTCTTCAGGCAGTGGAGGAAAGGATGAATAACTTTCAAAATAATTGTAGGTGACAGCCCTTCTTACTCAAAGACTACGCTGGAAATATCTTGTGAAAAACAAATCACTTGTACCAGAAATGAACAAGTGGAATGTGAAATTAAAAATGCAATACCATTTATATTAACAACCCCTCAAAATGAAACACTTAGGTGTAAATCTAACAAAATATGTATAAAGTCTATATGAGGAAAACTACAAATCTCTGCTGAAAGAAATCAAAGAACTAAATAAATGGAGATATATTCTGTGTTCATGGATAGGAAGACTCAATACTGTCAAGGTGCCAGCTCTTCTGAACTTGATCTATAGATTCAATAAAATTCCAATCAAAATCCCAGCAAGTTACTTTGTGGATGTTGACAAACTGATTCTGAAGTTTATATGGAGAGGCAAAACACCCAGAATAGTCAGCTCCATATTGAAGAAGAAAAAAGTGGGAAGATGACACTACTCAACTTCAACACTTACTATAAAGCCGGAGTAATCAAAACAGTGTGGACAAAAGAACAGACAAATAAATCAATAGACAAACAGACCAACAGAGAGCTCTGAAATAGACTCACATAAATACTGTCAACTGATCTTTGGCAAAGGTACAAAGGCAACACAATGGCAAAAAATAAAGTCCTTTCAACAAATGGTGCTGGAACAACTGGACATCCACACGCAAAAGAAATGAATCTAAACACACCTTATGCCCTTCACGAAAATCAACTCGGATCACAGAACTAAATGTCAAACACAAAACTATAAAACTCCTAGAAATAACATGTCCGAACATCTAGATGCTCTTGGGTTTGTTTGGCAATGACTTTTTAGATATGACACCAAAGGCAAGATCCATGAAGGAAAGACTGGATAAGCTGGACTTCATTCCAATTAAAATTTTATGCTCTGTGAAAGACACTGTCAAGAGAACGAAAAGACAAGCCACAAACTGGGAGAAAACATTTGCAAAAGACATAGCTGACAAACATTTGCAAAACAGTGTTATTCAAAATATACAAAGAACTCTTAAAACTGAACTATAAAAAAATACCCAATGTAAAAAATGGGCCAATTTTGCAATTTGGAAAAGAGGAAGTCAAATTATCCCTCCTGCTGATGATACGATCTTACATATGAAAAATTCTAAAGATTCCACCAAAAAAACCTCTTAGATTTGATAAATGAATTCAGTGAAGTTTCAGGATACAAAATCAATGTACAGAAATCAGTAGTGTATCTATACTCCAGTAACAGTCTAGCTGAGAACCAAATCAAGAAGGCAATCCCATTTACAATAGCTAACCAGACAAAAAAAATATGTTTAGCCAAGAAGGTGAAAGATCTCTATACGGAAAACTACAAATCACTGATGAAAGAAGTTGCAGATGGCATAAACAAATGGAAAAAACAGGCCTTGTTCATGGATTCAAATAATTAATATTGTTAAAATTATCACACTTCCCCAAAGCAATGCAGATTCAATGCAATCTCTATCAAAATACCAACATCGTGTTTCAAAGAATTAGAAAAAGCAATTGTAAAATGCATATGGAACCAAAACAGAGCCAAAACAGCCAAAGCAATTCTGAGCGAAACGATTGTATGTATGTACGTATGTTATGTGTGTACTGAAACATCACATTTGTACAATAAATATGTACAATTATGTGTCAGTTAAAAACTAAACTTTAAAACACAGGCAGAGATGACTGTCTTTATTAAGGAAAATGTTAATTCCAGACTTAAGTTTTTAGGAATGTAAATGTTCGAGAGGATTGTAGCTAAGCTTAATTGGATGGGAGATGGGTATTAAGAAATTAAGTAAAGAAAACTGAACTCTAATCTGGAAACACTGCCAAGCCCTGAGGGTCCCGCTGCAGCACAGGCCTGTCCTCAGGACACAGCGGGTCCCAGGCCTCAGAGGGGTGGAGGCCGCTGGACCCCAGGAGGAGCCGTGCAGGGCTGGGCAGTGAGGGACCCATGGAACAGGTGAGGAGGACACAACTTGTGAGAGCGATTTCCTCCCCTCTGGAGGGCCACACTTTCTGCACTTTAGAACACACCGAGAAAGTCTGTATCAGATATAACTGCCTATAAAATTTTAAATTGCTTCAATCTGAGTTTAACAGCCACCTTTCCTTCTCTTACCAAATCATCTTAAAGCTACATCTAAAATTCAATAAGAAAAATTACAATAAAAATGGGTTTTAGAGAGTTTTCTCAGATTTGATATTTCTACTGAGAATGGGTAAGTCACAATTCAGAACTCCGGCAAGAAACAATATCTTGAAGCCACAATTATGAGGAAACAAGTTAAATATACTGAACCACCAGAGACTCTCTATATTCCATTTCGAAATCGGCACGACACTCTTATCCATTGTGATTCTCCAGCTCCAGCAGAAATGTAGCAAAGTGGAATTTATTTCACACTGAGGGCTAGAGGAAATTTGTTTTAACACCAGAGAAAGGGTCCTCAGGAGGAAAATGCAGTCTGATACTCCGGTTAGAGTAGGATTATATTAACATAATCAGACATAGCTGTAGTTATCAATTAAAAAATCAGGAGCCACATACTTGTGTCCTTCCTGTCCCTATTCCCAAGGACACTCTCCACTTCTTTTTCTCTGCACCTGGCCTTAAAAAGGGCCCTTCCTCAGGGAGGTTTCTGCCCTCCCCGCTGCCGAGCCGGCTATGAACTGTCTCAGTGCCCGGTGACACCGGCACTCAAAAAATATGTGTGAGTGAGGGTAACAATTGAAGGCTGTTTTTAAATTTTCTTTTTCAGTTTTGCCATTTAAAAGGAAAACTGTCCTAGTCTTCTCTAACAAACATATTGTTTTTATGATGATCCACAGTGAGAGCAAAAATCATTTCAGATCACATAAACAGAGTTAACCGAAGACCATGCTGAGTTCCCACAACTACACCCTATTACTAGAGTTGGAAATCTCTTAGGGAGACTTTTAAAGTCTAATGGTATTAAACAACAGTTCTAAAATAATATTAAAAAACCTGTTCATCTTCAGTCTTTTCCTTTTAAAACTTTCAGTTCTCATCTCCTTTTGAAAGAATTAAAATTAAGATTCTAATTCAAGGATTCTCATACCTTGGTTTTATGACACTCTAATGTTTTCAGTTATCTCAAGATTGAAGAATTATTTGTTCTTTAACTTTTTTTTAATAAAAGACAAGTTTATTGTAGGAAATCTGTAAATGACAGAAAAAGAGAGAAAAGAAAAATTACCCATGTAAGAACACTGTTAATATTTTGTGTATTTCTTTTCAATCCTTATTCCTATGCAAACAAAACTGAGATTATTCTGAATGTAGTCAGGTATCCCATTTTTTCACTAAAAATGAATCTTAAGCACTTTTTAAAATTAAAAAGCTAGTACCTGTTTACCAACATACGAACCTTAGTAGTCACACCTTAAATTGCTGGGTATGTATTCTGACATTTTCCTCTATCATAAGCATTTTGCCATATTATTAAATATTATGCAACAATGCTGCCAAAGACTGTCCTGTATTCCGCCTTACAAATAGGCCATAGTTTAACCATTCTCCTAAATGTTTTCTAATTTCCTCATACTGAAGCCACTCTACTATTAGGCTATATTCCTAGAAGTGGAATCACTAGGTCAAAGGGCAGGACTATTTTCCAGATTCTTAACACCCACTGCAAAAGCGCCCTCCACGCAGATGGCCCTAATCACACTCCCATCAGCAGCGTATCAGAGTGCCTGTCTTATAAAACTGGGTTTGCTGTGTGAAAATTAATATTAACCCACGTAAACGATAATTTGATACGTACATTATTGCACTGTAATCATTTGTATGGGCCCCTTCTGGCCAACTAACCACACCGCGAGTGCGTCAACAGACTAAGTCTCCGACTTTTTATCTGTATAGTCTCTAGAGACCAGCACCATGCACGGCACGTTCCTTCACTTGTTCTGCAAATATCTGAATGCCGACTGGGCATCCAATGCCGTTCTCGTCTCTGCAGATCCAGCTCTCAGGGAGTTTACACTCTGGTGGAGATAACAGAAAGTGAACGAGGGTAAAATTACGGTATGCCAGGTCGTAAGTGCTATGGCCTGAAATAAAGCAGAAGAGGACTGGGGAGGGGGTGGAGGGACGGGGAGGGTTCGCTGTTTCATACAGGGCGGTGAGCAAAGACCTCACTGATGAGTAACATGGAGCAGATATCTGAAGCACGCTGTCGCAGGCATCCGAAGGGAAGAGTATCTCAGGCAGTGCAAAGGCCCCGAGTCGAGAGCATGCTTAGGATTTATGAAACGCAGAACGGAGTCCCCTGTGGCTGGAAGAGTGAAGGAGAGCAGAGCAGTAGCAGACCATGGGATCAGAGAGTAGGGAGACTCATCGTGGAGGACCTTGTGAGCCTTGTCATTTGTCTGTCATTCTGTGACAAAAAAACCCATAGGAGGTGTTTGAGGAGAGAAATATAACCGGACATCTTTTCGTAAGACCCCAAGCTGCTGTGCTGAAAATACCGCGTGCAGGCTAGGACCATGCAGGAAACCAGTGAAGAGGCTATTTCAATAATTCAGGCAAGAAATGATGATGACTGACATTAAGATAATAGAGATGATGGGAAATGGATTCTGAATATATTTCGGAGGTAGAACCAGTGGATGTTGCTGAGGTCTTGAACGTGCTTTGCATGATAAGCAGAGCAGGCAAGCATGAATCCAAAAGGTTTTGGGCAACTGAAAAGATGAAGAGGCCATCTACTGAGAAGGAAAAGACTGTCGCAGGAAGTTTTGGGAAGGGGAAGTGAGGTAACTGGGAGTTTTGCTTTGGATACGTTGAGTTTGAGTCATCAGTCATCTCCCAAGTCTCAGTGAGGCTCAAACTGCACTGGGTATAGGTTGGTTGCGTTTCTGTTTCACGTGTTTTTTCGTTCAAGGATCTATGCAGAAAGTACAGCCTCTATCTGGACGATGCCATTTTCATAGAAGAGGGAAAACTGCTATGGCAGAATCATGCAACAGCTCTTAGAACGTCCTCTCCGACATGGCAGGTGACACCTGTGCTCACATTCTGTTGACCAAAGCCTGTCGCATGGCTCAGCCAACATCAGTGGGGCACGGAGGCATATTTTACCCACAGGGAGTTACTGCACGTCACGTGGCAACGGGATGATCATACAGCAGGGATGGCCAGTGTTCCCACTAAGGGCAGTGAGTAACTGGGAACAGTCGTGTCATCTTCCACCCCACCCGAGTGGAGATTTCAAGGAGGCAACTGGACATACGAGTCTGAGATTCAAGGTAGAGAATAAAGGTTCCAATAAATTACATTTTTTTAAGTCATGGCATGAATCACTCGGCGAATGAATACAGACGAAGACAAGACAGACCCCTGGGAGAGACACGCCAGTGTCTGCAGGGAAGGAAATGAGGAACGACCCACGGAAGAGACTGAAAAGGAGTGGCCACAGAGGTAGGGGGACCCAGCAAGCCGAGTCCTGGAAGCCAAAGACTGACTGTGTCAACGCTGCCGACAGGTGGAGTGAAGTGAGGATTTAACATCGACCGCCGTACTTAGCAGAGGGGAAGTCCAGGACAGAGTTAGTGGAGAGAGAGTTACAAAAGTCTGACTGGAATGGGCTTCCGAGAAAACGGGAGAAAAGTAAAGAGAGGCAGCAAGTACAGACTCTTTCTTTGAGTTTTGCTGAAAAGGGAAGCTGAGAAATGGGAAAGTAAGCGAAGGCTTTTTTTGTTTTTAGGCTTATTTTGGCGTGTGGTGAGGGAAGGCTGCTGTTTCTTTTAGTCTGTTTTTCTAAGATGGGAGAAACCACACCATGTCTATAAAAATCCCGGAATTCTGTAGATCTTATACATCACCAAACGTAGGAAGCCTAAGTGAACCTGGAAGAGCAGACACAGATTAAGTATGGGCATTGCCCAGGGTACTTCGGTTACTAACAGTGGACTCAAATCAGAATCCCAGCATCTCCTACGCTTGAAATTTCCTGCCCATAGCTGGCCCATGGTGGGTGAACAACTGCTTGGTTCTGATCCAGGTAGGCCTTGATGGTCACAAGAAGGACAGAGGCCACAGCCATGAGTAACTCTGCTGTCCTGGTTATCAGAAGACGCGACGATCAGGTGCGCCCGGAGGTTGGGGACCACAGCCCTAAACAATACAGTCTAACTACTGTTTACACAGCATTTCCATTGCGTTAGATATAAGTAACACAGAGATGACTTACAGTGTATCGGAAGATGTGTGCAGGTTACACGCAACACTAACACCATTTTACATAGGTAACTGAGCATCCTTGGATTCTGTTACCCAAGGGAATCCCGGAATCAATCCTCCCCAGATGCCAAGGAATGATGATATTTTAAAAGCTTTTGACTATTGCCAGTTTCCATATGTTTCCCTAAATTTCTTTCTTACATGGTTCAAATCAATGACTGAACGACTGATTTAGGTGAACTAAATATCATCTTCTGGATGTGTCTGTAAGTAATGATTAAAAGTAAATCTCAGAAGTGACAGACAATGCCCTGTCTTCCGTAAAACCTCGCTGTTCCACGCCCCCACCTCATCCCCCATCCCAAGCAACCCAAGTTAGATCCAGCTAATTGTTCCAACCACTGAAGAGAAGTAATTTGCTCATTTTATAATACAATGAATACTTCGTATCTACTTTCTATACAACGTTACTTCTGTTGGGCTCTTCTGTCTAGCAGAATGCCTGTGAGTTCCAGTCCTGGCTCTGCCCCTACTGAGTGGCCTCAGACACGTTAAACTACTCTTAGTTTCCTCATCTGCAGAAAATGTGAGTAACAGTCCTGCTTTGCTGGCTCTTTGTGAGGATTAAATGTGTTAGGACTGTAAAACAGAACCTGGCATAAAGAGCTCAAGTTATTCTGTTGATAGCTGTTATAATACCAAGAGGTATGTTTTTACTTTTAAGTCTATTTTAAAACCCTTAAAAATGTTTATTGTAAACCCTTAAAGATACACACAATTCTGTATCTTGCTATGCAAATTATAAACTATAGTGCTTCTGTCTTTAAAAGGTTTTCAATTTGGGGAGGGAACTATATCCTCTCAAAACACCAAATTACTTTGGTTTAGTTTCTCACGAAAAAGAAATACAGTTGGAATTCCTACAGGATCAGTATAGAATTCACTATACTTGGATCACAGTGCAGGCTGGCTTCAGGGTGTAGTTTTTGGTGTACCTATGTTTTGTATTTTTCTCTAAATATACTCTGTAGACACTTCTCAAAAGAACTAGCCTAATTAAAATGTTTAACTAGTAATTAAAATGTTTAAGTAATTTAGTTTTGCCAGAATGTCCTAATATATATTACTAAGTGATAGAACTTCTTAGATTTTTGTTTTATCTAACACATGATATATCAACAGCATATTAATAAGCGTTCCCTTTATACTGAAAATTGATTATAAAATGATTAAGAGCAATTATAGCTTGGTTTTGTAAAACCAAAAAAAAAAAAAAAACCCTACAAACTAACAAGCACACTGAATAAAACAGAATTCTGTTCAAAAACATACGCATGATTTTTAGGGTACAATAAATCAGATTATATTGTTTAGTTCTTAGCACATAAGGTAAAATCCCAAATAACTACGTTGCTCTTATTTACATAAGACATTTACTAACGGAAAAAGCATCCTGAGGGACCAGGACCACCTTAACCTGCCAGCGAAATCAGACAGATGAAATATAACGTAATAAACATTTTCTTTTTACATAAAACCACCAAGTCTAGGGATGCAGGTAAACTGGAATGCAAATGCAAAGGCTGTCAGACAATCTTCTACATAAATGCCTTCCACAGTTCCATTTCAGAGACAGGGACGAGGGATTTAGGGGAGACAATCTCTGAATCAACATTTTACCTTCAAGTCTTTGCTTCAGTGACTTCTGACAGTTTGGCAAATTGGGGGTCATCGCGCTCAAAAGAAATGCTGCCAAAGCTCGGCTAACGCCGTCCGAGAGGATGGTATGGATTCCAAAAGCCTGCGCAAATGTCTGCAGTTCCCAGCATCTTGCTTCAAAATGTTATCAGATTGAAAACTTAAGCCATTCTTTAGACGTGTAATTTTAGCAAAGGATTGTCTAAATTATGAGATAATTAAGGTAATACTGAAAATCATATACCAAAAACTCCAGTCTCACGACATCCTGTTGTTCTGGGTGATCTGGGTGGGGGTGTGCAGAGGGGGACGTATACAGGGATTGACTTTGCTTCTAAAACTTTTTGAAAATTTTCCAATCTGATCTTATCTCACATGTTCCCTCCTGCACGTTCAGGAACCCACCTCGTGAGAATTAGACACGAGGCCACCAACACAGTCCACGTAAACACAGATCTCCCCTCTCATTCTCCCACTGCTCTAGGCTGACCAGGTGCCCCTTACGCAGGGCGGCCGCCACCTACAGCCCATTCGAAATCCACCGTAAGCTGAAGCTGAATACAGGTACAGACGCTCTTCAACATGTAACAGGGTTACGTTCCGATAAACCCATCATAACGTGGAAAAATCACTACATTGAACCATCGTAAGTCAGGGACCATTTGTATACCTCACCTGTGACAGTCCCCAGACTTTAGACCCTTGACTGTTCCTCCTCTCTGTCTAACATTACTTTCACAATTATTCTACAGAGAATATTTTCCTTGAAAATATGAAGATTTATATGCTTAAATACTCAAATGTTATGCACCAGAGACAAAGAAACAGTAGTTTAGAAAAAGAAAACAAGAAACCTGAAAAACTAAATGTTATCTTATTTTCAAAGAAAGAAGCCCAAACACCCTAGTTTCAAAATTCAAATTTGACTCTACTCTAAAAGAGGAAAAGTCATACATTTCCAAATTCCATAGAAACATTCAAAATCCTAGATGTGTTGCACTCCTTTATGTCAAATTTTATATAAATGAATTTCAACGTATCAGTGCAGAACAGAACTAGAAAGAAAAGACACCAACATAAACCTTCAATTATTATTTAAGAATGTTATGAATTCAACCAAAATCAGATTAGAAAACTCAAAGAGATATCAGAAATTGGCCTTTTTAAGGAAATCCTAAAAATATTTACCATTTGGAATAACTTCTATACATCAACCTTGAGAATCTTTTTAAAAATCAGTTGATTATTCTTGTCTAGCTCTGTGAAATTTTTCTGAGTAATTTCACTGGGAGGAAACTGGATTCAATTTGTACTTTCCCATATGGTAACGGAGTAACAACCGGCAGGCAAGACGGCGGAGGGAGAGAGAAGACATAAAATACAGGATGAATCACCATGGGTAAAACAAATTTTTTTAAAGTAGGGGTGGCTGGGCGCAGTGGCTCACACCTATAATCCCAGCACTTTGGGAGGCTGAGGTGGGAGGATCACGTGAGCTCACGGGTTGGAAACTGCCATGAGCTATGATCACACCACGACACTCCAGCCTGGGCAACAGAGTGAAACTGTCTTTAGGTAAAAAGAAAAAAAGAAAAAGAAAAAAGTAGGGGTAAGGAATTTGAAACTGTAAGTACAGAGAATCAAATTATATAAACATATAAAACAAATTTTTCTATCTTAAAAAAAATAAAATTAGAATGCTATTTTACTTAAAAGGTATAGCATGCAAAATGCTCTGTAACAGTGAAAAAAAAATACACCAATGTAAATTCTCACAATTTTCCAGTAAATGACATTTCTGGATCAAAAATCACCATTACAAGCCCTTTAATCAAAGATTTATTTTTTGTTTCCAGCATTACAATTTGCTATAATTCATAAACTTCCATCTCAGTAAGTTTCACGATACCTCACACAGGTGGTTGGGTCCACATGTTAAATACTCACTTATTCCAGCAAAGAGACCACCCGGCCGCCATTCTCACATGACCAACGCCTATGCTACCTGAACGTTTTAAAGTGCAGATGAGTTGTTTGATGGACACAGGTATGGTTTTTCATTGTATTTTCAATGACTGAGACTTGCATGTTTTTTCACCTTGATAACTTATGGTCATTAGAAAGCTATTTACTTACATACTATGCTGTAGCCAATATATCATGCTAAATGCCCCTCGTAACTGCAACAAACTCACAGACACACTATTGACTATATTATACAAAATCAGGACCATAAGTTTCAGTGTAAGAGATTTACTTGTCTCTATCTTAAAGCAAGAAATATCTCACAGTTCAGATTTACATAAGTAGTGCCTCTTTTTAAATAAATTAAAAATAAAATGCTATCCTGTCTGTAAAAATTATAAATATTTCTAGTCCATTTTACAGAATGTTAAAATGGTCATAAATGTATTATCTCCCAGTAAATAAACATTATGGCACTGAAGCCAGTTTAAAAAAAAAGTCATCACACTGGCCCATGGAAATATCTAGGATTACTTTATATCTCTTAACGTTAGAAAAAGTAAACAGAATAAGGGGAAAAAGCCAGGAAGAAAAAGAAATTTTACAAAATGGCAACTCCTATGACCTAAAAGAGTGTACAATAATGCCTGCATCCAACTCAGCAAACTAAGCCATTTCTGGAATGAACGTTTGTGGATGACTAGGTTACGGAGTGCTCTTCTCAGCACTCAGGTCAAAATCACAGGGGATGGAGAAATAATTTCCACATTTCATAAGGAAAGACAGACTTCGAAACGGATGGACAGTTTAAAAACCACATACCAAGATTTATCCAGAATATTCAAGATTGGCATTTTGATGGAGTGAAATCTTCAGTGGCATGAGAATTAAAAATCACAATCCTGTGTGGACGCCACTTACTGTTACCAACGTGAAGAAAGGAAACATGATTGCAAAGTACAACACACACGGACAGGCTAAAATGAGAAATTACGAACAATTTTAAGTAACCAAACTGTTCCCTATGGAAGCATAAAAACATGATTTTCAAATTGATTCAACCTGAATGTGTCTCTTAGATGTAAGAAGCAGATTTCATTCTGTGGCCTGTTGAACTGCTCTTTACACAAAATATTTCCTCCACCTTAAAAAAAAAACAGGCTTCTGAGTGGCTCTGACGCCTCCAGTGTGGGAGAGGAGGACACGGGCTGTGCAGAGTGGCTGTACGTACTTGTTTCCAAGGCCTCCACCACGGTGACTCATCCCACCGAATCTAGAGTATCTCCAAATCTACGTGTCGGATTTCAGGATTTCGTTTCTGGAAGGAAAAATCACCACCACGTTATTCACAGCAAAATAAAATCTTCTGTTTCTTTTTATTCCTTTTCATCACTAGAGCCACTGAAAACATATGGTCAAGCTATTTCACTATAGCGTACCAACAAGAGGGATATTTGCATAAGAAACAAGGTACGATCAGTAAGTGAGCAGACACACTACAAACAGTTAACAGTCCCACCTCCCTGAGTTGTTTCATGTGCTCATTAATACAGAAATGCACTAGTTCGTGCCAAGCATTCCAAAGCACTGAAAATATGCTTTAAATGTGGTGAAAGGAAAATTACTGCAAAACAATAATAATCAGAAAGAGTAAACTGATAATCACTTATTTTATGTGCTTCAGCAACAACCCCTACAGTCTTGAGCCGGGCACCGTGCTAGAAAAGGGAGCTATGATTATTAAATAAGACTCTGCTCCTGACCCTGAAGGACTCAAGTTAAATACCCGCCTACAAATTAAAGTAGTAGAGCCGATAATAAAAACAGTTAAACTTTACTGAGTACGTGCTCATGCGTCAAGTACTGTGCTAAGGGACTTTATGGGGCACACATGCATGTATGTTTTAAAATCCTCATACTAACCTAATTATTATTTCCATTTTACATATGGGAAAACTAAGGTTTGGCGACATTAACTACCCTGTGCAAAGTCACACTGCTAGTAAGTCATGGAGGCAGGACAGATTCCAGCCCTGACTCCAGACCCCAGGCTCCTAACTGTTACAGTGCACTAAATAGGAACACGGGGAACAAAATGAGAGAGCAATCGCTTTTGCTCATGAGATCCAGAAAGAGTCCAATAACGACAGACTCTCTAAGCTACGTTTGAACATGGGGAGTCTTCCAGACAGATGATGAAGAGTATCTGGACAGAAAAACCAGCGTGAGCAAAGGCGGGGAGCCCGGGAAGCTCGCACTGGCCCGACAGCAGAGTCAGCACAGAAGCTGCAGAAAGGGCAGGGCCATGACGAGGCTGGAAACAGCAGCAGAAAGCAGGTTTGTAGAAACGTTACGTGCTAGCTTATGAAACTTCAACTGAACAACAACAAATTCCATCTATTATCATATGCCTGCTCTGTGCCGGCCACTCAAGCAGACAACGACGAACAGGAAACAGTGTTTGCCAATGGACATGTGTCTAGAAGTGAGGTGATACAGGTAAGTGGGCAATTATAATACTCTTCTACAGACTACAGTAAGAGTTTGGGGTTTCTGTTTCTTATGAGTACACAAAGGAAGGACACCTAAATCAATTCGAGGGGAACTAAAAATGTAATAAAATGTAATATAATAATGTGAGAGTGGAGGAGGAAAAGGTGCATATAATAGAACTAAATCTGCAGCCATCAAAGAGGAGATAAATACTGTTAAATCAAGAGGAGCAGCATAAGACTTTTATGTAGAAATATGGCAATAAATAAAAACATACTAAAAGTATTAAAACTGGTTGTCTCTGAGAAGTATGATGAAGGAATGAGCAGGGTGATACTTGTGTTATAATCTTTTCAGTTGTTTGACTTCATAAATCTTGTGCATTTGATAAAAATTGCAAAGGTAAATCAACAAGGGGAGAAAACGCTCCTGTAAGTGATTCTGATAATCAATCAGGATGAACAATTCTAGCTGAAAAGTAACATCCTAGAACTATGTTCTTATTATTTGTACTCAAGGAATTCAGCTATAAAACTAAAATCTGGTACGATACTGGAGTTCTGCCCCAGGCAGGACTTTCCACCGAGTGGACACAGGGATTCTTCTCACCACTAGTGCTGCTCAGGTGGGCCTGGCTGCTCTCCTGGACCCTAACGTGAGCACGGTCAGGGACCCCAAACATGGAGGGCACACTTTTTCCTCAACTTTTTCTTTATTTGAAACTATTCCCTGTCTCTAGAACTCCTTAAATTCAATATGGAATAAAACACCATTTCTCCAGGCACAAATGAAACTCAATCTTATTTTCCTACTCCATTCAACCCCTACATATCCTAATCTGACTTGAAAAATTTAGATGTATAGGGGAAGTCTGACATTGTTCTATTTAAAAATCACTATATAACAAACGTATACTAATAAAAACTTTATCTCAAAGAAAAAAACCTAAAAACTTAATTTACTCTGCTTTTTAAATCACGTTTTCAGAGAGAAAACTCATCAAATTTGTATCATGTATGTGCACAATACAAAGCAGACACACGTTTCCTGAATGAATAAATGAATAAGAGAAACAGAGTTAATGTTTCTTAAAATTCAGTGTTTACTGCCTAGCAAGATACCACGTCCTTGGTAGAAACTGATATTTGTTAAAAACAAAACAAAACAAAAAAACAACCTGAAAATCAATAATTGGTGTCCAACTTACAATTTTCATTCATTTATTCAACAGATACTGTCAAATACACTATATCCCATGCACTGCTCTATGTCAATTAGATTATTTTATGTACCAGAGAGATTTTATTCCAATACTCATATATAGAGAAAAATCAAATTATATAATTTATTTTCCAATGCTACAGACTTAAGAAAATATAATAGGCAGATGCAACTAGAGAAACAAAGACAAAGTAAAGAGCAGAGCATTTAACTGGAACGTATGAGGAATTTGCAAATGCTATGGCAGCCTCCTAATTCCAGTAAAATCATTTCACTGGAAACACAGAAACCTTCATAGAGGGATAGGGGAGAAGGGTTTGTCTACACTCTGATGCATAGAAGTAGGACAAAAAAAATTTATGTTAACAGTTCAAAGAACTTCAAAATAATAATAAGGTATATTTTATAATTCTCATTTTGTAATGAGAATTTAAGAATTAGTCTCTATTAATTTTAACACCATTACTTAGAACTATGCAAGTTCTAAAATTTTGAGCCAAAAGTATCATCTATTCTAATACTCAATGGCATTACTCAACAGAGATGGCTATACTGGTGTAGAATTATATTAATGAGTGTGACCTTCCAAAGTAACTCAATAATAATTAAAATTTAAACTTGGAAGGCAACCACGAGATACTAAAAATGTGAGCTTATGCCACTGTACAAAGTTTTGTGTCCAAAAGAGAATCAGCTTATTTTCATGAATATGAACCACAATTGCATTCATGCAATTCCTTTTGGTTTGGTACCTCAACTATGAAGAACTTTCCTTTGACTTAAGATTAATAATACTTTATCACTTTAACCAGAGATGTTTCCACCTCAATGTATGGATTAAACTTAGCTTACTGGTTTGACAGACTTATATAATTCAAAAACACTATTAATGATTTAATAGCATTTAGTTTAAATATAAAGGTAGCTAAACAAAAACAATAAGCTTATCCGATTGTGATAAGAATAAATATAGTTGAGAATCACCAATTTGGTAATATTTTTTTTTTAGAGACAGGGTCTCACTCTGTTAGCAGTGGTAGGATCATAACTCACTACAACCTCGCATTCCTGGGCTCAAGGGATCCTCCTGCCTCAGCCTCTCGAGTAGCTGGGACTACCGGTACATACCACCATGCCTGGCTAATTTTTTTTTAAATTTTTAAATTTTTGTTTGTAGAGCTGGGGTCTCGCTACTATGTTGCCCAGACTGGTCTCAAACTTCTGGCCTCAGCTCTTGTCCTTTGCTAAGAAAGAGCAAGGTTCCTAGAAAACTTTCAAAATACTTCTAATTTAAAAACAAACAAACAAAAAACCTTTTATTTTAAAGACTAAACAGGCAATACGGAATAGTGGTTATAAGTGTAGAATTTGGAACTGAATAACAGTTCAAATCACAATTATCCTATGTCCTTGGGTAAATTATCCAACTTCTCTAACCCAATCATTTTCTTGCTTATAAATCCCTACACCTGGGGTTCCTGAGAGTGTGGAAGGCATGTGATGCACTCGGTGTCCGATGTAGAGTAAGTGCCCCAAAGTTGGTTATCATTATCATGTTATTTTTATGAATACATCTTACTTTCAGTTCCTTCTCAAGTCTATCTACTTCAGCTCCTAAAGTATCAATAATATTTTCTCCATGTTTAAGCATAAAAGTCTCTAGCTCTTCAGGAGTTTTCACTTCTTGAATTTCCTATAAAGAAAATGAAAGCAAGAACAAATTAATTTCTAAAAAATTCTTGACAATTCCTTTAAAAAAAATTTATAACAAACACCATTAAATTTAATGGGAAAAAAAAAAAACCAACTTTAAGCCATAGGCAATGGATTAGCTATTTCCAAACGCTACACTAATTTTGCACTACAAAATTAGTAGGAAGAGAATAGACTATTCAAGAAATGGTGTCAGAACAATCATTTTCTTGTGAGGAAAAAGTATTAAATCCCTACCTCAGACTATTAAACAAATAATTCTAAGTGGATTAAAGACCTAAGGGTAAAAAGCAAACCACAAAACTTAGAAGAGAATATTTTTATGATAATGGGATATGGAAGGATTTTTCAAGCAAGATAATAAGAAACACAGAGGAAAAGATTATAAATTTGACATTAAAATTAAAAACCACATTAAATCTTCTGTACAACCACAGAGTGAAAAGTCAAACTAGAAAAAGGTATTTGCATATGTATAACTGTGGAAGAATTAGTATTGAGCATATTAAAAATAAAATGCTTAAAATCTGTCAGAATAATAAAAATTAACTAAAAACAAATTAAAAAGCAAGAAGCAATGTAGACGAAATTCCAGTGGTCAATGGACTTCAATGTTTATTAACCTCACTACTCTGAGAAATAAAATTAAAACAAGATACTATTTCACACCTATCATTTTTTAAAAATTTCAAAACTTTACCAACACAACCAGGTAAAAATATGAAGCAACAGAAACTCTGATACACAATGGTGGCAGTTAACCTGACACACTTGAGAGAACAATCTGGCAATTCTCCAGGGAAGCTGAAGATAAGTACACTCAATGGCTGACCTATTTTAAATCTAGCTATCTATACACTACCTTACAGAAACTTTTGCACAGTGCACAAGGAAACACGTATGTGAACACGGAGAATGCCACCATGGCACTGTTTCGTAAGTGTCCATCAGATAGAGACAGGATAAATAAATCGCAGTATATGCACAGGATGAAATATTATATAACAATGAAAGTAAATTAACTAGAGGCACATAAATTAACATGGAACAATCCCAAAAACATGCTGTTAAGCAAATTGTAGAGAGATACATACAGTACAATACCATTTATACCAATTTATAAACATTCCAAATGCTACATATTACGCTAAAAAGTGCTGAAAAGTATAAAAATCTGAATGGAAATGATAGGTACCAAATTTAACATAATGTCTAATTCTAAGGCTAGAGAAAGAAGAATAGGATCTAGAAAGAGGCAACAGGGGCCTGAACTGTTTTTGTCATGATTTACTTCTCTAGACCTTAAACAAGGTCAAAACATAACATGGCAAAATGCTAAGATTTGACAAAGGCCAAGCAGTAGCCTCTGTGCTATTCATTGTATTATCTTCTGTAAATTCTCTTTTATTCTTAACAAAAAAGCACGGATTCTGGAGTCAGATCTAGATTCCCACCTGACGCCATACATACGGCTCTGCAACTCTGGGCAAGTTACCTCATCTCTCTGTGTCCCCATCTGCCCATATGCTAAAATGAAAATGTCATTTCTTTACCCCACAGGGTTGCTGACGGCAAATTAAATAAAACAGACAAAATGCCTGGCACTTAACAAGCACTTAATAATAAGTTTGTTCTTCTGCTATCTCCTCTGAACCACGCTATAGTAAATAAAAACGTCTGTCAAATTTCGGAACCTAAGAAGCTGAGAGCTGAAGTGACTTTAAGATCTGTTAAAAAAAAAAAAAAAAAAGATTTTTTGTTTGCTTTAAAAGTAAATTTTCTAACCCTCAGCCCCTCAGCTATATAGGAAAATGATAAATACATAAACTTACTTGTAGCATTTGATCAAAATCTTGTTTTTCCAAATACGATCTTGTAACAACTCGTCCATCGAAATCTACTTCTGCCTTAAATCTTACTTTACCCAATCCCAGATCTGTGGCTTTGACATCATGAATTGCCCTGCAATCAACAACAATACACACAAATTTATACACATGCATCACATACGTACACACGTATATACTTTAATAGCACAAAGTCTAGAATTCTTGTTTTTTTTCCTGCTAGTGATGAAAAATGGACTAAGATGGCTTCAGAGCATTCACCATTAAGTGCCACCTAACACTTTCCAAGGTTTGCTGTCCATTTAGATTTCTTTGCATAATGCCATATAAAGGCACAAGCTTAACAAATGTTATTTTATGGTAATTTGTATACATATGAGTTATAAAGCTTGGGTATTAAAAAATCATTAACTCAAAATCGCTTTTCTAAAATGTTGTGTTATCTCATAAACCTTTTTTTCCCCTGTATCTACTTAACA
Source organism: Eulemur rufifrons (assembly GCF_041146395.1). NCBI lineage: Eukaryota > Metazoa > Chordata > Mammalia > Primates > Lemuridae > Eulemur > Eulemur rufifrons. Next base: position 36,854,879 of record NC_091006.1, read on the forward strand.
ATTTCCTAAATACCATTCACAAAAGAAAAATTTTTTTGATAATAGTGATTTAGAGTATACTAATCACTTTTATGTTCACTGGCTTCTTTAAAAGTCTTCACACAGTGCCATGAAGTTCTCTGGTAGAATGAGGTTAACGATATTAACAGCTACCGCGGGGGACCTGCTAGTGGGGATACGGAGCCAACACACGTGCACCAAACGCTCAGTACACAGCACCAGCCACAAGGCAGGCGTCTCAGGGCGGCTTCCATCACGCCGTAGGGTAGCACCCTTACTTTACAGGTGGTAAGACGGGCCCAGAGGGGCGCCCGCGACCTGCTCAAGGTAACCTCAGTAAACTTGAAAGGACAGAAGTAATACAAAGTATATTCTCTGACCACAGTGAAATAAAACAAAGCAGTAACAGAAATAAATTCGGGAAACTCGCAAATACGTAGAAACTAAACAATATACAAAAAGAAATCAAAAAGGAAATAAGAAAATATGGTAAGACGACTAAAAATGATAAAACAGGCCAGGCACAGTGGCTCAAGCCTGTAATCCTAGCTCTCCGGGAGGCTGAGGCAGGAGGAGTTAGAGATCAGCCTGAGCAAGAGTGAGACCCCATCTCTACAAAAAGTAGAAAAAATTAGCCAGGCATGGTGGCGCATGCCTGTAGTCCCAGCTACTCGGGAGGCTGAGGCAGGAGAATCACTTGAGCCCAGGAGTTTGAGGTTGCTGTGAGCTAGGCTGATGCCACTGCGCTCTAGCCAGGGCAACAGAGTGAGACTCTGTCTCAAAAAATATATATATATAACATACCAATATTTATGGGATGCAGAGAAAATGGTACTTTAAAAAAATATATATATATATAGCTACAAATGTCTATTACATATAAAATATATATTTATATATAAAATAAATATAGAAAATATATATATATAGCTACTAATGTATATTAAAAGAAATATATCAGAACTTAACCTACCATCTTAAGACACTAGATGTCTTCAAAAGAGAAAACTAAACCATTAAAAGTTACTAAGTCTGGTACTGATTTTAAGAATGCCCAACTTCTGAGTTGGGTGGAGACAGGGACGGCAGGTGGGGTGGAGGGAGAACATTCAACTTCTGATCTTTTTTAAGAGACTGGGACTCACCATGTGACCCAGGCTGGAGTGCAGCGGCTCTTCACAGGCACGATCATGGTGCGCTACAGCCTCGAACTCCTGACCTCAAACAATCCTCCTGCCTCAGCCTCCCAAGTAGCTGGGCCTACAGGCACGTGCCACTATACCCAGCTCTGAATGTATAATCTTGATCTAATGAGGTAACTACTTCTCAAGATTAAACATACAGGGCATAGAATATAAATCTAGTAATCACTAATATGTTGCATTAATTCAGATATATAGGTCGTTTTTAAAAGATTTAAAGATTTCAAGTATAACCCAGAAGAAAAATGCCTTCTTAAAGTTTGAAAAAATATATATAGCTAGTGGAAAATTAGGATTTCAGAAGTTTGTTCTTTTACTTTGTTACAAAACTATAAGGCTGCTGAACTGCTGAATTTCACTGAAAAGTACTGTTAGAACTCTCTATCTCTTCTGCTGATTATTTCCTAAGTCTTCAGTTCTTTAGTCTTACACAATTTAAAAGATAAGGAAAAAAAAAATTTTTTTTTTTTTTTTTTTTTTTTTTTTTTTTGAGACAGAGTCTCCCTTTGTTGCCCGGGCTAGAATGAGTGCCGTGGTGTCAGCCTAGCTCACAGCAATCTCAAACTCCTGGGCTTAAGCGATCCTCCTGCCTCAGCCTCCCAGGTAGCTGGGACTATAGCCATGTGCCACAACGCCCAGCTAATTTTTTCTTCTATATGTATTTTAGTTGGCCAGATAATTTCTTTCTATTTTTAGTAGAGACGGGGTCTCGCTCTTGCTCAGGCTGGTCTCGAACTCCTGACCTTGAGCGATCCACCCGCCTCGGCCTCCCAGAGTGCTAGGATTACAGGTGTGAGCCACCACGCCCGGCCAGGAAAAAAATTTTTAATAAGCTAAAATGGAGTCTGTTTTCAAAAGAAATATACGTGATATTTAATTTGGTAATTTTTCCATGAAAAAAAATCTTTCAAAATATGTTCAATTAGTAATTGCACTACGAATATAAGGTAAATATAAACATTAATATAAAGGTTCCACATGAAGTGTTTTCACATTAAGGAGCCAACTACTCCTATTACATCTGACTGTTCCTTATTCTAAAAAGTTCAAATATACAGAACTTAAAAGGAAACTTTTAAGGAGTTTCCTAAATTCCTATTCTTGCTTCCCTCTAAGATTATAATTCTAGAAAGAAACGGATTTTAAAAAGTTCTGAAGGCCAGGAACCCCGAACTCCCTCTGGCAGTATTCACAAACCGAGCCTCTCCCGTTTCCGGCCCGTCTGCGGGGAGCCTGGGCAGCAGCTCCGGGCAAGGCTGACCTGACGGACGGGTCGTTCTCCAGGAGCTCGGTCAGCCGCTGCACCTGCTCGGGCTGGATGGACCGCCCCAGCAGCGCCTCCGTGTTCGTGTAGATGAGGAAGGCCGAGACCACGCCCAGCAGGGTGCCCACGCCCAGAGAACCCAGGCTGTCGTACAGTGGATTGCCTGAACAAAGCACACGGGACACCAGGAAACACGCATCGCTGTTATCCCAAGGAGCGTTAGAGCAAAGAACCAAAACTAGTAAATCAAGGCGCTCAAAATTTATTCCTAATTCTTTTAATTACTCCCTTTAATGACTCCTGATAGTTTTACTATACTACAAAATGGGGATGATACAGCTTGCTTCCTATTACTTAAGAGTATTATTCAATTTAACTGTTTCAGATGCTTTTTGCATCCGCTCAGTACACAGGTTCGAGACACCACGATGACATAATGAAGGGTACATTTCCTTTAGATTTATCAATAGTACTTTTCCTACACCAGACAGACAAAATAACTGAAATCAAAAGGTCAAAGAAACCACCATTTTTTTCTTATTTTGACCAATGCTCTGTGAGAGAATTAAATTCTACCAAAAATAATACGAGTGACTCTCTTCTCATTCAACCAAAGACTATATACAGTTAGTACCACTCTAGATACAAAGGAGAGAAATTAATTCGTTACATGCTATGAGCGCCTCAAGGTAGGAGTTCTCAAGCGTGTTTCCTGGACTGGCAGCGTCAGTATCACTGGACAGAAATGCAGATTCTTAGGGCTCATCCCAGACCTTGTGCCTCAGAAACTCTGGAGCTGAGGGTTAGTACTCTGCGTATTCCCAAGGCCTCCAGGTGACTGGAACATTTGCCTTAGACTGTTGGGGCTTAGTTCTCTCCCAGAACCAGTGAGAAAGGACGGTTTACTATCTATGAATGTACGGGCAATATTTATACAGCAAACACCAATAAATATTATTAATATATTTTAAATCTTCATAGTAAATTTTACACAGTATCTTTTTATTCCAAAGATGAAATACCATGTTATATTTAACTATTTTAATGCTTGATAAAACATACATTTTGCTAAAAAAATCTTAATTTATATACTAGTTTTATTAACATTTAGTCAAAATTTAACACTAAAAAGTAAACTCATTTATCCACAGTAAGTGTTAAAAATAACCCTTTGTAAAACATAATCCACTAAAAGGTTTGTAATTATTGGGCTCAAAACCAAATATAGTTCTTTAGAAATCCAGAATTATTTTTATTTTAAAATATACTTGCATGTAAATAATACTACAGAAATCACAGGAATATTAGCTGGAAGAAAACACTTTTTAAAGAAAACATTTCTTGGTGTGTTACTCAATGTAATTTAAATAAATTAGTTAACTGAACAAAATTTAATTCATGTGAAACATAAACATATTTTTATAAGTTCAATTTGGTTTCTAATATTATGTAAAATAAAATAAATCTACTAAAGGTTGACTTATGCTCACTTCATCAGGACATACAGTATAATTGGAAGGATAAGGAGAAATTCAGCATGACCTCTGAGCAAATGACACACAAATTCATAAATTGTTCTGTATTTTTTTAAAAAGCTGACGTAAGTCATACTTTTCATAAGCCTAAAATTTTGCTAATAATTCATATATGAAAAGCATCTAAAACTATAAGGTCAACCAGAAAAACAATACTTTTTACAAATATTTAGGATCATAACGAATATTGGAGAATGCTGATTCAACAGTTTTAAAATTTGTGTTCAAAATGAGAAAGACTATTCGTACTTCACACTATTTGAAGAAACAGTGAAGAACTGTGGGAGCTCGTCACCTAAAATTATTTTGAATATATAAGAACAAATGGGGAAGGATGAAAACAGTTCCAAGAGAATTCCAACTTCATAAATTGAGTCTTTTCATACCAAACGGTTCTTTTGCTTTAGAACATAAAAATGAAATGGAGTTTCTGTCTTCTCGTTTACTTGCATTGCACTGGCCCCAAACACTTAACCAGCTACCAAAATGAGGATGGAACCAACGCACAGGGAGTTAAGGAAACAGGAAGGCAATGTTACTACTGGCAGCAAGAGTGGAAAACACAAATGAACAAGAGCCACAACACTCAGTAAGTCCTCACTGAACACCGTCAATACATGTTCTCGGAAACTGAGACTTTAAGAGAAACAACTATATGTAATGAAACCACCATAAACAAGAGTTGTTACTACAGCATATTTCTGGTCACAAAAACATCATCAAATTCTTAAAGAACCAAAACACTTCTAGTATTAAACATTGAAATATATGTGAGATATACATACATTTAATAAAAACTGATAAAAACTAAGCAAGATAATTATCTGCCCAATTTTTGGTGCCTCAGTGAGTGAGGTGATCACAGTGGTGGTGGGTTAAACCAAGCAACAAATGCTTGCGCAGCAAAAACCGCAAGGAGCACCCACCGCCATCCACGTTCAGACACAACACAAACGCAGGGGCTCCCTGAGTTTGCTGTCATGCATCTGTATGACTGTGGTCTACTTTGTGAATTTTTATTTGACAATGATTTTTATTTATGCAACTATTTTCCAACCAGCTTATTGCAGTTCAGGGTCACAGGTGGCCAGACCCTCTCCCAGCAGCTCAGGGCACAAGAAACCACCCCCAGCAGGACGCCATTCCCTCAGGGCACACTCACACCCAGTGGCTCACACTGAGACAGGCCAATGAAGCTAACACTAACATGCACAGCTCTGGGATGGGGGAGGGAGCTGGGGTGCCTGGAAAAACCCCACACGGACATGGGGAGAACATGCCAACCCCTCACAGACATGGGGAGAACATGCCAACCCCTCACAGACACGGGGAGATCATGCCAACTCCACACAGACAGTGACCCCAGCCAGGAATTGACTGTTTTTTTCCATCAACCTTATAATGAAACGTTGAATGAAACAGTGTTATCTAAGGACCTGCTGTATATTTATTTAGAACTTTAGAGTTTATTAAAGTTCTCTCTCATACTATCTTAATTAACCTGTGAAGTTACCAAGGCAAATATTATCCACACTATTACAGGGAAAGAAAGAATTTAAAGTTCAGAGTGACTGCATAATTTATTAATTCACAGCTAGAAAGGTTTAGAGGAATCTTCTACTAACAGCCTTTCTTATTTCTAATTTACAGAAATTTCTAATTCAAAGAAACTTGAATGAATACTTTCACTAAATGTCTTATACAACCAATGATTAGTATGGAATTAACACTGAACAATCTATTGGTTTAATATTATTCAATGAGGTAAGAGAAAATTCCCACATATTAAAGAATTATTTAAGTAGTACAAATAAATCACCTGTAATTTAAGAAATACTCACCTGTTATAGAAGTAAGACCCATGCAAGTGGCTGCTATTATCACTCCCAAAACGGCTGCAGTGTCTTCCAATAACACAACATTGGTACTAGGATCACGGCTTTCCATTACTTAATCATGGGGGGACAGACAAGAAAAGAAAATTTCTGAAATCTTAACTTGGCACTATCAGGTAACATTTTAATAAGTATCCACGTAAAATCAGGATACAAATTAAGATAAAAATGTATGAGAGATCATGATTTTAAAATCCCTGTTCAATGTAAACACAATTGCTTGGCTTAAATGTCAACAATAATTTATATATAAAGTCAAATTGCTTTCTCAAGTTATAGACGCATCTATAGAAATACAGTGGTTCACTTAAGTCAAATCCAAATATATCCATGTTCAAACTGCATTACATTTACATTTCTCCTTTTAAAAGAGCTGAAGTATATACATACGTACGAGCCACACAGGGACCTAACAGTGAGATATATTTTGTACACATCTAGTAGGAACAAAGCAATAGCACTAGGTAATTTTAAGCAAATAAAGGAGACGAAACAAACACTTGGCTTCTAGAATACGTACCATACTTGTAAAATGTCATTCCTTTGGCCTGAGCGCTCCTACGAAGCTCATTTACGGCAACAAGAAGTGTTGCTGGAAGAAAAGCATTTATATTAGCAAGGCAGAAACTTCGTGCCTCTGAATGTCAATAAAGACAGCATCTCAAAAGGAAAGTAAACCAGCACAACATTTTAACGCCAGGGCTGGCAATCAGGAAAAGTCCCACATTGACCAGTCATCAAGAGCCCAATTAATCATGACAATAAAATGAATCCCCTATTTCTAAACCATAACTAAATATAATTACTATAACAACATCCTTAATGTATTGAACAGCTTCCATTGGGCAGGAACCACACTAAGCATGACCACGTTTGATCCTTCCACTCTTTGGAGGCAGGTGGTGCTATCAACATCGTACAAACCATCCAAGATGAGGGGCCCCGTAAATACATACGATTATGACTGACCTGCCAAGTCAAAATAATATTAAAAAGTACTTCTCCACTCCCACTGCTTCACTTGACCAAAAAATAAATAACTAAATAAATAAACGCAGTTGCATACTGATATTAGCAGTTCCCCGTCACAATACTGCTCTAGCTGTGTATTTCAGAAACTCTGAAATATTCATATTGCAAAGAGAGCCTTCTGATTAACACTACCAAAACCTGCTTTTTAAAAATTCAGTATAGGCCGGGCGCGGTGGCTCACGCCTGTAATCCTAGCACTCTGGGAGGCCGAGGCGGGTGGATCGCTCGAGGTCAGGAGTTCGAGACCAGCCTGAGCAAGAGTGAGACCCCGTCTCTACTAAAAATAGAAAGAAATTATATGGACAACTAAAATATATATATACAAAAAATTAGCTGGGCATGGTGGCGCATGCCTGTAGTCCCAGCTACTCGGGAGGCTGAGACAGGAGGATCGCTTGAGCTCAGGAGTTTGAGGTTGCTGTGAGCTAGGCTGACGCCACGGCACTCACTCTAGCCCGGGCAACAGAGTGAGATTCTGTCTCAAAAAAAAAAAAAAATTCAGTATAAACTGGCTACAGTGGCACATGCCTTTAATCCCAGCTACTCAGGAGGCAGAGCCAAGAGGACCAATTGAGCCCAGGAGCTCAAGGCCAGCCTGGGCAATACAGCAAGACCCCACCTCTAAAAAAAATATTAATATATATAAAATAAAAATTCTACATAGTTATGTTTATATACTCCATTTCAAATGTTCTGAGCATTCTGACATATAATACTCGAGAACAAACTTTCCCCTGTCCTCAAACAGGGGTGGAGAATCTACAGCCTTCTAGATCCTTAAGGGTGGCCTTTTGACTGAATCCAAATTCTACAGAACAAATCCTCTGGATTCCGCCAAAAGGCCACACTTAAGGATCTAGAGGGCCGTTTCCCACCCAGACTCATCCATTATACAAACAATCATAACATACTATATGAAGACTTTATTCCCTAAAAGTAGACAAAGCTTAGATTCCTATTCCCCCAGTTTTCTTTAATCAATGGACTGCTGAATATGTTACTAAATTAAGAATAAAGAGATACTTTGTGACAGTACATACCTCCTTCAGATACCAATGATCCTGCTAAAATACAATATGCCTAGAAAATAAATATTAAAATGAATCATAAATTCAGTATTTCACTAAACAAGTACAATTGTTCATGCATAAAGTCTATAATGTCTAAACAACACAAATTCAAATCTAAGCCAGACAAGAAGGATATTAACGGGAAACAACGCCAAAGAGGACAATGACATGAGTGAACATTTGACATCTGGGCTGGGGACACCAGATGCAGTAGGACCCACACCCATGCTCAAGTTAACTTCTGGGTTTTGCTTGGATGCCTAGTACTAAGAGAATCCTGATTCAGAAAGATAAGTGGTTATAAATAGTAATCAATTACTTTTTCTGGTAACACTACTTTCCTTGCAATTCTAGGACATTCTTCAATTAAATAAAGATGGCAAGGGAAGCTTTATTCCAAGGTTATACAAATAGTTAACTTAGCAACATAAATTTTTAAAAAATTTTAATGAAATTCAAGCCAAACATCTAGAGAATTTTCAACATACCTTTTTGGAATCCTAGGCTTTCCTAAAATAGAGGTTTGAAAATTTTCTACCTAGTCCAACACTCTTAAAATTCTTTTAAGGAAACTGAGATCTTCCAAGGTTAAGTGATTTGCCTGAGTACACAGAAGTGATAGCAGAGTAAGAACTAGAAATGCAAGCTTTCTAGGTTCAATTCTAGGCTCTTTCCACTGAATCTCTCAAAATGAAACCGAACTAAAAGAGTAGCTATACTTCCCAGTAACTATTTTTAATCCTTCCATCCTGAAAGTATTTAAGACACACTCATCACCCAATAAAAGGCAATAGCATGTATCGGCCAAAGACTGCAAAATAATATCTAATAAACATAAACTGGTTTACGGTGTGTTGAATCTATTATTTATTTAACAAAGTGCCATCGATTAATAGAACCCCATTTAGTTACTAAAAGACACAAGAGCTTCTAGAAGCTTGAAAACTTAGACACAATTGAAAATTTAACTATTAATAATTACTTAATCTGTAGCTCCAGAGACTGCTTTGCCTTTGTAGAGTGATGACGTACAAACTGGACGAATGCTAAGACAATGAGTAACTATGAACTGGCCAAGCCTTTCCGGAATGGAGGCAATACATTTGTCTGTTTAATGATATGCATTGTGGGAAGAAACTTAGCCAATAAAAACTGCAGGAAACTAGTGAATAACAAATGTAAACAAGCCCAGTTTAACAGACGTGCCATCATGCAGATGTGTATGGCGTGAGGGGAGGTTAAAAGGAGATGGACTCTCTCCGGTTCTGGCCAGGACCCACAACAGAGACGCCCCCACATCCCACAATGAGGCTGTATGTTATCCTCGTTCTTTGACGTCACTATGACAAAGGCATTCTACTCTACTCAAGCACTGTGTCACATTACTTCGAAACTGAGGAGAAGAGGAGAGGAGAGGATTACCCATAGAAGGGATTCCATTGGCTGAGGGTGAAGCAGCCCCATGACCCCATGGTACCACGACAGTCCTGCACCCATCATGAAAATACCAACACCACTAATGAGCGAAGAAATATAGCGCATGTTTGAAAATCCATACCTGAAAAATAAAAAAGAAGGTAATACAGTTTTTAAGGAGTACAAAGGGTTTCCTTTACAAAATATATGCTTAATAGGTCAATGAAAAAGACAACAAAAAAAATCTTAGAATAATCACCAAACTCAAATCTAATCAGAAGAGCAATCTATAAAATGGAAAAAGACTGCAAGTTCTTTGAAAACATATAAAAATAAAGTGAGTATCATTTGAGGTATTTTCTAATCCCTTTTCCATATAGTCTATTTTGGTTTAGTAGAGCTACTTTACTATCAAGTACTACAGACGCTGGTAAAATTAATCTTTTTAAAAAACGCATTCAGATGCTGAATGGGGTAACATTTCAATTTCCTTGTAAGGCAGCTTCTAATTGAGTATTTTAGTCCTTTTTTGCAGCCAATATGTGATTTATATTACCTATAATGTGATGCTTGACAATGAACAGTTTACTACATATAGTTTATTGCTGGTTCTGAATAGTTCTGAATAGCACATAGCAACTATCAACTATTACTAGAACTGAGAGCTTCGCCCAAAAGGGTGTTTGATTTTAAAATCTCAATTATTTTCAAGTATCTCTGGTAAATATGTACATTGTTTCATATTATTGTAAGTACCAATACAATGCTCAGCATTAAAAGAACTAAAAAATACGACAACTATAGGAGGAAAAGAATCACTCATTCATAAAAACATTTCCTGAGAAATTTACTCCCAAACTCAAACTCTGTGGCACCCTTCTGGGAGACAGAAATTTAAGCAAGAATTCTTAATCAAACTGCTGTTTGAATCCTGGGGAATTCCCAGTTCATACATGTGATAATGTGACAGCCAGCTCATTTAGAAAAATTTACTTTCTTCTAAAGTTCCCCCCCAAAGTAATATAGGATATATATTAATTTAAGTTAAAGTAAATTAAAATCTAAATTAAATGGCATTAATTTCATCTCAGGTGTTTTCAAAGAATTTGTAGGTTCTTATTGAAAATTTTAATTGTGTAGATCCACACTGAGCGATATGATAAGCTACTAGCCACATGTGGCAATTTAAATTAAAATTAATTAAAACTGAATATAGTTTATAATTTAGTTCTTCAGTTGCACCAGCCGTACTTCCAGGGCTCAACAGCCCCGTACAGTGACTACCGTATTGGACAGACACAAACTATTTCCATCGTTGAAGAAAATTCTGTTGGGCAGCACTAATGTTATAATTAAAAATATCTTGAGAAGAAATCTTTACAACCTAAAATTTAAAACTTTGACCCTCTGTTTTTAAACCTTTGGTATAGAAAACTGGCTAAGAAAAAAAAGAAAAATTCTAGAAATGGTAATTAGCAGACTAGAGAACCAGCTATTGTCTATACTAGCTGGCTGATAGTGATAGGATATTCAAAACATTATTATTTATAAGTTAACAGTAGTTCCTTGCTTTCAAGTAAAGAAAGGCATTTGTAAACAATAGACTCCTTTACAGAAATAACAGTGCATTTTTTTGTCTTAAATTGATCAAATTCTATTACTGAACAGAGTTAAAAAACGACGCATGTGGCATTCAAAGTTTTAGATGATTCTGTCAGTAGAAGCAACAGAAAAACATCTCTGTGTCAAACAGTAAGTACGGTGCTTGTTTCTGCAGCACACGGACTAAAACTGGGAAGATACAGAGAAGATCAGCCCAGCCTCAGCGCATGGATGACACAAGTTCGTGAAGCGTTCCACATTTAAAATAATGGGCATGATTCAAAATAATGTATTTTTAAAAGTATACTCATTTTACAAATAAATTAGAAATATTAACAAAATACTATTTCCCAATCACAATAGTAAGATTAAAATAAGTATGTATTTTACAGACGTTTTCACCAAAATTTTAGACTAGGCAGCCTATGGGTCTAAATCTGGAATATAAGTTTCCCTGGACCAAAATAAAACAGACTTCTAAGATCAAAATATGTGCTTTATGTTATCAAATATGGAGAGGACAAGATCTCCATGCTGTGTTACAAAGAATACAAATAATTTAAACTCCATTTTCAAATTATACCTTGAATTTACTTTGACACAGCGGTGAGTCCTGCATTTTAGATACCACAGTAGAAGAAATGATCAATCTTTAACAAACTGCAGATATATAAATTGCAGGAGATTTCTGAAATTCAGTTGCTTTTATTTCAATGACTTGTCGCCAAAACAAACAAAAACAAAATAAAGGCAATGTCCTTACGGATGAGAAGGATCTGGTGTTTGAACAGACTTACTGATGCCCAATGCTAGTAACCCCTGTGGAGAAGAGGGAAAAAAAGGTAAATAAGCATTAGCAAGATGGCAGGTATCAAATGGTATGGCCAACCTGGAGGGTGTGAGCTGACAGTGACAAAGAAACACTTAACATATGTGCATGTCCGATGGCCCAGCAACTCTGGATTCTAGTTTTACCTGAGAAAAATAAAGACGAACCCAAAGGGCTCAAAACACCATTGTTTATAATGATGAAAAACAGGAAGGGAACATAAATATCCATTAATTGGGAATGGTAAAGTAAGTGATAAACCATGAATTATTTCTACAGCAATGTAAAAAAACAGGGTGAGGGGAGATGTTTCTGTACTGATGTGAATAAAGCTCCCAGATATGCCATTAAGTGGAAGGGCGAAAAAAAGCAAGTTAGGAACAGTTTATGTTTCATAGTTTTTATAAACTACATATAATGTAAAGCACAGGAAAATGTCCGGAAGAACACACATTTAACTATGTTTATATCTCTGAAGACAGAAGGAACATTAAGGTGGTCTATAATAGCTGATTTTTTATAGGAATAAACAAACTTATTCCTCACTGGCAAAAATGTGCTGATTGTAATGGTTGCTATTTTGATTAATACAGATGTATCTGAGCCTTGTTATAATGATTTAAAATTCACGATCCAAAACCGCAATTACTTTTGCACCAACCTAATGTAAGTGGAGTTTATTAAAATTTCATTCTCCATTTATTTGCGGATAGTAGAAACATAACTGATTTCTGCATATTAACCTTCTACACTTATTGATTTTGAATGTTAAACCAACCTTACATTCCTGGAATAATACTCGATTATGATACATTATCATTTTTATATACAGCTAGACTCAATCTAATTATATTTTAAGGATTTTTACATCTATGTTCATGAGGGATTCTAGTCTGTATTTTTTTTCTCTTGTAGTGACACTGTAAGTTTTGGTGTCAGGGTTATGCTGGGCTCATCAGAGCAACTGCAGAGCATTCCCTTCTCTGTTTCTGAAAGTCTGTGTACTACTGGGGTTACTTCTTCCCTAAATGTTTGACAGAATCCTCCTGATACTGTCCCAGAGGTTACAGAGGCTCCCTTCACTGTTTTTCAGTTTTTCTCTCTCTGTATTTAGTATGGCTGTGTTCTGTTGTTACATATGCAGACTCACAAATTTTTTTTTTTTGCAGTGTCTGATCTGCTGTTACTGCTATACAGTGAATTGTTCATTTCAGATACATTTTTCAGCTTCATTTGGTTCTTTTCTCGTACTTTCAATTTCTTTCTTCATTGTGTTCACGTCTTCCTTTTCAACACATAAACAGAGTTGTGACAGCTATTTAACATCCTTGTCTGCTAGCTCCATCATCTGTCAACTGAGTCTGATTCTATCGACTGACTTTTCTCCTGGTTAGGAATCCGATTTTCTTGCCTCTTAGAATGTCCAGTAGTCTTAACATTGGAAGCTAAACACTGTGAATGTTATACTGAGTGATTTTAGATTTTGTAGTCTTCCTTAAAGACTTTGAGGCTTTGCTCTGGCCAGTCATTAAATTATCTGCAGATCAGCTTGATCCTTTAGAGCTCTTAGGGAGGTTTGTTAGGGAAGATTCTAGAATTACACTAAGGATAATTTAGCCCTGCCACCAAGGTGAGCTTTCTGTTGGCCTAGGTAATCAATGAGGACTCTCTCAGGTCAGCTGGTCAGAATGGGAACGTATCCCACCCTGTGTGGACTCCAGGAATTAATCAGTTTATTGCTCAGTTTCCTGCTCTGGTGGTTCTCTGCCCAGACTCATGCCCTGATATTCGGCAAAGACTAAACTCAAGGAAATTCCTACGTAGACTTCTCCAGCTTTTTGTCTATGTCTCCCTCCTCTGTGGAACTCTGCCTTGTAATTTCCAGCCACCTGAATTCAGACCCCCTCAATTCTGATCTGTCTTTTCAGCTCAATGAGACTGTTACCTCCTACCCTGCTCCACTAACCCAAATGTGCCTCCAAGCAAAAAGCCAGAGAGATCAGAGTCCAGTCATCTGTCTCCCATCTCTCAGGGATCACGGCCTTATTGTCCAATATACTTTGTCTAGGCTTTTACTTGCTTACAGCAAGAGACTAATTTCAGCCCCTGTCAGTCCATCACGGTTAAAAGCAGTTCTATACATAATATTTTGCAACTTGATTTTTGACTCAGTTTATCATAGTTATTATTCCAGGTCAGTAAGGTCAGTACAAAGCTATCTACCACATTCTTTTAAACCCCTGAATAGTATTTCAGAGGATGAACACTTAAAAAATTGTCTTCAGTGTTTTAAATAAAAACTAATATTGAAACTAACAACCTCATACATATCTCCTTGCCATATGTAAACATTTCTGCATTTCGACTTTCCTATGTTCAGATAAGCTTTCAAGAAAACAGAGATTATACATTACATATAATCCCCATCCCCTCTCCCCCTAGCCCACACCATGACTGACTGGTAAATTATTATACAGATAGTAGTTATTAAATATGTGTTGAGTATAAAAATTAAATTCAAGGCAAAGGTTATCAGTACTAATGGCAAACAGCTGTCTTCTTTCCTTACCTTTACAAAGGGTTTTAATCCATTTGATAGTGAGTTAGGTGAGTTCTCAGGTTTAATTTTTAATTACTATTGCTCTCCTTGCTCCTTATCATTCTATTATTATTTTTAACTTTGTCTTAAATATTCTTATTGTACGTCTCTTTCACTGCAGTTCTCCCAAATTTATTCTTACATAAGAGGAGTATAAATAAGTAAATACTGAAAAGGTATTCTCTTAACATGCCAAACTCTTTAAAATGTGAAATGATACAAAAGTAGACATTTTTACTGTATTATTTAAAAAGGCTTCGGTTTCTAGTATTCATAATTTAGGCCAAAGGGGGCTTAAAAGTTAATTTCATAAAAATTTTCCGTTTGCAAATTCAAGAAAGTAATTCAAACTACTGGTCTAATGTAAAAGCATTTGAATCACTTACATGTGACAACTTTATATCTTTTTCCAAGAAAGTAAATTCACTGGCTTTTACGGTCATTAAGAACTCGTATTTGGAGACCAAATTTCTCCTCAATATAAGAATCTCTTCTACAAAAGCCTCTACCCAAACGTTTAGTGACTGATAATCTTACACTTTACATTCCTTTGTTGGAAGTTCTTAAAGCTTAACAACCTGCTTTAAAATACCATCATTGTATTTTTTTGCACTTCATCGCTGAAAGATAACACAATTTTCATTTTCTTCCACAAGCCGACTACACGAATCATTCAGCTTTTAAACAGATCAACTTTTAGATTAAAGCCTAAGCTTTTATCCTCACCTGATTACAAGTATCAGACAATGAGTGAACAGCTTCTGAGAACATACTCGCTGAACCCGTGTAAATCCAGGCAAGAAATTTAAAGAAGCAGTTTAACCCATTGCTAGGAGAAAAGGAGAAAACAATTTAGGGTAGGTTTGGACAAAAATTTCTACCAAAAGCTTATTTAACCAACTGTATATACCTCTATACTAGATTCTGTTAAGAATAAAAGAATACTTAACCATAAAGAACATATTATACTATTTAGGTTACAAGAGTACAAATTTGAAAAATACAGATTACAGTACCACTAAGTACTCGAAGAGGCATGCTATGAGTAAGCACATTACTTCAGTGCATTTTCAAAACTGCTGAGCAAAGAGAGCTCTATGATCGGACAAGACGATATGCAAAGGGAATTCTGTTTCAGGCAGGAGTCTGCGCTAGACAGTGTCCGGCAGGCCGGCGTCAAGGCAGGTTTCAGTGAGGGCCTGTTCACTCGAGCAGGCAGACGCCAGAGCGAGGACACGTGCAGAAGCAGCAGTCTCAGCGTCACGGCAGCAGGCCAGAGGTGCCGAAACCGACATGGTTAACTCCGAGGAAGCGAACCGCACAGACTCCACCAGTAATGACCGACATGATTCACCTCAGGCACCAGACTGGCGACCTGGCATGTTCAACTGCAACCCTATTGTACAAATATAAACACCCTCATTTTATAAATGAGGAGACTGTACATCCCCTCTCCTCCATCTCAGATAATTTCTTGAAAAAATCGTATCTATTCTCGCTGTCTCAGTTTTCACTTTTTATTAAGTCTTCAATCCACTAAACAATTGCTTCTTGTCTTCCTTATCTCATTAGATTGTTCTTATCAATACCACCTACCATTCCTTGCTACTAAATTACTGGAAACATTTAACTTCTTGGAAGCATATGCCACTTTTCTTAAAACATTGTCTTTCCTTGGCTTCCATGATACTCCTGGCTTTCTTCCTACCTGCTCTCTACTCTTCCTCAAACTCATCTGTGGCTCTTTTTCCTCCACCCATTTCTTAAATGTTAGCATTCTTCAAGGTATTTTCCTGAGGGCTTTTTCTTCAATGTATGTATATTAAGAATAATACTTCAGTATATATCGTGTATCAGGTACTACAAGTAATTTACATACATTACATACATTCTTCTAATAAGGAAAGCTATAATCACTACCCGTTTTACTGGTGAGAAGAACTAAATCATTGACTATCTCACCTGGGTGCACATACACACCCCAAACTCAAAAATAAACTCATCATTTTCTCTGTTCCCACCTGTCCCTCCTTCCAACCTCCTTTCAGTGAATGGTGCGGTATTTACCCAATTGTCCAAGCAGAAGCCTGGGCACTATCGTGACCAGACCTTCTAAGAGCAACTTGGGCCTCTCCACGTCTCTCTGTTGGTACCACTATTCTAGTTATTCCATCATCATCCTTTCTCTGCATTATTCTAAATGCCTTCCTCTAGTCTAGTGCTCGCTCCTCCAACCCTTAAAGAATTATGTATTACATCTTTATATTTCCAGATCCCATCACAGTATCTGACACATGCTTTATATATACACTTAAAAATAACATGTAGCTTCAATTAGCTAGAAATATACTGAATGTTCTCAACACAAAAAATGATAAATGTTGGAGATGATGGACATGCTAATTACCCTGATCTGATTCACTGTATGTACTGAAACATCACTGTGTATCCCATGAATATTTACAATTGTTATTTGTCAACTAAAATTTTTTTTAAATAAAAGAACAAATTATAGAATTAATGCTTTCATATATCCTAAAATAATCATCAAAATGAATAAAAGGTAAATAAAACAATAGGAATCAAGAAGACAAGGAAAAAAGAGGCAAAAACATCAATTATGTTCTTCCAAGGTAAATGGGAGAAAAATAACAAGTATAAAGATATTCTTGGCCGGGCGCGGTGGCTCACGCCTGTAATCCTAGCACTCTGGGAGGCCGAGGTGGGCGGATCGTTTGAGCTCAGGAGTTCGAGACCAGCCTGAGCAAGAGCGAGACCCCACCTCTACTAAAAAAAAATAGAAAGAAATTATATGGACAGCTAAAAATATATATAGAAAAAATTAGCCGGGCATGGTGGCGCATGCCTGTAGTCCCAGCTACTCGGGAGGCTGAGACAGGAGGATCGCTTGAGCTCAGGAGTTTGAGGTTGCTGTGAGCTAGGCTGACGCCACGGCACTCACTCTAGCCTGGGCAACAGAGTGAGACTCTGTCTCAAAAAAAAAAAAAAAAAAAAAAAAAAAAAAAAAAAGATATTCTTCAGTAACTACAACCAGGTTCATTTAGTTACTCTAAAAACAACCTTGGCCAATTTGACTTTTGAAAAAAAGACTTCTATTAACTCCCATAAAAACAAGAGAGGATTTTCAGGTAGCAATTATTCTTAGATCTTAATCACATTAAAAATACACAGAGCACAAGACAGTGTCTACCTGAACTCATACTCTTCCACTTTATTGAAAATAGACTTATTTAACTCCTTCCTGAAACAACATAAACCTTGAATTCTGTAGCTAGCTAGCAAGTAATAAATTCATATATTTAAAGAGATATACATTAAAAAGAATACATTTCTATTTTAAAAGGCTTATTTTTCAATACTTACATGCAAATGGCAACCATCACCACTTTTCCTGGTCCCTTAAAGAACACTGATGCTGTTCTAGAGCGTGGCTGTAAAATAACAAAAACAGAAAACCTCCAAAATCTCCCAGAGAAGCACTATAATTGGTGGCCCAAAAAATTTCTCCTCTGTCAAAACTTCTGAACAACTAGGTTGACGTAATTATTTTTCTCCAGAATCTCTTCTTTAACACACTGACTGCCACACACAAAAAAACAGAAACTTTTCCTTGGGGCCACAGTGTTTTATTATGAAAACAGAATAAAAACTTCGAGTGTAATTGAAAAGTAAATATAAATAAAAAATGATAAATAAAAAAATTGATTTCTATTCATTTAATCCACGCTTTTATAATTAAATTGTCAATACTAATTGTAATAATAAGAACATCAAGATTTTATATGTGCTTCACGTGGCCCCAGGGTCAAAACTAGAGTGAGTTGAGTACAACTCACATGGCAGTCGATGTGCTAAAAAGCCTATCTGGGTCCTTTTCCAGAACCTTGCTTATTCTGCTTCCTTGTAATTCACGTCCTGCCTACTTACAGAAAGGATCTGAGTTGGCTACATAAAAACTAGTAATAAAGTGATAAAAATGCATTGAACTAAAATCCATACACTCTAAAATTGTTCCATTTCTTAACCAACTTCTTAGCTTTTATAAAAAAAGGAACAGCCAAAGCCAGCAAGTTTGCTGCTCTAATTTAACTCCTGACTGCTCTCTCAGAAAAAGAGCTCTGTAGTGAAAATAGTATGTTTAATTCCCAAACAGACCAAAACAAAAAAGAAAAAAACCAGTAGGGAAATACATTCCAGGAAATTTTCTCTTGAGCTAAATTTTCTTTTGCTGTTCCCTGAATATACACTTCCTTTGGCTTTTCTCAT
Organism: Eulemur rufifrons; assembly: GCF_041146395.1. Lineage (NCBI taxonomy): Eukaryota > Metazoa > Chordata > Mammalia > Primates > Lemuridae > Eulemur > Eulemur rufifrons. The sequence continues at coordinate 36,873,610 of NC_091006.1, forward strand.
GTTCTTCCGTCTCCCTGGAAGGCCTCTGTCTCCCACTGCAATCTGAGTGTTACCACCCTCTTCTCCTGTCCACAGAGAGTCCTCCAGATCACCCACACAGACTCGCTCTGCTACAAATCTACTATTGCACTTCCCATTTCTATCACAGCACTTTATACATTCCGAGGTAATCTTGAAAGATCTGGAAGAAGAATGTTTCAAGCAGAACATGCAGCAAGTTCAAAGACTGTGGAACAGAAACAGCCTGATGTACAGAAAGGACAAAAATAAGGGCAGTGCAGCAGAAGCACTGAGAAAAGAGAAATGGCAGGAGCCGGGCCGGAGACGTACGGGCAGGGCCACGGCCCACCGGGTTCTGTAGACTACAGAAAGGATTCTGAACTGTACTCTAGGTCAGGTCTCTGCTTACAATTATCCAGTGACAATTTTAAGCAGAGACTTGACACAGTCTGATTTATGTTTTTAAAAGATACAGTTTATAATGTGGAGAAAAAACAAAAGGTGGCGAAATCAATTAGGAGGGATTCAGGTAAGAGACGATGATGGTTTAAAGTTTCAATAAGGAAGATGTTAAGAAGTTGTCACACTAGGAATCTATTTTAGAGAAAATGCCAGTGGGACTTGCTAATGGATTTAAAGTAGTAAGAGACCCACAAAGAATCTCGAACATTTGGAGGTTGGATAAAGAAGCAGAGTCCTTTGCAAAGGAGACAGAGGAGGAGGAAAAATTAAAAGAGTACAAGAGAAAAAAAAAAAAAAAACCAGGAGAAAGATCATCTTGAGCTCCTAGAAGACATGAGGTTCCAAGGAAGAGGAATACTTCCTACTGGTGGAAGACACTTGAATACTTCTTCCTTACTTTTCTGATTTCCATGAGGAGAGGTTTCTCCCCACCCGCCTCCCCACAGTGACCTCCTGCACACGGCCCTCCCTGCCTAAGGCCCCTGGAGATTGTCTACGTTTAGTGAGGAAAGTCAGCTGGAAAGTTTGAGAGAATTTTGGGCGTGCTAAGCCCCCTCCTTCATTTTGGGATGTGGGACTCATTCTGTTCTGTCTTTCCACGGCTCTGCACCTGGGCAATTTACTCAGTAAGTCCAAATAAAGAGTCTGAGTTCTAATGCACGAGCTTGGACCCTGGAGAAAACAGGGGAGGGTAATAAATGGGGAGTGAAGTTTGAGATTTTTAGTGGGGCCATGCTCTGTAAGACTTTGTCCTTAGCAGTCACCACAGCTTATGACAATTCCGTCCCCTGGCAGGCAGGACACCATGGTCTGGAATAAGCAGGAATGGGGCTCAGTGAAGGCGCAGGTGCTGTGAGCTGGGCTACTACAACATAAACTGGAATTCTATAGGGGCGAAGTGGCCTAATACTACAAAGAAAGGTGAGGTGAGATTTCATTTCAGGCATTAGGGAATCAAAATGCTGTTTTTGCATGTTTGCCATGTTTTTCAGCCAGCTCTGCGGGGCAGGATCTTAAAGAGCACTTCTTAAGCTCCACATGGCCAACAGAGCAAGGGGTGAGCTTCCAACTGTAAAGTGTTGTTGGGCCAGGCCTTGAAACGCAGCGAAACCAAACACCTCAAATTCTGCACTGAAGTTAAGAGATTGAACTGTGCAGGAACAAGCCCTGTCCATATGGCTTCAGCTTGTACTTAGATTTGTAAACTGTAAACTCTGATCGTGGTTCTAAATGTCTGAGTTCTACTATTTGTTGACAACACAGTGTGTGTTTTATTATAATAAGAGTATGCTGTACCCTTTGGTTGCAGAGAAAAACTCAATGAAATTAATACAGGAACAGTAGAAATGAATATAAATAGTAAACACGTGACACGTAAGCTGAGAAATAAAAGAAAGGTTTGAGAACTTATGGGAGGGACAAGACAACACCTGCTTTTCCTATTTTTATATATATTTGGAAATTTTCACAAAAAACAAGTTTCTTTTATATTAGGAAAAATATAGAAAAGTTGGATAGATTTCAGAGAGGACTACCAGGAAAAGCAGCATGAATTGCTCAAAGCGTCACTGGTCCATTTCAAGGCAGTACTATTACCGTGGAGACAAATACATTAAATGGAGACAAAGGTACTTGCAGTTCTCTAAAGGACCACACCAAGAAATACACAAAATGAGAAACACAAGGGAGGGCCCAAGAAGGTGGAAACACATTCATGGGGAAACGCAGTAAAGGGACAACGAGAAGTCAGATGTGAGAGGGTCGGTCACTGCTCTGATGAGAGGATGCTTTTGGCAGAGCCACAGCACCGGGACTTCATTTGCCTCATTACTGGAGTACCCATGACACAAAGAAGAGTATAACAGAAAAACAGCTGTCTGGGTCAGAAATAAAAAGAAGATGTTTAATGTCAGCAAACAGGATTAGCACTAGGTTTTAGAGAGGGAAGGCACCATCTTCAGTGGGAGAGCGGCATTCCTAAAAGAAACAGGGAACAACAGAGGGAAATGAAGACCAGTTTTATCCTATTCAAACAAAAAAAAAAAATAGGTTGTAAGAGAAAAAAGCTCTATTCAAAACCTGGAACCTCTGAAAGCTGAGGAGCATCAGTCGTCCACAGAGCTCTGATAACACAGACTTGAGAGGTCAACAGCTCCTGCTGGAAACTCTGGTGAGGACGATCCCTGCGTGAAACAGACGTGAAGGCCAGGAGTGGGTCTCCCCGCAGGCAGGGCCCACCAGCCCTACTTATCACACGGCAAGGGGCAGGGGCAGCTGAGGCTCCACCAGAAACACAGGGACCAAAGGGAAAGTGGAAATTAAGAATATAATGAATGGCAAAGAAAAGCGTATCAAATAAGATTCGACTGGAATTGCCATTATTGCCAATTTCTAAACTCTGCAAAAAGGGAGCAAGGTCTCAAATGCCACCCACAGTGAAGACCAGCCTTCTGCCTGGACACAGGATTAACTTCTGGATAGCTGGTCCCTCCCAGCCAAGTTTAAACGAAAAGTCAAGTCTGCTCAGAGACTGCTTGGCACTCTGGAGGGGGTGGTGACTTTGGCAAGAGCCATGTCAGTGGGGTGGTGGGGATAAAAGCCCAACTGGACTGGGTTCAGGAGAAAACAAGAGGTGGGACAGTAAAGGGAAACTTTATAGACTTATCCTAGTATTAATTTCCTTCTAGTAGAAAGGAAAGCAGAGTATTTTGGCTCATGTGTAGATAGCAAATTTGTTGATGAAAAGATGAGGTACTTTTGTCAAAGCACATCTAATTTTTCAATGAAGCATGAAGCAGAGTCAACAGCTGGAAAGTAAAGAGTGAGGCTGTAGGAGGTTTGGGAAGAGAGAGAGAGGTATGTGCAATTGCTGCTTCACAGAGTGCGAAAGTAAATGTACTCTGGATGGTTAGTAAGAATGTCAGATAATAGCATCCATTGATTAAAGATGTCTATGAAAAGGAGAAATCTTGCTAAAACCTGTGAAAATAAAGTCTTTTCCTTCTTCTATATCTACATGTTTAAGGTTCATAACACGGTTATGAATTTAAAAAAAAAACATATCCCAGTTTTTTAAATTTCAAGAGAATCAGATAGAAACTAATAGACTGTAACTCAATAAACTACCATGTGCTCAAGAAAACCTTGGATTACAATCACAAACATGCTAAAGTTTCACAACGGACTTGCATTAGGATTCTGCTGTGCAATGCATACACACACATTATTAGAAACACATCCTTACCTTGGTGTTTCCCAAGAAATCTCTATATTCTCTTAATATTTTTTGGTTTCTAAACAGCCCTGTAAGAAATACAAAATAAATTTAGGTCATACATATTCTTACCAGTTTAAATTAACAGAATTATTCACTGCAAGACTATGTTAAATGTACTCCACTAGCTACCAGCAAAAATATTTATTATAAGAATCTGGATTTGCAACTCTATTAAAAAGTGGGCAAAAGACTTCAACAGATATTTCTCCAAAGACGATGCCCAACCAACAAGGACATGAAAAGATGCTCAAGGTCACTAACCATCAGAGAAACACAGATGAAAACCACAATGAGAAGCCACCTCACAGCCATCAAGATGCCCACCATAAACGAGAACAGAAAACAACAGGCACTGGCAAGGACGTGGAGAAACCAGAACCTCTGTGCACTGCTGGTGGGAACACAAAATGGAACACCTGCTATGGAAGACGACACGGAGGTGCCTCCCAAAGTTAAAAGCAGAACTGCCAGATAACCCAGCAACCCCGCTTCCAGACATCCACCCAAAGGACAGAAAGCAGGGCTCACAGAGCCGCCCACACGGCCGCGGTGGCAGCACCGCCGTTCACAGTGGTCACCAGGCAACGCAACACAGATGTCCGCGGATGGATGAGCGAACAGATAAAACAAAATGTAGTACGTACAAACAATGGAATATTATTCAGCCTTAAAAAGGAAGGAAATTCTGTCACATGCTACAACATGGAGGAACCTTGGGGACACTATGCTAAGTGAAATCAGCCAGTCACAAAGGGGTAAATACTGCACGATTCCACTTATACCAAGTGTGTAAGGTATTCAAATCCATAGAAACAAAAAACAGAATGGTGGTTACCATGGGCAACCACCCATGGGAAGGGAAAAGGTGGAATAATGGCTCAGTGGGTACAGAGTTTCAGTGTTGCAAGCTGAGAAAGTTCTGGAGATCTGTTTCACAACAATGTGAATATACTTAACACTTCTGAACTGTACATTTAAAAATGGCTAAAATGGTAAATTTTATGCTATGTGTTTTTTACCACAATAAAAAAGAGGTTGAGGAGAATCTGGATTTGTAATGAGATAAAGGTGGTCTGATAAGATTCTCTTCTCAATATTACCTTAAAAAAATGATTTATTAAAAGCCCCAAATTTTGATTTTTATCCCAAAGTTTAAAAATATGTGAAAAAATATTTTCATGGTACTGTGCTTTCTGAAATTTTTGTACTTTAAATATTTCATTTAACGTATTTACAAGGTTATTCATGGTATCATTTTATTAATAATAGCAAAACGATAGAAATGACCTATGGGGAATGACTGAACAAATCACAGAACATCCAGAGAAATCGCATTATTACAGGAATGAAGGAAAGTCCCCATCTACTGCTACGGGACACTCCCCACAACGTATCATTGTTAAAAAAAGCAATAACGGAAAGGATGTATAGTATGTCTTATCTATGCAGGAGGAGAGTTTAATACAAATAAAACACATTTTTTATGTGTGCTTATTTTCCTATATTTAAAAAATGGAAGCAGGACGGTGGCCATGGAAGTCGGAATCCGCTAAGGAGTGTGCCACAACTCATCTACTGAATCAACTAGCAAAATTAATTAAAAAAAAAAATGGAAACAATAACCCCAAGCTAATTTTTAAAAGTTACATATGCAAGAGGGAGGGTAAGAGGGTGGAAAGGACAGAAATGGAAGCCAGACTTCTCCGAAATATTTTGTTCTGTAGACTTGACTTTGGAATCGTGTAAATGTTTTAAATAATTATAAAATAAAAATAAAATTATTCCTAAAACTCAAGAGCAAAATAAAACAAACGAGCCTAATTGTGTATCTATCTGATGGTGTATCCATATAGAGAAAAATTCCAAGTGACTTTAAAACACAGAAATTTCACTAAACATCCCTAGTGGGATATATACTGAAGACAAAAAGAAAGCAAAGCAACCTTAAATCACCCTGATAGAGGTACCATTAATACTCTCATTTTGAAACTGTGCTGTGTCCTCCATGTGTCCATAAACATATTACAGAATAAATCAAACATTACTTTATATTTATAACCAATATTTCTATTTATAATCAAATATTACATAATTACCTTATGTTAATAACTTAGGAAATGAGATTTTTAGTGTGAGAGAAAAGATTCAAAAACCAAACGGGAAAAAAACCAGTAAGTTTATGGGAATAACTTGCATATTTTCTCTATTGAGAACAGAAAGCAGTTCCTACCTCTACCCACCGAGGAGACCTGACAATATGCCGACCTGTTAACCGTGAGCACTTCCAGACCAGGTGTGGCGGCTCAAGCCACCTTGCTGGGCTACTGAACGAACCACCCAGAAACTGCAACTCTGCCTGCAGTCCTGTTTTCCTTTTCTGTTTTTGTGAAGAAATCCTGCTGTGATAATACTCGTTTTTAATTTTCTCCTTTTCTGACTTGCTTTCCTGTGAGCTGGGAGCAGCGTGGAGAGCGGCTGGCTGCTGACGCCAGCGTGCGCTGTGTTCTGACCCCCTAGCTCTAGAGCTGGGAGCAGCGTGGAGAGAGGCTGGCTGCTGACGCCAGCGTGCGCTGTGTTCTGACCCCCTAGCTCTAGAGCTGGGAGCAGCGTGGAGAGAGGCTGGCTGCTGACGCCAGCGTGCGCTGTGTTCTGACCCCCTAGCTCTAGAGCTGGGAGCAGCGTGGAGAGCGGCTGGCTGCTGACGCCAGCGTGCGCTGTGTTCTGACCCCCTAGCTCTAGAGCTGGGAGCAGCGTGGAGAGAGGCTGGCTGCTGACACCAGCGTGCACTGTATTCTGACCCCCTAGCTCTAGAGCTGGGAGCAGCGTGGAGAGCGGCTGGCTGCTGACGCCAGCGTGCGCTGTGTTCTGACCCCCTAGCTCTAGAGCTGGGAGCAGCGTGGAGAGAGGCTGGCTGCTGACGCCAGCGTGCGCTGTGTTCTGACCCCCTAGCTCTAGAGCTGGGAGCAGCGTGGAGAGAGGCTGGCTGCTGACGCCAGCGTGCGCTGTGTTCTGACCCCCTAGCTCTAGAGCTGGGAGCAGCGTGGAGAGAGGCTGGCTGCTGACGCCAGCGTGCGCTGTGTTCTGACCCCCTAGCTCTAGAGCTGGGAGCAGCGTGGAGAGAGGCTGGCTGCTGACACCAGCGTGCACTGTATTCTGACCCCCTAGCTCTAGAGCTGGGAGCAGCGTGGAGAGTGGCTGGCTGCTGACGCCAGCGTGCGCTGTGTTCTGACCCCCCAGCTCCAGGGTCACCGCACAGCAAACATAGAGCTCTGCCGTCTGACCCAGTCACAAAAAATCCATGCTCGACCGTGACTTAAAAGCACACGACTAGGTGCCTACTTTCCCTTCTTTTCTTACTGACGAGAGAGGTATGCGCTGACATGCTAAAAAACACACAGAATGTCACACACACAACACCTGTGACACTCGAAACACCGCTGCACTGTCAACCCTGTCACCGCAATCTGCAGTGCACCAAGCAATCGTGCCAAGTGACCAGAGTGCCTCAGTCCTTACTGGGGCTACTTGAGTCTACTGTTGGTAGGACAAAGGCAACATAAACAATAAATTATTGAGCATGGCTGTGCTCCAATAAAATTTTATTTGTGGATTCTACATTTAAATTTCATGTACCCTTCATGTGTCACAAAATATTCCTCTTTTGATTTTCTGTCCATCATTAAACATATGAAAACCACTCTTGGCCCGTGGACTATGCAAGAACAGGCAGCAAGCTGGCCTCGCTCCACAGGCCACGGTCTGCCAGCCTGGCCCCTGAGGACACATTCTACAGCACCAAGGGGGGCTTAATAAAAGCCAGTGACGTAGGCTGGTATAAGCTATCCAGGAAACCTTCACCTATTAAAACTGATTAGATTAAGGTCCGAAACGATAGCCAAAAAGACACAGAATCAGTAAGTAATTTAGAACTAGACCTGCTAGGAATGAGCAATATGCGTACACTGACCCTGATACGTAGGATGCCCAAGGACCCATGATGCCCTCTTTGGTAAAAGGAACTGAAACCAAAAATAGGGCGATGAAAAAGATTGGAATGGACCGGCAGTTAGTTCATACTGGAAGAACTAAATTTGCACGGCACTGTCAGGGAACTGTAAGGGAAGAATAAAGGAAAGGAAGAAATTCATGTCACTAAAATGCAATTAAGAAAATAAGGGCCTTTCAACAGTCACATCAGCCAAAACTTATTAACTCTTCAAACTTATCCCTTTCTAATAGGGGTAAAAATTAATGTCAGCCAGGCGCAGTGGCACATGCCTGCCGTCCAAGCTACTCGAGAAGCTGAGGCAGGAAGATCATGTGAGGCTGCCGCGAGCTGCGATTGTGCCTGTGAAGAGCCACCCACTCCAGCCTGGGCAACACAGCAAGGACCCCCGACCCCAAAACAAGTCAGCAACTGTCTGCTGCTTCTGAGAAGCCAAAAACCCTAAGATACTAGAATTCACGGACTCCTCCATGCTTTTCAAAATGCCAAACCGATGATTTAAAGAACTTGGATTTTGTAAGGATAACTACACTTACTCAACATCTAGATAATTTAATATTATATGTTCCAGGCCACGGGAATCTCAAATATATTCCGTATTCCTCCTAACATTTTCAACTTTGTCAAGAAAAGGAATCACTAGCAGAAGGTCAAGCCCTTTCTTTGCCAGAATTAAAGCATTTTGAGAACATCCTAGACGTTCAACCAAGTGGCAGCTGAGAGGATTATTAAGACTGACGGGTTACTGCAGGCAACGGATATGGAAAAATGGTTATGATTACACTGGCATCTGGAAACAGCAAGATGCACAACAACATGTAGAGTATCATCCCATCCCATTTAAGTGAAAAAATATGTGTATAAAAATTTGAAAATGCATTGGAAATAGTCTGGAAGGTTATACACAAAACTGTCAACAATGGTTCTCTCCAGGAGGGAAAATGAAACAGTATTACCGAAAATGAAAGAAGACTTTTTATTCTTTATATTTTTGTGTTCTTTTTAAAATCACAAGTGTGTATCATTTTTGTCATTAATAAATATATGCGTATGTAATTTAAAAATGTATCTAAAACACATTTTATATTACCCTAAATCTAAATTCTATAAAGGTGGTTTTGTCACTAATCCACTAGACTGTTAAGTTCCCTAAGAGCATTATTTGCATCTAAATCTGAAGCACCAAGCACAGCTTCTTGTTCATAATAGGTGTTTGATAAATACCTGCTGAATGAATAAATTAATGTGGTAGCTGAATTAATAGATCTGTCTGTACGAATGCATCTATTCTATCACTTTTATAACAAGTATAATCTTCAAATCAGATCCTAAGTTTTAATGGTCACGTGTCTTACAGAAACCACAAACTATTGTTTCTCTGACTTTCATTATCTTCAAAAACCTTTAGAGGAAAACAAAAGAAAATAGATTCTGTTTTTATCAAATAACTGAATTCCAAAATGGAAACTGGCATTCGCTGGAACACAGAGAGCCAAAGCCAAGAGGCGTGCACGCTCTGGAGAGCGTGCGGCCACTGCAGGCACAGATCTCGCCCCAGGTCACTTTCAATCAACTCAGCTTTAAATCGACTCTACTCACGCTCTCTATATTCTATTTCCGCTTCCTTGCGCAGTTTCTTCTCTCTGGCCAGAGCTTCAGGGCTTCCCCAGACTTCCAACGACCTGTGCAGACACACACGGTTGCCACGTGGAACAATTTCAGTCACTTTATTGCAATCACATTTAAATCTAAATGAGCTATAACTACATGAGAACCTTACAACAAAGCATAGGGTCCTTTCAGGAAAATATAAAGAACTTACGGAACTTTTCTGAATTAAACCTAAACAATAAAAGTCAATGGCAAATTTTCTTATAAATTATGACATATATTTAGTTAACTAGTACATACTAGTAAGCTCTCAGATAAACTAATTTGCAAAAACAAAAATAATTTTTAAAATACATCATTTAAAAAACTCTGAGTCTGTCTAAAATGTGTTATTAACCCCACATTTGGTTTGCGCTTTACAAGAACTGTGTTCTTACTTTGCTTCCACATCTGATCTCAAGTACACAGTAAAGGACTCCGTATCTTCATGCGGACTTCGTCGTCTAATTTTTCGAAGTTGTTCCAGATCACTGGAGAAAGAAACATGTTGAATTTATTCAGACAAGGTGCATACAGTTTATGTACTTAAAAGGATTACTAAGGGCAGGTAAAAGCAACTACAGTGATCCTCATCCTAGAAGAATAAAGATCTGTATTGCTTTTAAGATCGGTTTAAAGATGGCATTTTGTGTACAAAAAACTTCTGGAGTCAGTGGGAAAAAAAAGAATTATTCTTGATGCTCAATGTAGACATCGTAACATAGTATGTGGAGATTCAATTCCCTCCTCAGTGCTTGTATTTTATCTGCTATGGGCATACCAATGCCATCTTCAATGTATGAAAACAAGTGAAAAGTAGAAAGAACATGGAGAGTATCGTCCCTCTATTTAAGAATTTAAATTAAAATTTTACAGTCATATTTATTTATATCCAGATTAATACTAAGTGGTAATATCCATTCAAAGGTATCAAGTCATAAAAGGGGTATATGTCAATTATATGCTATTTAATTATTTTCCTTTCTCTTAAATTCTGAAAGGTTTATATATTTATCAAGTCACTGTTAAACAGTCATTTTATATTTAATCATGGGTCTTCCTAAGGAAGTTCTGTAACATCAATGAAAGGACTATAAATAAAAATCTGGTGACTAGCAAATGTCATTAAGTTCTAGAAATTAAACAGATTTTTTTAAAAAATGAACAGCCATCACGTTAGTTAAAAAGTACGGACAAGATATTACAAGATACGTATCCTCTCTGTCACTGACTCACACTAAATGAGCTGGGTCAAGTCACTAACATCTTGTATTATGTTTCCTTGCCTATTAATGTGGAAACCTGATCATTTAATTCACAAAATCTTTGTGAGAGCTGAATGAAATACTCTACGTAAAACAGAATATAGTTTTACATCAATGTTGTAATTGTTTTCTACTGTAATATTAATTATGGAAGACATAAAATTTATTATAGGAACATTTCTTGATACCATACCATAAAGGATATAATCATGACACAGAGTGGAAAAAGGACAGATCATCTGATTTCTCTAAATGGCCCACAAAGGAGGGAGAAAAGTTTAAATTTGTAACAAATATGATTTCAATAAATCTCTATGATGAGGAAATTAATAAAAGATATAGAAAGAAGTAAAAATAATTTATACTCAACAGGAACCATAGTTGGAGTGTGAACATAAACATAACCCACTGAATTACATACTCAACTCTGCTAGCCAAAAAAACAAAACTTCAAAAAGTCAAATGTAAAAATAGGCAAATAATCTTATTGATAATTCTGCCACATATCACTGACTTAACAATATAACTCCTAAGATGCTTGTGGGAGAGACAGATTTTGAAGAATTTGACCTTGTGAGTTTAAAAAGCTGAGAAAGACTGGAATTGCTCATTTTGGAGAATTCAGTTTAGTAACAATTTTAACATTTTTGACTGAATAAAAATATTTCTCCAATTTAGGAGGGAGCTGGTAAGAAATTTTCCACATATAAAAGATAGCAGGTAACACATTCTAAGAAATAATTTTTGGGGGGGTTATTTAGACAGGGAACACTACTACATTTTTTAAAAATTACTATACCTGGATTTAAGGCAGAACTCATTTATTGCTCTGACTCCAGTGATGAAATTATTCTGAGTGTACTTTGATCCATACTCCCTTTTCTTAAGGACTGCTTTAACTAAACCAAAAACAGGAAAACATAATAAATATGCACACTGAAAGTCACATTTGAAGATGAATATAAGCTGATACTTAAGTGGGTTCACTAATGAATTCCACAGAAAACTGATCTTTTTCCTGATGCATTGAATCACATCAAAAAAATAAAAAATTCTCCAGGTGCGGAATAGGATGGAATTATACTTGTAACCATCTAGCTTTTGTCTCCATAGCTGACCTATAACTGATGCCAACATGCCAACCCCTTGTCTAATGGTCATCTTGTATAGGTATTACTGGTTTGTCTAAATCATATTAATACAATTTAAATTGCTTAGGGTCTAAGTCAAAATAAACTGATGTTTCAATGTTCAGTGTTCTTCAAACTGTGAAGTGAAACCAAGATTTTATAAAAAGTGACAATACACAGTAATCAAAGAATATTGCATATAATTACAAATAAGTTCTTTTTGTGAAAACTTCTGTTTAGGTAATATATAATAAGCTATACTAGGTCACTAAGTATTTTTTTTTTTTTTTTTTTTTTGAGACAGAGTCTCACTCTGTTGGCCAGGCTAGAGTGAGTGCCGTGGCGTCAGCCTAGCTCACAGCAACCTCAAACTCCTGAGCTCAGGTGATCCTCCTGTCTCAGCCTCCCGAGTAGCTGGGACTACAGGCATGCACCACCATGCCCGGCTAATTTTTTTTTTTCTATATATATTTTTTAGCTGTCCATATAATGTCTTTCTATTTTAGTAGAGATGGGGTCTCGCCCTTGCTCAGGCTGGTCTCGAACTCCTGAGCTCAAACGATCCGCCCACCTCGGCCTCCCAGAGTGCTAGGATTACAGGCGTGAGCCACCGCGCCCAGCCTAGGTCACTAAGTATTAATAGTATTTCTTACATGGGTTGCAGTCAAAAAGTTTAAAGCCTCTAACCTATTTCACGCAATGTAACAAAATTGAAGTAAACTAAGGAACAATTTCATCAGCTAAAAATTATTAGAAGTTTATTACAGGTTATAGTCAAAATATTGCTTCCTACTAAATTATTTTTCTATTGTCAAGTATCAAACTGCTTATAAAAAGGCCAGAAATATCAGTAACAAAAATACCAATCTGGCATCAATAATAGTGAGTTAAAAACTATACAACATTGGTCTATGTTAATAGATCATTATAAAGTGAGACTTTTGGTCACATGATACAGATAAATAATTTGAGCAAATGTCTGAAGAACAAGAGCAAAATAACAGAAACATGTGCGTCCTGTTTCAAACTGTCACCTGGTCACTTCATGTTCTATTCTCATTTCTATTAATTCATAGTTTTCTATTCTACTTCTGAGTCGTAAGAGCAAATTAAGCCTAAACTTATCCATCACCACAGCAGGTAAAAAAAACCTCCTAAAGTAGCACATTAACTACGAGAATTAAATGCATATTATCTAATGAGAATACTTTAAAAATGAATTTCATTATAAAAATTAAAATCTTATCTGAAAAAAGTATATAAGTTCAGGTTTCTTTTTGCATGAATTTCAGGTCTCTAAACTCCCTCACTCCAATAACCCTAAAAATCAAAATCCACGTAAGCTCCTCGGGAGCCGAAAGGAGAACTACATCTCTCTTTAAAAAGATTGGTTTTTTAAAAAATATTAGTTTTTAAAAATTTCTTCAAAATAGCTAAAAATTCCTGTTGGCCTATCCCTGCCCAGATGATTGATGATGACAATGATGATAGCTGCTATCTCAACATTCATTATTCTTAATTGTGACTGTCTACAATGTGTCATCTTCAAAGCTACCCTAGAAGAGAGGTCTCGTTTCTAGCACCATCGTACAGGGGAGAACACTCGGGCTCAGAGGAGCAGAGTACACTGCCCCGGGTCAGACAGCTGGTCAGTGCGGGAGCCACAGAGTGGGCCAGGTCTGGCTGACGCCAAAGCCACGATACTCCTCACCACACACTGCCCCCAGGAAACCGCAGCCTGTCACACAGAGCAGCTCTACAGGCAGGAATTCCTTCAGGACTCAGTTACTCCTAGAAAAGGAAGTCAGACAGGAACAGCCAAACGCTACCTGGATTTGAGCAACAGCAGCTGAAAGGTGTTGGCCTCTTGTTCTTTAATCACATTACTTTTCTAAAAATGGCAAAGCAATTGATGATTCTCACTTGCCATTATTACTTTCTTTAGGTTCTTGGAAATTGTGAAAAAATGCAAACTAAACTTCAGTGGAAAATGTGCTTATAAATAAGAGAATAAATCCTATGGTCAATCTATTTAAATAAAAGTAAAAATGAACTATATCCTTAGAATAATAGCACTATAAAGCACTCCATATAAACTGTTATACATTTAATTCAAAAAATCATAATAAAAAAAGAATAAAATATATTTACCTCTTACTTGGAGAGGTTCTTGCTTAAGTGGAGCTTTGAGTTCTGCACCTATATTTTCTGCTGCAAAGTATATTAAAACAAGTTTACATTAAATAGCTGCTTTCATACAAACCTATAAACTTAATTAATATTAGCCAACTTAATTCACCAATGTATAAAAAAGATACTATATCATAAGCTGTGTTGGATTTATCCTAAGAATACAAGAGTAGTTAAATATTACAAAAGCTATTTATTCCCCTCATTTAACAGATTAAAGAAGAAAAACTATAGAATCATAGCAGGAGCTAAAGAAAAAGCACTCAATAAAATTCAAGATCCATGCAAATTCAAACCCTTTTAGAAAATTAGGACATAAAGGAATCTCTATAAAGGATAAAACAAACCTATAACATTGTATTTAATGGTGAATACTTAGATGCATACTTTGCAAGAATAAACAAAAACAAGAATGCAGTTAATTCTTCTACCTAAAAACATTCTAGAGATGCTATTCTGTGAGGAAAGCATGACTATTAAGTGGTTCTGGGACAAGTGCACAACCCTTCGCCCACCAAAAAAAAAATTAAAAGGAAATTAGAATCTACCTCCCACCAAAAACAAACAACAACTCCAGACAGATTAATTATTTAAATGTTTAGGCATTTACATGCCTCGCAGTAGACAATAGGGAATATTTTAACGGTATAGAAAGATTTCTTAAACAAGATAACAAACATTGCAAGGAAAATTGGATAAATTCTGCTAAATTAAAATTCAGAACATCTATTCATCAAAGAATCCCATAAAAGAAAAAGAAAAAAGAAGCCTCAACTAGGAGAAGATATTTACAACAATTAGAATTAACAAAGGATTAGTATCATCAAGAAAATGACAAACAACCCATTAGAAAACAATGGGCAGCAGAACAAACTTGCACACAGCTGAGTGAGGGAGCTCACACATTTAAGTGCTCCCGAAGGTAGAACTTGGGGAGGCCAAAGCAGTAGGGTCACTTGAGGCCAGGATTTTGAGACCAGCCTGGTCAACACAGCGAGACCTCATACGAAAAAAGTTTTGAAAATTAGCCAGGTGTGGAGCCTGTGCCTGTAGTCCTCGCTACTCAGGAGACTGAGGCAGGAGAATCGTTCGAACCCAGTAGTTGGAGGCTGCGGTGAGCTATGATTGCGCCACTGCACTCCAGCCTGAGTGACCGAGTGAGACTCTGTCCCTTATAATATTAAAAAAAAAAAAAACTTGCACAGAAAAGGAAATAGAAATAACCTACAAACGTATGAAAAGATGATTGCCTCACTATTAACAGAACCCAAATGAAACCACAAGATGACGTTTACAGCTACCACGATGGGAAAAATGAAAACATGACAATACACAGTGCGGGCCAGAGTGCGGAGCAATGGAAATGCATGCACTGCTGGTGGAAAACAGGCACAATTACTTGGTAAACAAGTTGGCGTCATCCAATATCATTTATGCTTGTGACCCAGCAGTTCTTCTGGGTCAATCTGTTTGGCTTCGAAGAACCCTTGCACAAGGGCACAAGGAGAGAGGTACATGAAGGTACAGAAAGCACTCTGTTCTGTTGCAACAACTGCAGAACTCGAACGCCCATCAGCAAGAAAGCAGATAAAGGAACCATGTTGTATTCACACAACAGTTCACGCAGCGCTGAATGACAGCAAACATAACAATGGCTACCTTTCTCATGGCCCTCGCTGTGCGCCAAGCACCACTCTGAGCACTTCACATGTATCAACTCATTTAACTCACACACTAGCCCTCAACAATACATGCTTTAATTACCTCCAAGAAAATTAATAAACCAGACACATACACCAATAGGCTAAATCCTAGCAACAAAATTTAATGAAAACAGTAAATCACGAAATCATACATATAATAAGCTATCACAACAAAATTCAAAAACAAGTAAAACTAAACAATTAAGACTACATACATACATATAAAGCTATTCCCCTTTTTTTTCACTTGGATACACAGGGCAAATGGAGATGTGAAGAGGATTGTAGGTTTGGAATTTATAAGATTATATTTCTGTTGTTTAATTTAACATACATACTTTCCTGTAAATCTTTCTAACCATCTGGAAAGCTAATCAGTATCTCATTTTATCTGTTTCTTGTTCTTCATTGTCTCTTTAACATCTAATCCCTTTCCTTCCATCTGGGTTTACTATGCATTTTACAGAAATAAATACTTTAATAACTAGTTTTTTTTTAAATGTGGGTACAATGGTTAGTAAATGACATTCATCTTTGTATGCATGATAATGCTCTTATTTTTGCCTTCACTCAAGAATGATTATTTAGGTCAGTATAAAATTCTAGGGTGCTATTTATCTTTTCTCTTACTTTTTCATGGATATTATTCCAAATCACTCCCCACTTTGAATTCTGCATATTATTGCAGATAAAAAGTCTACTTCAAAAGAGCAACCTGTGGACTGTGATAGCACTGAGTTCTCTTTGTCAGCCTTTAAGCTGAGTCGTTCCTTGTTTTGGTTTTTAAATCTGTGGTTTCTCTGTAAGGTGTCTGGGGTGGATTACTTTTTACTTATCCTGCTTAGTACTTGTGATCGGAGGATTCCTGTTTTTCTCAACTTCTGAACAATTCTCATCCATTATCTTTTTATATTATGTTTTTTTGCCATTTCTCTATTTTCTCTCTGAAATGCCTATTAAAGATAGGCTAGAGCTTCATGCCTCTTAAATACTCATTTTTTGGAAAGTCTTTTTGCCTTCCTATGTGCCTTCTGAGTGAATTTCAATTTACTAATTCTCCAACTGACTATGACTATTTAATCTATGAAATTTTTACTTTAGCGACTAAACTTTCATTTCTAAGATTTCCAGTTATCTTCTTTTCATATTTATTCATTCTGGTTTAATTGTGCCAGTTTGTGTTTCAAAACTTCTTGTTCTTTTTAATGAACATGAATCCTTCATTTATCCTTGTCAGGGTATTTAACTTATTTTAAGCAATTCAGGTTGTTATTTTAATTTCATCTGGACTTAATTCATATTCGTTGATTGTGTTGGCTTTCTTAGCATTAGGACTCTTGTATTTTTACATTTTGGAATTTGTAGCCTTATTCTGAATAAGATACACCCTTTCACTCTCCTCCTCATGCTCTTGTGCTCAGAGCTCCATCTGATCCCTCGATCCGGATCTCATATTGCCAGTGCAAAATTCCTACCCCTCAATCTAGTCCCCAAGAGAGCAAACAGCAGGTTCAGTTCCTGGCCTTCCTCTTGCCTCCCCAGGCCTGCAGTTTCCTACAAAGCAGCCCCAGACAGCAACTGGAATTGACTGTTTTCAGCTTCCTTGTATGGGAGTGGGTGGGTACGTTCAAACAGTGAGGCTGACTCCAGTACCTGGCTATTCAAACAGCACTTGGTACCCAAATGACCCACACTCCTGGCTGCCACTACCTGCTCACAGACCCAGGGCATGAATGCTTCTGTTCTATTTCTTGGATATAGCATGTCTTTTTTTTTTTTTTTTAGACCAGTTTTGTCTTCAGTTTTCTCTTTTTGTATCTTATCTATCACTCCAGTGAATGAGAAGCAGAGCGACACCTCACAGCATGCATTCCCAGGGCCATCTTGATCCAAAGTCCTACCTAGCCACTGACTTACCTTCTTCCAAACTTATATGAAGCAATTAAATGCCAACACACTAAGCACTAACAAAAGCAAAACTCTCTTCGAAATAAAAGCAAAAAAAATTTTTACATGTAATTTTTAGTATATTTCTTAACAATTATTTTTCAGTGAAAACTACTGGGAAAATGACTAAATATGGTACATTATGTTTCGATACCTAAAGAATGTGCAGAAAATCTAAAAAGGCTTTAACTATGAACCAAATCCTAAGTGGGTTATGGTGGCATACTGTATCACTTCTATTTAATAACCACAGCTTGTAACATCTGACACTGAAGAGTTAAATGATGATTATGATTTTATTTTTGTCTAGCTACACAACAAGCAAGTCTGAAGCATCTTTATCTATGGAATCTATATATCAACTGCATAACATTTTGCTTTAGGGAACAGCAGGGCAGAGAACAATGAAGGGAAAGGGGTGGAGTAATAAACTTTCAACACTCACCTAGTGCCCAAACAACTGAAATCTACCGTCAAAATTTCAGAAACAACCTCCCTTTCCACGATGATCAAAGCCATTCAACCAACTCACATAAAATGGGTTGCTCTAAGACAGATATTTCTGGATATTCTCACTACAAACTATCTAGATGTTACTAAATATAAAGCGTTAGAAAGCACACACAAGAATGCTAATAAATGGCTCAAGCATGTGTAAATACCGATTTGCACACCACCACCTTAATCAACTCACACTGCATTAATGGAGTAAAACCCTTACGATTTCAGTGAGTAACCACACATTCTACCCATGACTCTCTCTAGACGTTTGTTTTAAGCTCAAACCCTGGCTGTTTGCCACACATCTGCTGTCATTAGCAAAATTAAAACTAATTTTACTAAAATTTAAAACACCTGAATGCTACTTAAAACCTTGAGGATGCCTTAGCAAGTCTCTGCTTCTTAATGAGCAGTTCCTTACTTATCATGTGATTTGAATTATTCAAAACTCAATCTCAAACCACTAAATATACAAATTATCTTTCAATCAAGCAATTACTGGCTGTCTATCTGATGGCTAACAAGGTCTAATTTGGCCTAAGCAAATCGTGAAAAATTGAGCCCAGAATAAACCTGTCAAAAATAAACAATGTATTTCTAATATAAGAATATAAACTAACATTTTTACTCCAGTCAGCAGACAAAAAAGAAACTCAGTCGTGGATTTTAATTTCAAAGATTCTGTATAGTGGAACCAACGTTAAGTATTTTTGCCTGGGTCTATGTTCACCTCAGAGGACTATTATAACATATTTTACCCTTAATTATATTATTTCATCACCTGCTTCTTTTCCCTGTTCTATGTTCTAATAGACATGCTTGTTTCCAGAACTTAGGGACTCCCCCACACTCCTCGTTCCCTATCGTGTAATATCAGCCTCTCATCAGCATTTACCCCAGCAGCTCTCCATCACCACAGGACAAGAAGACACTGGCTAAAACTGCACAGCTAAGCCCAACGGGAGGAGGCGGCTTAGGAAAAAGAATGAAAAACAGACGTCATTAACATGAATACAGGTTCCTCGAGGAATCTGTAAATTCTTCTCCTGTGAAAGACACCCAACTAAATGAAAGACAGTCTTGCTATTTTTTAATATTTTTTGTAGAGATGGTGTCTCACCATGTTGCCCAGGCTGGTCTCAAATTCCAGACCTCAAGAGATCCTCCTGCCTTGGCCTCCCAAGCTGCTGGGATTATAGGCTGAGCCACTGAGCTCGAGTGTTCTTCAAACACTCGCCTGTCACCGTGTACACCTTGGTTTTTGTCCAGCTACTCTTTCTCAAGTCTCTCTTGCTCCTCTTCTCCACCTGTCCCATACTCATTTGGGGGATTTTATACTAGAAAATCTTACTTCCTCCCTTTAACACTCTCCCTGCACTGTCTCAAACACACCGCTGGCTTCAGTTACCATCTGTGTATAAACTGTGTATACACTCCTAAAGCTGTAGCTCCAGGTCAGAACTCTATGCACTCGCTTATTCACAAATATTAATCAAGCTCCCACTATGAGCAAATTACTGCTTTAGGCACTGAAGTTAATGCTGTCATGGAGCTTCCAAACAAGTGGGGGATGAAGGAATAAATAAAGTATCAAAAACATCCATCAGGAGTAAGACTACCTATGCAGAGAATTAAATCAGGGTAAAAAAGATGGAATGGGTGGCCACTTTAGAATGAGTGATTTAAAATGCTTCTGTGCAGAGATGACATTTAAACTAAGACGCGAATGACCAGAAGGGCTCAGCCAGGGGAGGAAGTGCACCTTGGAACGAGAAAGCAACTAGAGCAAAGGCCCCATGACAAGAATAAGCTTGGTATTTTCTAACGAACCATAAAGAGATTGCTTCGGCTGAAAGACAGTGAGCAAGGAAGAGAGCAGGAGAAGAAAACGGAGAGGAATGTAGGGGCTGCATCAGCTAAGGACTTTGAGAGCCAGAATAATGAATTTTTATTATCTTCTAGCAGTCTAGACTTTGTTCTACGGGTAAATGGAAGCCAACGAAGAGTTTTAATTAAGAAAGTGACATCTGTTTTTTAAAAAGACTACGCTGCCTATTTGGAAAATGGATTACAGGAGGGCAGAGTGGAAGCAAGGATGCTGTGGAGAGGACCACCGCAGTCAGCCAGTCAAGAGTCAAGACGTGACGTCTGGCACCAGGAGAGCAGTTATGTTACGATGTGCGACACCTGAACAGACTGGCAGATTCACCGGACACCCAACCGCCAACTGGTCACTGTATCAACTGTTAAAATATTTCACAGGCACCTACAATTCAGATGTCCAAAACCAAACCATCATCTTCTAATTAAAATATGCTCTAGCTTTGGTACTCCTAATTTTAGAAGTCAATGAAATCATCTACACAATTGGCCAATCCAGTAACCATTCACTGTCCTTTACTCAACCCTCTCCTTCAGCCCCCAAATTCAATCACTAAGTCCCAATTATTCAGCTCTTTAATCTCTTAAATTCATCTATTCCTATAAAAAAGCGTTGCCATTACCCTAGTCTAGACTCCCATTTGTATTACTGCTTTCAGTCTCCTTCCTTTGCAGTCTGTTTGCCATTTTGAAACCAGTTATCTTTATAAAATCTTAAATCTGATCAAATACTTCCCCAACTTCTAATACTCCAATTATTCCCCCTACCTACAAAAGAAGTCCAAACTCCCGAACAAGAGCTTCAGCTGACGACTGCCTACCTCCTGACCTTCATCGCGCGCACTTTCCACACCACCAACCCCACCAGCCCTCTACTCACCAGTCCAGGCAATTCACCTCCCGTCTGCACCATTCGCCACACCAATACCTGCTTGCTTTCTTGTCTCTAATTAGGTATCAGTTCCTTATGGAAATCTTCCCCAACCACTCAAGACTGAGTTAAACGCCCCATTCCGTGTGCTCCTGAGGCACTGTGGTCCCTCCGCATCTGTGGGACGCTGCTTCCAGGACCTCCCTGTGGATACCAGAATCTACGGATGCTCAAGTCCCTTATATGAAATGGTACAGCATTTGCATATGACCTGCCCACATATTCTCATATACCTCACATCATATCTAGATGCCTTATAATAGCCAATACAATGTAAATACTATGTAGATAGTTATTACACCATATTGTTAGGGAATCATGACAAGAAAAAAGTCCGTACATATTCAGTACAGACGCAATCATCCATTTTTTTCTCCCAAATATTTTTTGATCCTGAGTTGGTTGAACCCATGGGTGTGGAGGGCTGATGGCATTTACCACTCAATGTTTGTTTGCTTCATTTTCTGCTTTAGTAAAAAAGAGAATATAACTCAGAGAGTCCTTCTCATTTGCTGCCATAAAAGAAGTGCTCAATAAATACTTGTTGAGTAACTTAGTGAATAAATAAAGGACTTCCTTTAATGCTTCCTTTTAATGTACCTTGAACAATATCTTTTTAAATGCATTGCTAATCTAGCAAAAAACAATCAAAAGAGGGCAAAAACGAAGTGAAAGCAGAATCTCTACAGTACAAATGAGTACATCAAAGCCAAATTTCCTCCCAATGATTTCTGCTGAAGCTTGTATTCTTTGAGCTTATTTCTACCTTCACAACTGTAAGAGGCATGGAAGACCGGAGAATACGACTAGGTTCTGCTCAAAATGGGGAGGCTAACAGGAGACGCCCAGATAAAAAGCTATACACGTGGTATAACTGTGAACTAGAAACAGATAACACACAGAAAGGAGCAGCAAGGAAACAGGCCTGTCTCTACTTTGATGTTAACTAGTGGGGAGGAGCAAATACTCCCCTGAAATCCTAAGGACAACTCAACCCTCACAGATATGTACAGCCTGAATTCACAATGTGAATTTAAAGCAGAAAATTTAATTTAATATAGTCCCAAGTTGTGTCTTTAGCAGCTCACCAAAGCAAAAGCAAACCCTTCTAGGCAGGAAGGCATCTTCAATCCAGATAAACCTCAAATAGTTTCAAGAGACAAAAACTGCATAGACAATGAACAACTCACAGCAAGAAAATAAGACAAATATCACTAGGATGAAAAAAAAACACTACACATGCTAGAGAGAGAGTAAACAGAATATTATTAACTTTATGCCAATAAATTAAAAATTTAGTTTAAGTGAATAAATTCCTAGAAAAAAAGACAGAACTTACCAAAACTGAGTCATAAAGAGTAGTAAAATTAAAGAAATTAAATCAACAGTTTAATAGCTCCCATCCACAAAGAAAACATCAATTCAGAAAGTTTCACAAGTTCTATCAAACATTCAACGAATAAATAATGTTACACAAACTATTGCAGTACACAGAAAAAATGATTTTAAAAACGTACACATACCTGTTTCATCAAACGATGGTACTTTTTCTACTCTGAGAGATTGTGATCCTTGTCCTTTCTGAACATCTGTGGAATACAACTTTACTTGACTCAGGATACAAACGTATGGAGGACTGTATGAAACCATGTTTGAAAAGCTTCCAAACGTCACTAAATTCTGCCATTCTAAAAGAAAAAAAACATTTACATTTCAAATGAATGCCGAGATACACAATTGCCAAGCCACCCTCGCCACTGAAGGTGTTTCAACAACCCCCAGACATACAGGAACTACATTCAGTAAAGCAAAAATAAGGACAATATTCCTATTTTCTCTAATTTGTAAATTTATTTGTATGAAAACTTTTAAAATATAAAGTCAAATAAAATATCCATATTACTCAGCTGTTCTGAAAGGTGTCTGGCACATAATAGACACATTATTTTGTATGCTGACTGCTGCTAAAAAAAGAACGCTGGCACGTTACCTTTCAGAATAGAGGACCCCGGGAGGGAGGGTCGGGAGGGCTTCCTCCTCAAAATTATCCGGCGTCCTCCTTCCACTAGCTGGAGTTTTATTCCTCTTTCATTTCACAATCAATAAGTGAATTATATTAATCACTCACTCATGCTGTCACTGATTTTTTAAATCAGATAATTAGATCAACATTTGGTGAGATGCCCCAGTATATGGGGATTTTAATTGAGGGAAGAATAGAGGACTAATTACCAAGCACTTCAGCTGCTGCATCCGGGCTGACTGTGGGCTTTGGAGGCTCCAACACAGAAGGCAAATACATTCCACAACTGCACTGAGGTGGCAGAAAAGCAAATCTGTCTCTACTCTTCTGGGGACCCTCTTTTTTATTTTATACTGTGAGTACTAAGAATTTCCCTTTCTGAAAGAACTTGAAAACACTGTCTAGATACAATGCACACATTTTCTAAAGTTGTAGGTGAAACAATAAAATTACATCATTACAGATAGTCAAGTTTTTGCAAGAACGAAGGGCTGAGCATTTAAGGGGAAACTTTTCTAACTGCTTAATAATAACATTCCAAAAATGTTAATTCATGTATGTGCATGTAAAGATACATGCGTTCTGAAAGAAAGAAAAATCTTTTCTTAACGGCTCACAGAATTCATCAGGAACATAAGTTATTGTGAATGTTACAAACAAGTTGAAGAGCTTGAGGAACATAAGAGAATATTAAGTATTCACTCAAGTTTCAGGCTGGGAACTTCTTCTCTTAAAGAACTTCCTGATGTCAACTTATTCTTTCATTTATCTGGCAAACTGTTGTAGGCCTAGTATGTTTTTGGTCATTTTTGTCTATTTCTTAAAGGCTGAGTAAAGCAAGTAAAACAACAGATTTCTGCACATTAAAATATGCAGCCTACTAGCAAAATGAATTAGTGAAGCAAGGGTTAAAGCAGACTGTTCTAAGAAACTCACACTTGAGAAAAAGCATCTTCTTACTGCAGCCACTGGTGTTCCGACTTTTCAGCCCTACGCAAAGTACCTTTTGTAATTATTACTTTACAAAGACAGCACGCCACTAACACTTTTTTTTCTACATACCGATGAAATACTTTGAGAGTTTGGGCTAAAATGTTTAAAGACGAAGTAATTACTCCACAGTCTAAAAGTCCTTCCCCAGAAGATAACTTGTTTCCGTAACTTGATGCTAGATTTTTTCCAAGGTTTTCCTTAGTTTTTAAACTATTTTATTACAGAAAATTTCAAACATACGCAAAGGTAGAGAAAAACCATGCAACAAACTTCCACACACCCACTGCCTGCTTTCGATAATTATCGCCTCACGGCCAATCCTGTCTCGTCTGTACCTGTACCGTATCTCCACACCCTTATGTTAATTTAAAGCAAATCTCAGACATAAAATAATTTCATTCATAAATACTTCACTATGTATTTCTAATAGATAAGAACTCTCTTTAATACAATCACAACACCATTACTAGAAGTAAAAAAAATTCTTTAGTATCATCAAATACGCCTTCAAATTTCCAGTTGTTATAAATTTTATACTTTTCCAGTTTCTATGTGAAGAGATCCAAATAAGGTCCTCATACTGTTACTGATTGACATGTCTTTTAAGTCTACTTTAAGCTACAGAATGTCTTTCTTCTTTTTTAATTGCAAATTTTATGTTGAAAAAACCATGTTTGTCCTGAATTTCTGTCCTGGTAGCTTCCCTGTCTGATTTTTGCTGACTGAATTCCCACGAGGTTGCTTAACCCATTCTTCTACATGTTCCATAAATCAATGGACAGAAAGGCTTTATCCAAATCCAGGTTCTTTTTATGAGGACAGCGCTACTTGCTAGTGGTGAGGAGTCTTTCCTCAGGAACCCACAGTGTCTGGCTGTCGCTTTATTTGTGATGACAGCGTCTGCTGTTCAATGCCTACAACTACTTTTCCATTAGGTGGCAACAAAATGGCAATGTTCTCGTTTTATCCCTCCTTCATTTCTCAGAATACCTCTGCAAAGAGAAAATCCCCTCCATCTATCTGGCGACCCCGCAGGACAGTTCATGCAGGAAAGTTAGGCTGAATACTTCTCTCCCTTCTTTTACCAGTTCTCAACATACTAAGTTCATCGCCCACCATCCTGCAGTGGCAACACATTTTTGTGTATCATTACAGTTTCACAGATTTAAACATTACTTGATATATCTCAATCCATTTGCATCATTATCCTGATGAATGCTCAGACTGTCCCATTTGGGGCCAGTAGAGGTCTCTTCGAATTGTCTCCTAAGTCCTTTGGACATTAGTCTAGTAATCTCTGAATTTCCTTGCGAGCTGTTTTGAGAAGTCCTTAATTTTTAACTTCAATAGAATTTCAGGTATCAGCAACTTTAAAAGTACACATTTGGCATTAATATAAGATCGAAAATTACACGTATAATACATTACCACCTTTAACATTTTTTATTTTAAAAACGATACTGGACCACATTTGACTCAATAATACAAATATAATACCTAACACACGGCAGTAGAAACACAACGGTTCGTTAAATAATTATCGAATTTGTTAATTCTGATAAGCAAAAAGATAGTAAAAAAAAATATTACCCACCATTAAAACCCTTTCTTCACGGTGATTTCTAAAGTAATCTACAGATGGAAGATTAGTTCAGCACTTACTGTTCTACCGGCCTGGACAAGAACTTTCTTATCACTGTATGTACAAGGGTTGTTTCCTCATCAGGATTGCAGAGCTACTGGTAATATATCTTATCTCCGTCTAGCCACAACAACCAGACTTCTGTGCCTTTATTTTGCTGATATCACATCTGTAGCTCCTAATGACCAACGCTACTGATCACCACTTGCCCTCTCTCTCCAAGCTGGTTTGTCACCTACTACTGACTCTGGCTTTCAGAGAAAATCTGACACTTTTTTCAGATCATGAACAACAACAAAAAGAAACTCCTTTTCTCTCGATGCAAACTGACAATTCAGTCTACTGTATATACTGCTTCTGCAACAAGTAAAAACAAAGATTTCTTGCAGTGTGAATATATTTGTGGCTAATTTCAGGACCAGAGTCAACCCTGTAGCCTAGGTCTTACAGCTATCAGTCTCCTTACTTAAAAGACAATTTCCGGCCAGGCGCAGTGGCTTATGCCTATAATCCTAGCCTCTGGGAGGCCGAGGCAGGAGGATCGTTTTAGTTCAGGAGTTCAAGACCAGCCTGAGCAAAAGCAAAACCCTGTCTCTACTAAAAATAGAAAGAAATTAGCTGGACAACTAAGAATATATATATAAAAAAAAAAATTAGCTGGGCATGGTGGTGCATGCCTGTAGTCCCAGCTACTTGGGAGGCTGAGGCCGGAGGATCGCTTGAGCCCAGGAGTCTGAGGTTGCTGTGAGCTAGGACTGTGCCACTCCACTCCAGCCAGGGTGACAGACCAAGACCCTGTCTCGAATGAATGAATTAATTAATTAATACATGTCTATAATAAAAAGAAACTAAAAATATATCCATTGATAAATTACATGGGAGTTCATCAAGGTCTTGTTAACATCATCAGCACAATTTGTAATATAGTCTAATATTAATACATTAACTATTTCTAGTTTATTTTTAATCCTTTCAGCTAGCCAAAACTGCAGCAAAGTCTCTTGGCTCAAATCATCTGGCAAGCTAAAGTGTGACCTAGACAGCGTAGCTCAGGCTAGGGGACTACTGCTGATGTAATTTTTCTCCAGAACAGAGTAAGGAAAAGGGAATCCGTCTTTTAAGTGAGGAAACAGGAGGAGATGTTGACACATTCAGGACAGCATCTTGACACACATCTCTACTGCCTTGCCTAACTGTCGATATTTGCTTAGAAAAAGCAAAAACAGTAATAACACCTAACATACTAAGAACTCACCAAGTGCTAAATACTTTACCTATATTGCTACATTTTACACCTGAAAATCTATCTCAAAATCCATTTACTTCTCTCAATCTCTACTACTATCACGACCCAGCAGCAGCCTCGCCTGCCTGGGTAACTACAACAGCCCCCCCAGTGACCCCCTCATTTACACTTACCCTCCCCTTCCCAGTCCATTCTCCACACAGTAGTCAGAGATATTAATATTTTTAAATGTTGCCTTTTTTTAAAAAAGCCTATGGCCTAAATCTAATAACTTTCAAACTTCCTCTCGCATCGCCCACCCTGCCCCAGCCCAGCCACAGTTTTCTTTCTGCTCGTATTATAAATACCACCTGTCTGGTCTTCACATTCCTCTTTGCTCTGCCCAAATCGCTCTTTCCTCCAGGTCTCCCCTACCTGGCTCATTTTCTTCTTCCGTGCCTTGCTCAGTCATCAGCCTTCAGAAGAGCTGGAGTCCCAGACAGCACATCTAGTGAAGCGGCCCTTTCTAGCCCACCACCCTGCTTATGTCTTTTACAGCACTTCAGATATATTTCCTTATTTCTGGCGAAATGAAGGTGGAAACTGTGCCTGTCTTATTCAGCACTAAGCTACCAGCAACTACAATGCCCAGCGCCTCTTCGCTAAGTGATTCTCACTCACAAAAACCCTACGAGGCCCACGCTGAAGTTAGCTTCGTTTTATAGTTAAGTAAAAGAAATTCTATCATTAACTCGATCTAAATACCATAGAATCTTGGTGCCAGCTTGCCAAAATGGTTTTTAGTAACTATCAATGCTCTTAATTATTAATATTTAGAGGCTGGGGGGAGGATGTCTGTGGGAATAAAAGTTATACTCTCAGCCTACTTTTCTTACGGTATTAATAACAAAAACTAGCAGATTAGAGACAGAATAATATACAGAAGTTTAATTTCTATTTATTTTAAAATTACACTTTTATTAGTCTCATATTTAAGAAAAAGCACGTATCTGTTAATTAGGCATACAGTACTTAAGGAAGTATCTTCCCATCTCAAATTTTTGTCAAATGAGACAAGGTATAAATACGTGAAAAAATAAGTATGTGTTCTATACAAAGTCAAAGGAACTTTTTTTAAAACTATAAAGTCAAAGGAACGTTTTTGTAAAAAAGGATATACTTACTGTGGAGACTAAGTTCCATTTTTATTATTCAGAAGCACATGCTTACTGTAGGTATGCTCACTGTAGATCGCAAAGTTACTAAACGAACTTTTAGAAAAACCCACTGTTAATATCATAGCACGCAGTCTTACTGTATTTTTCCTACAGTTTTACCTAGCAATACATCAAGAATATTTTGCCATATCACTAATCTTCTAAATTATGATTTTTTAAAGAAATAGTTGCATATATCACCGGCCCACAATAAATGTACCATAATATATTCAGCTTCAATTCTTTGTAACTACAAACTACCAATTTATTACTATGATGAATTTCTGCACACATTTTAACATGTATCTGATCATTTCTTCAAAGTAAACCCCCAAACTGTTAGGTTAGAGAGCATAAACCTTTTATGTTCCCAATCAGTAGTAAGAGAGCTCCTGTTCTCCTGTACTCTAAAATGGGGTGTCATCATTATGAAAAACTCAGCCAATGAGACAGGCAGCGAGTAGCAAAACCCTTTACAGTTACTAATACACGTCTCTGCTTTGTAGAGAGCACGGAACATTTCTGCATTTTTATTGGCCACTTGAATTTTTTCATGAACTCTTTATTTCTTCTATTTTTTTCCTACTGGAATGCACACTGGTTTGTAAAAATTCTTTATAAATTAAGGATACTATTACACTAACTCTGAAACTACACTATCCAACAGAGTGGTCACTGTTTCTTAAGCATCTGAAATGTGGTCAGTCCAAACTGAGATGTGCTGTAAACAAAATACTAACTGGATTTCAAAGACTTACTACAAAAAAAAGAATGTAAGATATCTCAATAATTTTGACACCGGTTACACGCTGAAATATTTTGAATATACTTGGTAAAATATATTAGAACTAATTCATCTGTTTTTATTTTTTTTTTTTTTAGTATGGCCAGCAAACAACTCAAAATTAGATACATGGTTCTCATATTTCCTCTGGACAATGCTGTTCTAGAATATCTTCCTTTTTTGCCCTTAAAAGTGTTTCTCATTTTTAAGTATTCAAGCAATCCTTCAAGGTTTCTTCCTCTCCTTATTCTTTATAAGTTTTTCCCAGCCACACAGCCATTTTAAACTAAACTGTATTTCTTGACAAAGAAAAACATCAAAACAGATGATTTTCTTCTCCCCAAAAGTTCTTCAAATAGTCTTTTCTTCTTACATGCATCCAACTTAAACAGTACTCTTTTTCTAAATGATTTTAAAATTTTACATTATGGTTGCCCCTTCAAAAAAATGTGTCAGTATTACTGACACTAAATTTTCACAAACAGGTTATTTTTAAAACCTCCTGTTTTTAAAGTGTGAAAACACATTTTAATATTTTTGTAATAATAAACATCCCAAAGAACTTTGCAAAGTCATTCTGACTAGTGAGATAGGTAATTATTATCTGTGTTTCACAGCCAGATGAGACAATGAGTCTATAATTTTCAACATGATGACAGCTACAAAGAATAGCGACTACAAACTACACGATTTCAACTCCTTTTTACCAACACTTAAAGGGCAGTTTACGTTAAACTTAAAGTCACTGTAATTTCAGTGCAAAAATGCCAAAGTTGCTTGGTCAATAGAAGCAATTATGTCAGAAACTTAACTTGAGGATTTTGGAGTATAATAAAAGCAGATGACTCATTTTGTTTATAAGAGAATCAGGTAGGTATACTGTCAATATGAGAAAACTCAAGTTATAATTTTACATTACTATCAAAAAGCCCTGAGAACAGTGCTGTTAAAATTAATCCGTTCGAAATTTTAACAGCCAGTTTTTACATTTATTGCAAATAAAAGATACGAATAAATTCTAATTTATTTGCACAGCACAGTAGTTACTGTAGCTTATACTGCATAAAATCTTGAACGACTGCAACTTCCGACTTCTACTGGGAAGTCACAAACATGCTACAAGTTTTTTAAAACATGAATTTTTGAGAAATGTTTCCGTAAATATTCTTTGCACCGCCAAGAACCTGGGGGTTTAAACTAAGGGTAGATTTAATTCTGTCTTCTCAGGGTTATGAGTTCAATGTTACTTTGGAAACTCAAAGAATTGAACTTTGAATCAGAAGAAGCATGCTGACGGAGAGGGATGAAAATTCTAGACAACTACCTTTTTCCAGGTTACAGTGACAGGTGACACCTTTTCACTAAAAGGACTGTCCCGCGGAACTGAAGAGCTCCTTTGTTTTTCGGTCCCAAACTGGGGCTCAATGTCACTGCTGAGTAGCATCCCCCTTTCCTTTAGGGAATTTAGGAAAACAAGTTGGGAGTATGAGAAAAAGAGCAGGGCAAGAAAATCTCGACCAAAACAGCTAAACGAAGGGGAGTCGGTGACACAAGAGACCCAGAAAGGTCTCTTGCAGGGTCCGCGATTTCCGACCGCCGAGGTGAGTCACCGCCGGACACCGCGACGCGCACGTAACCCTTCGCCTGGCACGAAGCGGTCGGCTTCGGAGGCGCGTCCCGGCCCGCAAATGCTCGCGGGGGCTGTGCCAGGGCCCGGGGTTGGGGGACCTGGCAGGACCCCCGCAAGCGGGGCACGATGAACCGCAGAGGCCCGGAAGGAAGGCTCTGGGGGTAGGAAGGCAGGTGGACGAACCACCCCAGGCGAGGGCCGAGCCCGGCTCAGGCCCCCGGTTCGGTTCCGCGGAACCGGCGACCGGCGCGGACACTCACCCCGGCGGTCCCTGGCGCCGTGGGCCGCCGCCCTGCAGCGCAGCCGGAGCCGGCACAGCGAGGCCCAGCTGCACCGGTGGGTCGCGGCGGCGGCGGCCAAGCCCGGCAACATCCTGGCGGGGCAGAGGCCCCCACTCGAACGTCGCCTCCCGCCTCCGCGCCGCCGCCGGCACCAGCTGACTCCATAGACCGGACGCCGGCGAGGATGGAAGCCTGCGCCGCCACGGGCGGCCTCAGCGACCCGGAAACGGCGACGTCACTCAGCGCCGCCCGCGGCGCAGGCAGCGGAAATGACGTAACGCACTGAGCCCAAATGGCGAGATCGCCCCGCCCACAGAGGCGGATCCACGTGGGGGGCGTGGCTGCAGGTGAGGTTTGGCGTCGCCGGGTCTCCGGCGCTTTCACCTTTGCGCTCGCGTGGAGGTCAGCACGTCGCCTGCTTGCATCTTAGCAGCGCAGCCCGGGGGAAGCGCCAGCCTTTACCGGGGCTCTGCTCGCATTCCTTCCCCCGGCCTGGAAGCCTGGGCCGCGGGTTGGCGATGGGGGGACGGGGGAAGGAAGGACGCGGGTCTCCCGAGCCTCTCGCCCGTGGCCTGCCCGGACAGACCCAAGCGGAGGCCGACGTGTCCTCCGAACCTCCACCGCGGTGACAGCGTTCTTGTGACACCACTGTGTGGCCAGCACCGTGAAGCAAGTACACACTTTGACGTCAAGTACTTGCCCTGCTAATCTCTGAACGTCAGATTCTCGCCTGTGATATAAAATAAGAGGCTTTTTAATGTTCATGAGGTGTCAGGGTAAATGGAGGCGTGGAGACCGAAGCAATCTGCTCCCAGGGAGAAAGAAGCCGGAACAATACACGAACCTAGATGGCAAGATGGTGTAGCCTCTTGCTCCTGGGCTAGGAACCTGGACAGCACGTTACTGTACTGAATGCTGCAGGCAGGTGTAACACAATGACCTAAACACGTAAACACAGAAAAGGCACACTAAAAATATGGTATAAAAGTAAAAAGTGGCACACCAGTGTAGGGCACTTACATGAATAGAGCTCTCAGGACTGGAAGTTGCTCTCATGAGTGCTGAGTGAAGGCCTAGGACGTTACTGTACACCTAGCCTACACTAAATTTATAAAAAAAAGTATTTTTCTTTCTTTAATAACAGATTAACCTTAGCTTACTGTAACTCTTCATTAACTTTTAAACTCTTTTATAATAACATTTTGCTTAAAACATATTGTACATCTGTACAAAATATTTTCTTTCTTTATATACTTACTCTATACGCTTTCTTGTATTTTTAAATTTGTTATTTACTTTTTAAACTTTCTTGTTAAAAACCAAGACTCAAACACACAGGGTCAGGATCATCGATAGCACTGTCTTCCACCTCCACATCTTGTCTCACTGAAAGGACTTCAGGGACAGTACCAGGCATGGAACGCTCATCTCCTATGAGAACAATGCTTCTTCTGGAATATCTCCTGAGGAACCTGCTTGAGGCTGTTTGATTTAGGTGATTAAGTTTGAATATACTTTTATATGACTGGCAGCACAGTGGGTTAACACTAGCATCACCACAAACGTTTGAGTAATGCATTGTGAGACAAACTTAGGAGGGCTACATGTCACCAGGGGATAGGAATTCTTCAGCTTCATTATAATCTTGGGGAACCACCACCATGCAGTCTGTTGTTGACCAAAACGTTAGCCCGTAACTGTAGTGCCTTCCAATGATAATGGTCTTCCCTCCACTACTTCCTAGGTGCCTTGCTTATGATAAGAATCAAATCACTCCAAAATTCTGATATATTCCCTAATGAAGATAGAATTATAATTCTGGGCCATGAGAAGCACATTATAGATAAATTTAGTTTTGAGCATTTCATAGACTGTTTTTGCATCCTTCTTATGCATTCATTTGGGATAGTTTAGGAAGAACATATTTTTGGAAGAGGACTTTTAATCATTTACTGATTTTGAAGATGTACTTCTGGAGAGCTCTTACAGTTACAGGTGGATCTGATTTTTGCTAATAGCACTTTTGCTTTCTGTCCCTTGCATAAGCTCTGGAATTTTGAGAAAAAAAATTCAACTGTTGACACAAGGCTTTGTATTTTAATGAGAGAAAAAGAAAAATACTCTCTTAACAGGTCCAAAACTTCTGTTTTGCCTTACGAAGGTACTGACTTAAAATATGGTGACACAAATTTTAACCAACACTGACTCATCAAGGATGGCCTTGAGGGAAGTTCTTTAAATTCCAACAGTCCCAGAACCTCCAAAGGTAAAATGAGAAGCATAATATAATGTAAAATGTAGCTATTTGTGCAAATCTTTACATTGTACAAATACTTTCAAATACACTATCTCAAATAATCCTCTGCTAGCCACATTCTATAAATGAAGAAATTGAATTGAGGCCCGAGGAAACTAAGACTGTCCCAAGGTTGGAACCACTATTTGTGGACTTCTTGACATTACTCCTGAAAATGGTTTGACATTTGAGCCGCTAAGCTGGGTCCACAGTGTGATTGGCACACTTAAGTTTTTAAAATCTGAATTCTTTTAGGTGACTCATGTGCCTTCCAGCTCAGTCCAGGCTTCCCACTACTACTAATGGTCCCGTCCCTGACCAATTCACCTGTTCTTATTAGGGCTTCTGAATACATTTGTGTGTGTGTGACATTATCCCGAGTTTATTTTCCTTGGGTAATAGTATTTACATAGCTGAAAACTTGGGGTCTTGGCTATCTGTTTCTTAAGAGCCTTGATCAACATTCAATAGCAGAAAAAAAAATTCCTCAAAAGATTGCACGTGTCTTTGCACCAAGATGTATATAATCAGATTTACGAAGTGGTTAGTGATAACCCAAACTTGTTTTGTACTCTTCAAAAAGGCTTTTTGTATGTTCTATTTAATGGTGAAACTAAAAAGTAAAAATGCAGGGGATGGCTAGACAGTCTCTAAATTTAAAATTATTATATACAGAAATGAAACTAAAATGAATCAATTAACCAGTGTTAAGTTCTACTGATGTCTGTCGTAATGTATTGTTTCAAGGCAAAAGAAATGAGTATTTGGTGTACAGGTTACACTTTTTTTTTCTTGGGATGAGTTAGGAGATCCACTTACAAGAGAACCATTATTGATAGCCAAGAAGGCATTTACAAGAGAAGAATATCTCCTCTTATCCTTGCTCAAAACTTTAAGGACGTATGTAGGAGTACCTAAGACCACCCTTCTGAAGCTGGACAAACAGTAAATGTATGGAGGCATCTCCTAAGTGCTGAATTATTTATTCTACACATTTTTAAAAAAGAATAATCACCCGAATACTCAAATTATGATGGTATCCCAAAGAACATCCATGGGCTGCTGTTTTCTGAGACAGTCACTTAGAATATAAAATGTCCATTTCACTCAGTGAACATGATCTGAATAACGATTCTACTCCAATGATTTCCTTCCCAATTATCAGTCCGAAATTCTCACTGACTTGGTTAAAATCGTGAAAAACAATCCCTTTTAAACTTTGATTAGATGGTTTAGTGTAAAAGCCAACTAGAAATAAAATCAACAGTCAGCTCATTTCCTCCCCCGTAGATTTTTTATTACATGGAAAGGAGGGCCACTGGAATTATTGTATTTTTCAGAAAACTTGCCACTAGGGGGCAGTTTGCTTATAATTAAAATAAGATTCTACTGTTTTAACATTTGAGAATCTGATAATTACCAGTATAGAGAAAACACTCAAAGAATAATTTTATAAACCTGCTTCAAGGTTATTTGAGCATTTTAATTCCAAAGACTTAAAAGATACTGATGTTACTGAAAGCATATTAACACTATATAAATATATATTAATATTTGGTTAAATACAGTGGCCACAAAACCATTTTAGAGCTAGTGAACATAAATACCCGGATAGAGTTGTAACAAGTCTCCTTATGGATCCTTTGACTTTGCCACAACATTAAAAGACAAAAAACAAAAACAAAACCCTTCTGGTAGGTTATTACGACAGATATTTACTTTGAAAAACTATTTTATTCCTAACAATATACTCATATAATTAAAAACATAACTAAAAATATAAAAGAGCCCAAATTAAAATATTTTCCTTAAAACTGTTCTAATATTTTTGCAAGAAATGTTTCTTTTGATTTTATTTTGAAATTGAGGGCCGTCCTCAGGGAAAGGAAATAAAGTTCATATAGAAAACAGTAATTCAGAATAAGCCGAATAGTACAATGGCCCAAAAGGAAATTAGGTTTCTAGATGAAGTGGTTTAAAACAAAGTTACTTTCAAACACTTCAAAAGATGAACTATATGCTTAGAATATTACTAAACTGAACTGCCTAACAAGAACCTGATAATTCATAGTATCAAGAACCATTATTTCAGACTAGAGAAACCTGAGTATCTGACAGTATGAGTTAATGACAGAAAAAGGTAAAGAAATAACCCATTTTATTCTGGATCACTGCATGTTGACTTGAGTCTTTGGTTTGTTACTAAAATAAAATGGTCTACTACTAGTCCATCGCTAGTTAATAATGGTTGTAAAGCTCCAAATTTGAAGGCTTTAAAGAAAAATACTACAGAGTATTTTCTAAGAGGATATAAATTTAAAATTGTGATTAAATTCACCTAAATCCTACAATCTATTTGATATCCATTAATGGTAACATTTATTTCAAAGGTAATTAAGACAATGGTCCTAACATTAAATCTATCTTAATTTAGTGGTGCAGCCCCAAATTATTAATCCCCTTGTTTGGTTACCAGGACTCCCTCCCTTTGCAGAACCGAATTGCCCCATTCTGTTCTTGGTGAGCCTGCCAATCAAACTCATACCTTCGCATGTTTTTAAAGAAAAATAGTTCAATACACCATCTGTTTTTAGGCGGGAGAGAGGAAAGAGTGGAGAGGCAAAATCTCCCTTTGTATCACTCCCCCAGGAAGATGGAGGTTTTGACCTGTGTCTTCCTTTGAGGGCAGCAATATCGTGAGAGAGGTCTTCCCTTTACGAAAAAACACCAGAATTTTCCCCTCCCTTCATAGTATATTTATTGTTATGAAATCCTGTAAGCCCTTTCGTATCAGGGCATTACTCCTAGTCATTTCTAGTCACCCAGCCTGAAGGACCTATGTTAATTACTGCTAATTTTTTATATTGATCTTAAAAAGGATCCTTATCTTTTAGAGATACATAATGAACATTTTACTGGTGATGTAACAGGAGATATATAAACCAGGAAAGGGGACAGTGAGTGGGGGTGAGGACGGGGCACGGGGGGCCCCAGGCAAAGACTATGAGGGCTGGGTGATAACACAGGGGTTCATCACACTGTTCTATTTTCATGTATGTTCGAAATTTACCACAATTAAGATAAATAGAGTTTTAAGAAGACCTTAGCTGACAGATCACCTGCTTAGACTGATAATTCAAGATTCTGAGTGCACCACTTCCTTGAGAAGTCTCTCCATTCACCCAGCCTCAAGGAATGAAATATTTTTCCCTTTCCAAAGCTCAGAATTAATTTCATAAAGAGGTCCAAATATTTCTACGTGCTAAAGGATGGAGCATTATTAATCAATGTTTATGTCCCTAAGACCAGACCCCACACCGTTAAATCTTTAGGAAATCCATTTTCCTAACACCCTTTTTAATGGGGTTACCACTTTTCCCCTTATGTGGTCAACTCATTTACTAATTAAATATTTATTCACCTATCAGAACTGCTTTTAAACAAGTGATTTCCATAATGCCTCTTAGATTATCATCTCCAAGTGGACAAGGATTTAGCTTGCTTGTACAGCGCATTGCCTAGCACCAGCTGTTAAATTGCCACAGAAAACATGTGCCAATTCTGAACACCCAGAAGGGAAATATATTCCTCTACGTTATCCTGTGTTGACGGATGATTTTGGATATACTCTATATTGTGAATCATTTTACGGTTATTAAATAACTCATCCTCTAGGCTATGAATTTCACTAGATAAAAAAGTACAGAGGCGAGGAGACAGCTGAGACATCCGATGTAATTCTTTTCTTTTTTTCCAGTTAACACCTTAGACCACATTTTTCCCAGTTTCACATTAGACCTCAAAAATCACAGCGTTTCCATTATTTGTGATAGGCTAAAGGCAGTAGCCGTGTATCCAAATTCACCTTATTCTAATAATAAGCCAGTGAAGCTCAAAGGAAAGCTGAATTCTAACTGCAAATGTTCTTTTGCAAGGTAACATTTTAAAATCTGCTTAAATCCAGAGAGATTTTTATTCCACAGTTTGATTTTTACATCAATAAAATCTCAGATATAACAGTACAGATGAAGAAACAATTTAATTTGTATTGAAATAAATATTAGACATACAAAGCACATACAGTGAAAAAGGGTCACAATAAATTACAAGTAGAGACATTATTTTCCTCAATCACCAAAGAAAGCCCTTGATACTTCCAACTTCACACCATTTAATTTATCATTCCTGCTGATTTAAGTAGAACACAGAACAAGTGTGGATCCCAGGGCTTACTTCCACAGGTACCAGCGTGGATAATTACTACAGTGATCCAATTTGGAAATCAGGGGGGACCAGTGAAGCGCTGCGTGGAAGAAAGAGCGAGTGAGGTCCTTTTTCCTCAGTGTCAGCAGGCTATGATTACTGTGTTTATTAGATTTTCTTGAAAGGACTTCACATTTTCTCAAATATGCAGGAGAACTGTATTTCCCCTCTGAGCCCGACATTAACATTTATGAGCTTTGGTCTTGAATACAGGGAATGATGAATTTTTCAATTTATTTTATAAATTTATACATTCTGTATAGTATTGGCCTAAAGAATTTAACTCCCTAACCTGGACAATATTAGATATTAAAAATCGATTCAAGAAAAGTTACTAAGAAATGCTGACATACTATATATACAAATTTTTTGTTCAATATATCCCATTATATAAAGCACCAGAAGTAATGCATTTATAAATCAAGCAGTTTTTACGACTGTTTCTAATCCCTGCAATCCTTGTACATTAGTTCCAATATAGACACATCATAAATGATACCTGTCAAAGACTCTGCCCATTTGGTCTCAACTTACAAATAGGTATGCAGGCAAAAATTAACATCAAAAGGAAATGTTCTATCTTAAAGTTACAAAGGAAAATAATAAAAGTTTGGAATTAAACTGTCATGAACAAGAAAAAAAGGTTAGTTTCAAAGGGCTGAGCCTATCAAAAAAGTAGCTTCAGAAGGCTAATACAAGAAAAAATGAAATGATTCTTAGGCCCTTCTTTGTCTTGGAATGAGTTAATTGTTAGATTCCTGAAAAGATATCCATCTATAATATTTTCCTATTGTTTTCTAAGAAAGGAATCTGCTTTAGATTTTAAAAATACTGTATTTCTTGTCAGATCAACTCAAAACTCAGTGCAGTTCAGATTTCCTATACATACAAGAAGAGAAAGACTATATAGTTAATCTTACACACAAGAGTATGTTCCTTCTAAAGAACTCGCCTGAATACCACTTTAGAACCTAAATATTTCCTAGATAATCATGACCAGGAAAACTCTCGAACTTTTGGCAGCTCCTTTGTTATCCTCAGTAGCAGACCCAAAAGCTTTCTAGCCTAAATGTGAGAAGATTGCTCATTAAAACAATCTTTGGAAGTAACTCCTGGATTTACACAGGTCTGCCTTTGGTATACTATCTGTTGAACCACACTATTCATAAAGCCTCTGTGGAATTTTAATCCTAGAGAACTCCAGTGAGGTCTTAAGAGAAACGAGTCGTTTCTGGACTCAACCTTAATTTTCAAATCTAGGTACCACTCCTGATACAATATCCCAAAATTTCAATCTGCTTCTATATTATGGTGAAGAGTCTAAAGTTTAAAAGAGGTTAAACTGGCTTTAAATAGTATTATCTACAAAATGATGATGAAAAAATTTTAAGTATCATTTTTCTGTCCACCTGAAAATGAAGAAGAAAGAACAATTGTGTATTGGTGTGCTTGCGTGACTCAGGCACTCACTCGGTACGAAAAGAAAAACCAGGAGGGACCATGATCTGAATGACGCCACTCCCAGTGTGGCCTGTTTTCCTGTTTTCCTAGATAGCATGTATCGACAGAGTACTTCCTGTGAACATCGCAGTATTTGAAAAGTGCACTCATGGCAAATACTTACTAAATATTTGTTCGATATTGAATGATCACACGTGTAAAAGGGTCATGAAATTCAGATCCTTGGTTTCATGGCTGACACAGCACTTTGGGTGGCATTTTACCTTCCAGCACAGCGTGGAGACGGGGGGCTGCCTGAGGAAAGGGGGCCACCTACCGAGTATGAACACAGCTGTCTGGGGCTCCCTTCTCCCTTGAGGGTTTCATTTCTGACTAAGTATCAAAATTACTCTAATTTGGGTGGCAGCTTTGAGGCTAGCAGATCCTAAGGAGATTTAGGGGTGGGGTAGAGGTGTTATTAATAGAATATCTATATTAATCAAAGTAAATTCCTTAGTGTTAGTTAAGGGTCTTTACCTCAATCCCTCAAAATTAATTTTATTCATTCTGATCTAAAACCTTAAAAAAAAAAAACTCTCAGTTCTACTTATTATAATACATATATACTCATTTTCCTTTCCAGAATAAATAATATTCAGGTCCTAAATTTACAAACAATCTGAATTTCTTTCTCAATCTTTAGGAAGAAGTATAGATAGCCTTGCAGTTCTTAGTTATATAACAGAACCCATTAATCTTTCATAACTTCTAGTTTTAATATTAGCTTCCCTCTGTAAAGGATATTCTTAAATATCCAAATTTATTATTTTTTTTAAAGTTAGCTTTCTTTCTTGCTTTCTTCCAGGAGCATCTACCTCGGTGCATTTTATTCCAAGAAAATTTAAATACAAACTGTATTTACGAAAGTTTTCCTTAGATTGATGTTAAATAGAGTTTAAATTAATAAGGAATCAGGTATACAAAAGAAATATAGAATCCTTGATAGAGCAAAATAGGTTTTGTATGAGGCTTCTATTTGTTCAAGAGGGTTTACTATTTAAAAGTAGCAGAAGAACAATGGCACTATACCACTTCTTGAAAAATTAAGTATTCTGGATGTTAAATCAACTTCTTTTAAACCTGCAAGTAAAACCAAGTTCAGCTGTGCAGTGAGAGCTACCTTCTCCTGCGACATTCATTCTATGCACCGTTACTACAGATCCTTAATGTTGATTTGATGGGTGTACATGTAACACTATCATTTCAGATGCCAAATCAGCTGGTTGCAAATATTCACAATGCAGAATTTGTAACAAGTTCATGCAAACTAAACATCTAGAAATGTTCAAATTGTAAAATTTACTTTTTCATGAGTTTAAGAGTATTTTATTTATATATTAAGCCTTCTTTTAAGAAACAAATCTGTACTTTCATTCAAACATGAGTGTATCAGAAATATAATCCTGCTGTGTGATAAAAAGCCTTGATTTAAAGCAGAATGTTTTATATTGTAATAATTTTAATGTTAAAATTCTTTTTGTTAAAACCAACATGAATTATTTTCTTTAGAGAAATTTTTTTGACTAACAGTAATTTTCAAAATAAAGAGGAAAACCTCAAACCAAAAACACACTTACGTAGATCTTTAAAAGTAAAAGACAATCATGGTAAAAACAGAGCACACAAAAAGAAAATAAAAAACGGAAAAACTGGTAAAATTCAAATAAGCTTTGTACTTTAGTTAATATTATCATTGTAGGCTTAATTTCTTACTTTGCATAAATATTCCATAGTTGTGTAAGATGTTAACTTAAGAGGAAGCTGAATAAAGGATATAAAAAACTGTACATTTTTGAAACTCTTCCGTAAAAGATAAAAAAAATTGTAGGAAAAACACCCTAATAACTTCAAAACAAACAGCTGCCAAAATTTCCTGATATAATTCAAGACTCCATTCTTAAAAACATAATTAGAAATCAGTAGTACATTTACTTAACATTGTAGTCACTTTATTGCTCTAGAAAGTTTAGTTTTTAAAACCATCAGATTACAGATATAGAGATAATGAGGTCAGCCACACACACACAAAATCAACTGCATATTATGAGCTGCTTCTCCAACTTAGTGGATAAATATTACAAAAATACAAAAATAGTTGGTTCTAGTTAAGGTATCAAGTAGAATTTTTCTTGTAATCTATCCTAAGAATATCATCTTTCTATAGATTAGGAAGTGGAACAAAACAGAAAACTGATGTTACTGTTAAGTTACTAATGAATGTATTTGAGAAATCCAAATTACATGCAGACAGAAGAAAATTGGTTACAAAACCATTGCATTACTCTGTACTAAAATTGTGCAATTTTTAAACATTTCCAATCATGCAACAGTAATGAGGATCAGAATGAATTTCATAAGAGTTGATGGGAGCTCAATGAACCGGATTTAACACATTATACAACCCAAATCACAGTTGCATACTACATCCAATTCCCCGAAATTTACCTATGCATCACAAGACTGAAACGCACACTAATTCCCCACAGCTCCTGCCCCAGTCCCATTCCCAGTCAATTTCCTTACCTATAAACCTTTCCAATTACACTTTTAAATCAGATTTCATGGATAAATATGTAATCTACAGGATACTCTTCATTATTATCTCAGAACAGACACACATATAGTCAGATGCTCAATCTTCATTTACATTCCTTTCAAACGGCATCTGAACTGCTGCAATTGTCTACGAAAATTCAAGCCTGGGAAACCGAGAAAATTGGCCATCAAGAATCTGAACTGGGTAATGCTACAAACTATACTACTACTAATAATTTATGTGTCCACATTTGTCAGGGAAGGATTTCCTATTTCAGAAATGTTACTCAATGGGTCTATGAAAGGAAAGCTGTGTTACTGGTTTCTGATATAAAATGGTTACATAACCCCAAATGTATTTATCCAGTTGGATAAAGGCTTACAGGTTAAGCCTTTTAAAAAATACTCAAAGCCACAGAAGTACTTATGGAAATAAAATTTTAGGTCATAGCAAATGATACATGTAGAATTCCTCTTATAATGGTACATCCAAAATAAACCTGTCCTAACAAAGCAGCACAAAATCAATTCAGTAACAATTTGAAGTGAAACACAGTGGGAAGCGCTTCTGTTTAAATCATTAACCAAAATTACTATAAGGAAGAATACTGTCTCAAAATTTAGTGAATTCTCATATGTTAATATTACCATAACAAACTCATGCCAAATATAAATTCAGGTTACTAACCAGGTTGAAACAAATTTTAGAGCTATCTTTACAAGAGAAATGAATGTATTTCATGATATAGGCATGACAGCATCTTAAAAAAAATGTGGTACATTTATCACTAGATACAAATTTCCTTAACCATTAGCAACACAGCATAGAAAAATTTACTCGTAATTTTTTAAGCTTGATTCAACATGCCAGGAAAATGATTATTTTTCCATTGAGATGCACTTATGTAAATTATGTAAATCGGATTGAGGTCAGTTGAACACCTGGAATTTACAACCCCTCACAGAAGTACCAGCTGCTAATAATGTTTATATTATATCTATAGCTTAACTGGATGTTCGACTACGCAACTGTTGGTGCCAATCTGCTTATAAAGGCAATGCTCTGGAGACAAAGTCTTCGCACGATCAGTGGGCAAGCGGGCTTCATGATTATGTGTTCAACAACAATCCTCAGTTCATTAAACAACGTCCTGCAAGATAAGAGTTTTCTTTCAGAAACACAAGGAAAAAGCAACATGTAGGCACACCCTGTTTCACTGCACTTCGCTTTACTGCACTCCACAGATACTGCATTTTTTTTTTTTAACAAATTGAAATTTAAAATGCTATTCCAATGAACACACAAGTAAGAAATCAGAACAGACTT
The DNA here is from genome assembly GCF_041146395.1 of Eulemur rufifrons. NCBI lineage: Eukaryota > Metazoa > Chordata > Mammalia > Primates > Lemuridae > Eulemur > Eulemur rufifrons. The sequence goes on from NC_091006.1 coordinate 36,916,269, forward strand.
ACTGCTGATATGGAGAAAGTTTTAGTGGACTGAATAAAAGATCAAACCAGCCATAATATTGCCATTTTTTGACATAATGCTATTACACACTTACTGGCCTATGATATAGTGTAAAGATAACTTTTATATGCACTGGGAAACCAAAAAAATCCATGTGTCTTGCTTTATTGTGATATTCACTTTATTATGGTGGTTTGGAAACGAATTCACAGTATCTCTGAGGTTTGCCTATGATACTAAGCAAATGCTGATAAAGCAACTGACCCTAGCCATTAACGAATTTGAAGAAGTAAAAGAGGCCGGGCGTGGTGGCTCACGCCTGTAATCCTAGCACTCTGGGAGGCCGAGGTGGGCGGATCGTTTGAGCTCAGGAGTTCGAGACCAGCCTGAGCAAGAGCGAGACCCCATCTCTACTAAAAATAGAAAGAAATTATACGGACAGCTAAAAATATATATAGAAAAAATTAGCCGGGCATGGTGGTGCATGCCTGTAGTCCCAGCTACTCGGGAGGCTGAGACAGGAGGATCGCTTGAGCCCAGGAGTTTGAGGTTGCTGTGAGCTAGGCTGACGCCACGGCACTCACTCTAGCCTGGGCAACAGAGTGAGACTCTGTCAAAAAAAAAAAAAAAAAGAAGTAAAAGAAATAACTAGAATGCATTGTACAGAACACACAAAATACACACAATGAAATTCTCAAACTCAACACCTGTGTCTCTTTTTGGGTCAAAACTTTCATTTAACAAAGGCATTTAATAAATGGCTATCTCTGAGGACTGAGTTTATGGATTACCTATTTTATTTTTCTTTACAGAAGAATCACATCACATTTAACTTAGGCAAATTCAACTAGTTTTTAAAAAGAGAACAGGAGAAAATACATAATTTGGGCAATCCCACTATTTCTTTAAGTATACATATTGTCTCTCAGAGATTTCCTCATCTGTAAAATAAGAACACGTACTTCATAGAGTTGTGGTGAAGTTTACTATTATTATTGTTTTAGAGACAGAAGCTCACTCTGTTGCCCAGGCTGGAGGGCAATGCTGCAATCATAGCTCACTACAGCCTCCAACTCCTGGGCTCAAGCGATCCTCCTGCCTCAGCCTCCCAAGTAGCTAGGACAGCTGCACACCACCATGCCCAGCTAATTTTTATAATTTTTTTGTAGAGCTGGTGTCTCAGTAAGTTGCTCAAGCTGGTCTTGAACTCCTGCCTCAAGCAATCCTCCCAGCTCGGCCTCCCAAAGTGCTGGGATTACAGGCATGAGGCACTGCACCCGTCCTCAGTTGTAGTGAAGTGTAAGTGAGACAACACAGAAGATGCTCCATAAATGTTACTTCTCAGATCATTCTACTAATTAAAATGACTCTTTTTTTTTTTTTTTGTCTTCAGACTAAAGCCCAACTCCTCAACCTAACATCCAATACCCTCCACAATCTGGTCTCAATTTAATTTTCTGCCTCATTTCCTGCCACTCCCTGCCATGGCCCCTTCCATCGAGTTACGTTGCATGTTTGTGCCCAAAACAGTGTATGTACTTTGCCTTTGCCTACAAGGTACTCTTTATTACACATTGTGTACATCACATATGCATTATACGGGTTAGCATACACAAAATCATGTATACTGTAGTGTAACTTTAAGTGATTTCAGGAATCAAGGATAATTTTAACTATTCACAATTTCCACCTTATGTGCTGACTCAGCCTGCGTAAAGGTGTTAACTCCTGCTCTACCTTTCTGCACCCTGTTTTACTTTTATGGTTAGAAAAAAGAAATCTACTTTTTAAAACAAGAATCTAATATGCTTTCACACAAAGACGGGAATAAAATTTGGAAAGATGGACATGTATCCAAACACTTGCCCTTCTTGTATCTCCTATCTCTGTGACAGCACCATCACTCACAACTCTTAGGTTCCAGGCTGGAAACCTGGAGGTCTTTATCTTACTCTCCTACCCCGAGCCCTGGAATCCTAACCCCTAAATATTTTTCAAATTTGTTCCCTTTTTCCTTAATCACTGGATTAGTTCAGGCTCTGGATTACTCTAATAGTCTCCGAATTGATTTATCTTTTTCTCCTCTTAGTCAGTCTGCAATCTATCTTCTAGAATATTTCATTATGGGCGTTGCCAACTCCTCCATGTTATGCTCTTCAAAGGCCCTCCCTGCCTCCAAGTAAGATGCAAACCGTGCCAGGATCCAGTCCTTTCCACAATCTACCCTTCTGGGCACAGATCACTGTCATCTCTCTGTGCACTTCCTGAGCTCAAGTCACAGTCAACACCACTGGCTGCCGAGCACTTCCAGGCCCTCGTGTGCCAGAACTCGGGCTCATTCTTCAGAAGGAACGAGGCCTAATGGGGTCAAGAGCTCGTCTAAAGGCAAACGGCGATGTCTGTTATTGCCGGACCTGTCACTGGCACAGAGCAAGTCACAGACTTCCTTAACGCAAGGTTGATAACAGAACTTTCAGCGATGATAAAAATGCTGTTCATCTGTGCTATACAATACAGCAACACATGGCTTCTGAGCATTTCAACTGTAGTTAATGTGACTCAAGAACTGAGTTTTAAATTTTATGAATGTTAACGAGTTTAAATGACCAGATGTGGCCAGTGTGCTGCGCTGGACAACACAGCTATAAACAATCCACACTAGACATCTACGAAGGATGATACCATCAACTTGAAGGTAAATATCACAAGTGAAAATGGCACAAACTGTGGATATAGACGGCCTTAAAACCTTTAAACAAAAGAAGTGTAGTACAGAAAATGTAGTGTTACAGCCTGTTTATCAATATTTATAAGCGCAAATACTTTCCATTTCCTTCTCACTGTTTCGATTAAAATGTGTGCTTATGAGAGACCTTTGAAAATGTTGATTAGCACATTTTTGTGTTATCTTCATTCACTGCTATCCTTCCTTTCCCAGTCTACTGAAAACTAAATTTCCAGATAAACTGATATGATTTAGAGATATGTGGAGAAAATGGAAGTGGAGAAGGAAGTACAAAAGCACAGAAAAATAAATTTGCTGATGAAAAAAATGGATTTCAGGGCAGAGAAGATAATGTCTGAAATGATACATGGACCAGAAAGAAAAAAAGCAAAAAGTCATGGAATCAAGCAAAAATGAATGTTAATTTACTACCAGGGACTTGTTATATTTCAGGAAGTATTACAAAAAGACATTGTCTAAAAGAGCACAAAAACATCCTGAAAGGAGAATCAGATCATAGAATAAGGAAGATAAACTACTGAGAACTTCACAGAGTCTAAGCATTTTTAAAACACTACTTCATTTTACCCTTAGGAGGTTTCTCCTCCACCAATGAAGAAATTCAAATTTAAGTAACTTGCCTAAAGTCATACATCTACTTAATGATGGCCAGCATTCAAATTCAGTACTTCTTACAGTACTTGTGAAAATACAGAGATCGTGTTAATACATTCATTGGATTTCTGGCTGAATTGCATTAAACTTGAAAATAAAAACTATGTCAACATTAGTATCTGAGTAACATTTAGAACGCTATTAAAAACAGCTAATCAGTTTAGTTTTACTCTAGCTTTTGAGATCAGAATGCATAAGTTAGTGTACTTTGATGTATTAATTTAAGCCTCCATTCCTGAAAACTACAGTAATTTCCTAAGCTATTTCTCTGCTTCCCCATTTTTCTGCTCCAAACTATTCTGCACAAGCTATCAGAATAGTCTGATCATATCAAAACCATCATTGCCATATATCTAAAATAAAAATTCCAAACTTCTTACCCTAAAACTCAAAAAGATTTATGATATGGCTCCGACATGCCCTTCTAATCTTAGCTCCACCAACTCACCGTCAGAATCTCCAGGAGCGTCAAACAGGTCTACTCAGTGTCACTCAACTCCTGCTCCTACTGTCTCCCTACCTGAAATGCTTTTCCCTGTTCTTACTGTCTATTCAAAGGCTTTACTCCTTCCAGAACAAATTTAACCATTTTGTGAAACCTCCCTAGCTCATCTATCTTCTGGCCCAATAACCTCTCCCTTCCGTGGACTACAGTATTAACACAATAAAGCCAACATGGTAATTCACCATATATTGGCTTGTGAATCTGTTTCCTAAACTACTACTTATTATTTGACAAATGTTTTTATTTCTTCAACTAAGAAAGCTCCTTGAGAGTGGAACTTATGTCATACATAGTTTTAAATTCCCAAAGCTTTAGCAGTGCTTTAGAGGTGGTCAAGCTAACTCCAGTCTTAGTTTCTGAAAAGAAATACGAACACCTCCTCATCAACCCCAGTCAGTTCTAAGGCCTCGAATTTAAATTTACAAAAACACTGCTTCCTTCTAAATTCTAACATATTAGCTAAATAACTCTTAAGAGTTATAAACACTGTACTTTTATAATACTCTCAACAAATAAAACAGATTTAAACTAATCAGCTTACCGACAATACGGATTTCTTCTTGAGGAATATCGAAGAGTAAGGAATCTATAGTATATAAAAGGCTGGAGCAAACTTCCTTGGCCACTGAAATAAACAAATATAAGAGTGCTAAAGATACATTATCAATTCATATGCACACTCTCAAAACTTAAAGGCAATTCAGCTGGAGAATTATGTGTACCTTTGTTCATCAAATGATCACAGTCATAGCATAGCTAAATCCAAGTTATTCTTTAAAGGGAAATGAAAGAAAGTATATGATTGGTAAAGAGTAAAATATTATTGTTTAATTTTTATAAATGTATTCATGTATGTGCTACTTATGAATTTTTTCCTTTTTCACATCAAACTGGTAACGTGCCGAGGTCAAACAAGGTTTGAGGGAGGCGTATCTCAAACATGAGGGTGAAGACCAATTGTCACACTTATGAACTACAAAAGGATAAACTTTTGAAATTTTACAAAACTCAATAAATCAGAAAATGACACATAAATAATTCCATAATTGCCACAGACAATTAATGAAATCAAGTTTTAAAGCTTTGTTAAGATATAAAAAGTGGTTTATTTTATGTAAACAAAGAAACAAACCTGAATAAAATTATACTGGCTCACTGGAAAATCTGCATAGTCTACATTAATTAGTGTTCTTGGTTAAAAGTACCATTACAATATCCCAAAAGTTGTAGGTGTATATATTTACATATCTATGAAATTTCAAGTCTAGAATTCTTCCCTGAGAAAAACTATCTGGATTAAGACATTCACTGAAATAACCACGAAGACAAGGCCACAACCACCTGCTGTGGACAGCAAGGCAGGATGACTAGGCACTCTTACTGTGTTTATTCAATGGACTCCATACGCAACTACTTAAACTCTTGGTTATCAAACCATATAGGAACTTTTTTAAAAAGCAGAATATAAAACTATACATATTATTACAACCATATTTTAAAATTAATTTTGGAGGAAATATATTAAGATGCTAACTGTGGTTTTTTAAGCTAATTTTTTAGCCTTTTCTTCTAAATTGTGTGATATTACTTTCTCAAAACAAAAATAATTTACATGATTACAAACTTATGACTAAATGCCATATCCATTTTCTCCAAAAAATAACTTGACCGATTTTAACTTTTTAAAGTGCAAATATACACAATACAGAAAATATAAACAGAAAATATTCACTTAGAAAACCAGTTCCCCATCATCCAAGTTAGCATCTTCTTCAAAGTTACAGCACAATCTCTACAATACCCTTCCAGAAATTTATGTACACAAGTGTATATAATGACTAACACTAAACAGTGCTCACTTTATAACTCAATGAATCTGTCAACTCTAGGAGGGAGGTGGTATCATCATTCCCATCTATCACTCCCAAGAAACGGAGACAGAAACCCATGTCCTTAGGCATGCATATACCACCCCAAAACATAAATGGGAAACAACCAACTTCAATTACATTTGGGGATCATCCCGTATCACAACACATAACTTACATCATCCTTTTTACAGCTTCAAGTATTCCATATATGCTTCTACCATCTCAGAACAAAGTAGCGATCCCTACTAAATATTTGGGATCGCTCCAGTCTACGGTTACAAATAAAGCTATAATGATCATCCCTTTCAAGGGTAGCATATAAAGAATAGTAATGATTTAAGATTGTTTTTAATTTTATTGTTTGGGTTATATTCAAGTTACATATTTAAAGCATTAATAGCTTTTCCCATTAGGAATTAAATACAACTTTATAAGCTAATATAAATTTGAAAAAAATAATTCTCTATTGAAATACTTCCGATAAATTCTCATCTCCTTTACCATAATCTTAAAAACCAAGATAAGTTTGTACATAATAAGTGTTTAAATAAAATGTTTAAGAAGCACAATTGAATTAATGGACCAAAATGAAGTTTCTGTATGAGTTTGCATGGCATCTCAGAATTTCATCAAAATTATCTTAAGCTGACTTAAGAGGAGCATAATAAATTACTTTGGTTATTAAACAGAATCTGAAGGTTTCAGAATATAGACATCAATTACACCCATGTGAAAAATGAGTTTTGGTCTCTACCATTTTAACTTTCATCCAGTTTCACGAAACAAATCATAGAACCTGGTATGACCCTAGAGCAGGATTAAGTGACCCAAGAAACAGAAAAATGAATCAAAAACTAAGGGTGCCAAAAGTTCCTTTTAGTAATAAAAGTTTGTGTCAGGATCACAAAAGAGAGAGGAGACCAGACCTATAAATTATGGAGAAAATACTGGAATTTAGATCTTGTCCCCTTGTCCCAGATTACATCAGCCTTCTACGTGCCTTCAGCTTCCAGGCTGATAGAAGACTTTCATTAAAGTTTAGGGTGAATGCTTCAGAGCTAAATAATTTACAAATACAGCTGCATCAAATCCTGTATTCAGCATTCATGGACTGCAGGTGGAAGGATTTTAGGCATTTACGTATTTCAACTGACACTAGTTTTTAGATGAAGGAAAAAGTCTCAGAAGGCTAAGTTAATGGTCAAATCAACTAAAATCCAGGTCTATAATACCCAGTAAAAAGTCTTTCCATTCTATCATTCTAGAACTCTATTTAGATTACATTTTCTAGTTTGGGATCCCCACAACTTAAGCAACATGTGACAATCCTGGCATTCTCAGAGGAAAGCATTACTTAAAAGAATGGAACAGATAGATTTATAAGAAAATCTGTAAAACTCTGTCCTTAGTTTCGAAAGAGACTGCTAAAGGAGTAACTGTCAGGCATATGAAAACCTTACTAGCAAACCAAAGCAATGCACACGAAAAATTATAAAATACAACTGTACAATTAATAATAGTTTGTCACAAATGAGCACGTTTATGGGAAACAGGTAATACATTTTAAAGGACAATCTGGCATGGTCTATTAAACACAAAACGCACCTAATTTGTGCTCAGCAAAATCAGTTCTGGTATCTAATGTTAAAGAAAACACTGGCACATTAAGTATGAGCATGTAAAAAGTAAACTGTTTACTCCATCAATATTTGGAAAAGTAAAAATATGGAAAACCACGTTCATCACCAGGGGAATAGGTAATAAAATGTAGCACAGCCATATGATGGAACCCTACACAGCCAGTAAATGAAAGAAACCAGAACTGTGTATGCCAACACAAACAGGTAATGAAAACATACTGTACTGCGTGGAAAAAAGCAACCTTTGATGTAAAATAAAAACTAAACAAATAAACTGAACCCCACACCCATGACCTAATACGTATGTTCTACAGATCTGTGTAAGTATTTTTAAAGGACTCCACACACGCACACACATGGAACTCTTGGCCTTCTCCTGGAAGGAGAAGACAGAACTGCAAGTGGGATTTATAGTCAAGTGATATTATAGTTTTTCTTCGTAATGTCCTGTTACTTGTAAAACTAAAAATTGAAAAAGCAATCACCCAGGTAACAATGTAGATTATTTTAAAATTTAAATGCAAGAACATCACGTAGATGTCAATGCTATTTTAATGTTCTAATTTTTAAAAGGAAGGTTTTCTTTATTCGTGTGTTATAACTAAGGTACAAACAAAATAAGGAGACAATGGCGGGCAACTATTAACACAAGACCATAATTTTTTTCCCTAGTATAAGAAAAATCATCTTAACAACAGCCGAATAGACTAGAGTTTCTAAGATTCTTTCAAAGGTAGTAATTTCAAAATGTCAAACAATAAATCACAAGGAATGATAAATAAGAAAAATTCCTAGGTTCACTATGTTTTAGTTTCTCTATTACAAAATGAAAACTGTTAGACAAGGTGACTGTTAAGATCCATCTAGCTCTACATGTTGATACCTACTTCAACAGATTTAAGCAGAATAAAACTTGAATTCATATCTTTACTATGTTTACTTAGTCGTCAGCCTTCCAAAACAAATGTATTTTTTCTTACCTAAAGAGCATAAAAACTGTAGCAGGCATCAAGAATATTTCATTACAAGCAATGAATTTCAGAATATTTTGTTGATTAGCACTTAATTTGTCCAAAACAGATCTCAGCAGAGGTAAACTATTTGAACCCCTTGCCTAAAACAAAAGAAAACAAACATTAGAAATAATGAAACATTTTTCATTACTCAATTATTTTCTTTCTTTAGTTAAATAGAATACCCAAGAGGCAATACAACCAAAAGCCAATTATTTGGAAATGATGGTATAAAAGTTTACAAACTATTTAAGGACAAAATGTTAGTGTATTTTCTGCTTTGTTTTGTGTAAAGACTTAACAAAAAAATAACCTTAGTATTAAAGTACTTTTTATTCTTATTTTATTTTTCTTAAGAAACATTAGATTATTTCACCAAAACGTGGTGGTTATTTCTCTCCAATCACAACAAAATCTGACTATGCAGTAAATAAGGTTAAAATACCTGTGACTCGTAAGCTAACTAATGGTAGAAATTAGAGTCTATTGCTGTGACCAAAGAATTACAGGGAAAAAGAAAAAGGCAGAAATCTGGATATTTTAATTCAAATTTCAGCGCATATGCAGTAAATATACTTGGCACACTAAAGATAGGCTTAATGTTACAAATTAGCAATAAAAAAATTGGGGGGAAAGCACGAGCTCTAAACATTAGTGTAAAAGAGATTCAGCACACTCTAATTATCTGATATGTTAGAATTAAACACTGACAGAACAAGAGATTTCTGACAACTCATCACATTTAAGAAATAAGAATTAAAAAAAAAATAAGAGATCTATTTCAAACTTCAAAAATTGTTCCAGGGATTTGGGAATAATTTTAAGGGTAATCCTTTATCTACAAAATATAGCCATTTGTGAAACTTCAACAATAAAAATTTCTAAACTTAAAACTTTCAAATCACTAAAATATTTTTAACAAGTTTGTAAGAAATAGAGACTTTTTGTGACAAACGCCAAAATGTCTTAGAAGTCAAATTCATGTCAAAGATCTATAATCCAGGCATCAAAGAAAGAGCATAGTTTTACTTACATCAAGGACCTTTTTCGTATACGTGGCAGCGTGAAGCAAAGAGAATAACAAGACTGGAAAGATACTCACTGAAGAAAACAATTAAGGAAAACATTTAAAAGTCATCAAGTACTTTGCAAAACATGCGAGGTACCATGTCCAACACGCAGATCTCAAACGACATCTGCTAAAATAAATTTGGTGCAATGGCTTCTGTTTTACTGATACACTTTAAACCAAGTCAAGTTTTGCTAACTGCAAAGAAGTGATTTATTTCATTTTCTAAAACTCACTGTTTTTTTGATGAAAAAATTAATAGTGAAAAAAGTTGCATTTATTTGTTGGTTAGTAAAACATCATAAACATTTGCTAAATTAAATTGAAATCTAGGCCACCTCAAAGGCTTAAATATGGCTTTTAACCCCACAATGGCCTTCCTAGCCACCCTCAGCCTTCAAACACAGAAGTCGTCTTTTACAGCTGTTTTACCAATCTCAACTGCTGAGGAAAGTCTGAGGAAACGGTTTCAAGAGTGGTTCCCAAATGTTCCTCAACTAAAGAGTTTATTTCCTTCCTACCAAGACCCCATTACTGAGTTACTGTACCTATCAAGCTGTTACAATTCTGTAAATTTATAAAAATAAAAAAGACAATGTATATTTGGCTTTGCATATTGTCAATTGAAAGTCTCATCAGTTTGTTTACAGACACAAGCAGAGAATCTTTATTTTTGAGTCCAACTGTTTGGCTTTAGGCCATGAAAAAATACACAATTTTCATTCAACTTTTTGAAAAATGGAAATTGCTCTAAAGCCCCATTCTCTACCCCAATATCTGCCAGGTAGATTAAAAAAAAAAAAAACTTGTCAAGTATTTCCATAAAATGATATAGACTGTCAATCAATCATGAATGGCAAAAATACTTGTCCTAAAAATATTAGCAGTTTCTAAGAAATGAAGCATTATATTTTGCTATCCTAACTGAAGGGCTGACATGACAGGAAGTGGCTAACTGACATAACACAATCTGAGTATCAAATTCATTATAACCACAACTCATTTAGGACCCAAAGGCTCCTAGTTTCCAATCGATGAGTAAGACATAGACTTATACCCCAGTGTTAGAAGAACTCTAACTCTCTAATAACATAGTTCTCCAAATTAGTACCCTGACCAATTCTTTCCCACCATTCACAAGAATTAAGAAAAATGCCAACTTCCTGAGTGGAGATCACATATATATATATATATATATATATATAAAAGTTTTCAACTTTTTAATGAATCATAGACTCCTTTGAAATTGATAAAAGCTACAACCCCCTCCCCTAAAGTCACTGTGCAACTGCTCTTGCTTAAATAATTCAACTTGAACCTTGACACATATCCAGACTTGAAGCCTGATTCAATAAGAGGCAGTGCTGGGTAGTGAAAACAGAACCCTGAATTGGGAGCCAAGATACCTGGGTTACGCACCTGGCATGTAACTAACCTCACTTTCCTCGGCCAAGTTTCATCCTCTATCAAATGATTAAGTAGAGATCGAAGCTAAAGATCTCTAATGAGTCATTTATCTCTAACAGTCTATAGTTCATAAATCCTTGACAAAAAATTCATAATCTTAGCTTTCAAAGTTACTTTTAAACTACATATTTAGAAAAGAGATTAAAAGTCTACAATATAATCCCTACATACCTATCATTGATAAAGCAAGGACAATAGATCACTTTTGTAAGAACAAAGATCAAAACACAAGTTTGTAACATTACTGTGGGCCCACCTTGATTTATTACCATAATACCCAATTACCTTATGAATCGGATTAGCATTTCTTGCCAATTATTAGTTTGTTATTCTCACTGCTCACTACTTTCCCCTGTAAGGATTTAAGGAATATGAAAACCTTCATCTTCAACATTTCCATGAAAGAGGGGCCAGCAAATACCTGACTGTATAGAAAAGGCAGAGAGATGGTTCTCACTGGTCATGAGTGTCATCTGACGCGACCTCAGGACTCACTCAACAGTGCTGAGCACCTGACCTGTGACAGGCACTGCCCCAGAGCTCAGCATTAATGTATTCCATGTACTCTACCTTAATTATCTGGAAAACACACTTTCTGTCATTTCTATTTCTCCCTCCAAAGAAATTTTAAGCTACTAAAAGGCATAACCAAAAATCTCTGCATAACTTCCCATTATATCTCAGAAAGGCAAGAATTTTAATACTGGCGACTGCAGATCACCTCAGTGATTGTGACCAACAAATGCTAGTCAATCCAATGATATCCCAAATAGATGTGATTATCATTTACAGTTGCAGCACAATAATCATTTAGAGAGTTTTACCTAAAAATGAACAAATACAAATTATGACAGGATATTACAGACCCATGCACTGAAACATGAAAAATTTTATCCTTGCGTTTCAAACTACTTATATTACCTTGGTAAAGTAAGGAATTTAAACGGAATCTCCATATACTGTATAGATAAGTTACCCACATACAAATATTTTTAAACGATACTTCAGTGTTACTCATCCATTAATTGGAGATTAGTTGGGGCTTTTAAGTTAAAAAGGCCTTGTCAGCATTACTACTTATTACCCTGTATCCTTATCATTATATAACACAACAATTTTTTCAGAGTGCTGCAAAGATTAAATATGTCAAGTTCCCATATATTGGCAAAATGGATGCTCAAGAAATTTGTTTCCTCCTATTCTCTTTTCCTTAAGACTTACAAAAATCAATTGAAAAATTTCATACTTCACCAACATAGGTATTCTCTAAATAGGTAATAGTCTTAGAGAAATTATTTTATTGTGCTTTACATTATGTATAGTTGTACCACAGGTATTCAAAAGCTGTTAAAGCAGCACTTCTCAAAGCACAAAATAATTTCCAGAGGGAAAATCAACAGGAAAAAAAAAAATCAACAAAAAAAATTACCAAACACTGTGAACTCTTAGTTTCACAATGCACACTGGAATATCAAAGGGTCAAAGGTAAAGAATCCCATTTAAAAATGTTTAACCTAGTGTTTCCCAAATATACTGACCTGTAGACCTCTCTCATTCTTCTCCTCCTTTTTGGAATAATGCCCACTATCTTCCCACAACACACTTTTTAAATGTGAAAACGTATAAATTCCAAATGAGCTATTTAATTCTCATTAACTCCAGGGATTACCCATACGTGTCCTATCTTCTACTCTATCTACAGCAAATATTAATTTCTTTTTATTTATTAATTATCCCATTCTCTGCTGAAATAAGTTATTTCTTGGTTAATTTCTATTTGTTTCTAGCTCACTGGGAATTAAGAAAGCAAAGAAGTGAGGACCTCTATTTTTTAAAGAAAAGACATCTGGACACTTTTCCAAAGGCGATATAAATTAAAGAAAATTTTGAATATTAAAGTGAGTTCTGCATAGCCTTGCTTTGAATCTGAATTTTAAAATATCTACTCTTATAGAGAAGCTTACAAGAGGCAAGGACAACGATAGATAAAGTTTAAATTTCCCAAATCAGCTCTTCAAAGTTTAGACTTCATATTTAAGAGTCAGAAATTCTCACACATTTAAATGCAGTGCCAAAAACAAACCCAGGCTTCACGGAATGCCCTCATGGCTGAAATAATCAGAGACCTCCTGTATAGTTGGTAATCTCATTGCCAAAAAGGTAGAAAAGGATACTTGTAACGGGATAGGAATTGACAAAGATGAGTGAATACAACAGGTAGTGGCAGCTGTCTTCTAATAAAGCCTGGGCCAGGAATGCTCTGCTTAGCTGGAAGTGTGGCAACCTCTGGTGCAGCCTCAGCGCACTGGTAAGAGCATTTGCCAGCAGAGCACGCTGGTAAAAGCTCGCTGCTTCGTGCAACCTGCGAATTACCAGAGGACAGGGTATCGTGAGACATAAACAACTACCACGTCTCTTCCTCCTTTGTGAATTGCATCATAGTTGCACAACACCTAAATCATTTCATTGTCGATAGAAAAAAAGTACTTGAACTTGTTCTAAAAGCATAACTTCATGTATATGCCCAAATGAATTTCATAAAGCAGTGATTCTTCCTGTCAAGTTGAAAAAATTCAAAAAACATGGATTCATCTCATTCCCACACATCTGCTTTTTCCTCAGATTTTCAATGTGATGTTAATTTCACAAACCACAAAATACAAAATATTCCTCCAGCTGATGATAACAGTATTAGGTTATTAGTGTCTTAAGGTTGGGTCTTGTATTTTATTTGTCCCTAAGCCCTTTACAGTTTAACAGGCCTTACACCTTAAAGGCATCCCATACAAACTGACTGAACAACTGAATAGCAAACGCAGCAATGTAAACAATACATACCCAAGAAGAGGCAGAACAAACAAAGCAGAGCAGTAAACTGTGAACAAGCGAGAAAGCCACATTGCTGTGTCCAGTTTATTGGTCATCAGGAATTGCTAGGTTTAAAAAGAAAAATATTGTAGTAAACTAAGCCTGCAAATTATGCTTTTAAGGATGAAGACAGTGTAGTTTTTATTCCTATTCAAAATGCTTAACAACCTTGTAACATTGTTTTTTAGACCATTAAGTGAAAAGTCTAAGGCAATTAACTGTTTCATGTATATACTTAATGACAAGTCCAAGATCCTCCTTGTTTTGATGTGGAAAGCACAGGAAGCACTTAAAGAGAAATAAAGAAATATCAGTTGACATTTAAAAAAACAAAAAGACTTAATTAGGAAAAAAATCTGAACAAAAATTTAACTACAATTGTCTGTGTCCCTTCAACACTTAATAATGCTGGCTTCATCTATTTTAAAAGAACATTAAATAAGAACTAATTGCTCTCAAGAGAACCATAATACCTATTCTTAGAAAAAAATCTCAAATCCAAATAGGTAGGTCTCAGAGCTGAGTAAAAAGGCATCACGTAAAGCCAGTTTGGATTACATAAACCTTCTGAAGGAGAAATGTAAAACCATGGTAATAGTAACTATTGAATTCATTAGCCTTGGATGATTTGCCTACATACACAAGAGGCTGGCATACTGCAGGTGCTCAAAATACGGCTGTCAAGTATTAAATGTCACCTGCCTCTCTAATTATATGATTCTCTTTATCATCTCCAAGTACCCCCACAAGTCTTATTCTAGTTTCGGTGGCCCTAGATTCATCTTCCATATACCATTTTCTTCTCCATTTTTTTCCCATTCTGTCTTTCCCATTGTTGCTTTTTTCCCCAATATCTGTGTCCATAACCACTAAAGCAAGAACTTAAAGTCTGTTTTTTCATTAAATTGTGTCTTATATTCAAATTCTAAATTGCTTTTATATTTTTTGAGTAGGATCTACATAAACAATTTTAACATTGAGATCCAATACAAACACACGTGGGTATATAAAGTCAGCAAAGTTTTACAAACAATAAGCACCTTACTATGTGTGATGGCTTTCGACATTTTCTATTTAAATTTTTGAAAATAGCTGGTTTTCCACTAAACTGACTTCAAAGCTCACTAATAGCTGTACCTGAAGTCAAAAACATTGTTCTATGCAATTTCACTTTATTACCTTTTGAAAAATTTTGGGGAAAAATGCAAGCACATCTAAAAATTCACAGATGTTTTACTGCCTTGTCTTTTTAACAATATGCAGGTAATTTCAGAAATATGAAACCTGTGTCTGGTTCATTCTATCCAGGTCTACCATCCTGTGACTCCCCTAAATTTAAATGATTAGCAGTAATCAAGTGGAAGGATGAATCTAGCTTACTGTGCTCAGTTTCTCTACAAATATTCAAACTGTACATTAAAGTTTAAAATTTAGTTTTAGAATATTCTCTTTAAAATCTATTCGTTTAGGGTGTTTATTTTGCATGACATCACTGAGCTATGCATTTCATTTGTACAGTTTTATGTATATTACACAATAAAAAAAGTTTAAGTATACTGGTTTACATTTTTAAAAGCGAACTGCCCAACCACCATATTAATACACAGTTCAGGCAAAAAACATCACTGGCTCTTTGGGTGAAAAATTGTTGGGAACAATATATTTACAGTCTCAAAGCATCATGGCAAAGAACACTTTTTAATCACAAAAGGCGAAAAGGTTTCTTTACAATGGAGAATCAGGTGGACACCACCTTAACCAAACAATAATTTAATTCCTCACTGATGGGGTAAATCAACATAAAACGCATATTTTATATATATAAATGTATGTATATGGCACTAAGGACACAGTATCACTTAGATAACCTTTCTGACAAAATGTTTAACCTGAATCTAGTCATGAGGGGAAAAAAATTAGACAACTCCAATTTGAGGAGCATTCTGCAAAACCAGTAAAGACTCTTGAAAGCTATTGGTGTCTTGAAAGACAAAAAAGGGAGGGAGAGGTAAGGAACTGTTCTAGACGAAAACAGACTAGGGAGAAACGACTGGTAAATTCAATGCGTGTTTTGTGATTGAATCCGGGATGCGAAAGCAGCTTGGAAGGACAATTACGGGACTTTGAACATGGAATGTACATTAGGTAATATTTCCCAAATGTGGTGACTGCAATGTGGTCATGCAGAAGAATACTTAAGTATTTATGGATTAAAAACTAGAGGGCACTAATGCTCCGGGTACTGATAACTAGTTAGCTCCAGATCGGCATCTTAATAATAAAAAAAGTACAAAAGCGTTAATATTTCTCTCCATCAAGAAGAACAAAGTTAAGAAAAAAGACCGCTCCCTTTGCGTAACTTCGCTATAGTGGCACAAAGCGGGCAGAGACGCTGGGCCAGCGCGAGCGCCCGCGCGGGGCTGTCACCGCACACCTGCGGGTGGCACCTTGCAGCGCGGGGCCCGGAACAATCGGAGACCGAGGTGTGCGGAGAGGGAAAAGGGCCCAACTTCCCCGGCACACAGGTGAGGGCAACCTGCTCCCGACCAGCCTGCGGTCGCCCCGGAAACGAACCTGTGACCCCTCACGACCTCTTCCCCGCCCTCCGCCGCCACTCACTGCCCCAGCCCAGCGCGCCCCGGGCTCGGGACCGCCTCGCGACCCGCCCGCACGACTCCCCGCTTCCTCCCGCACACCGAGCCGGGCACTCACCACGGCGCCCGCCCCTTGCGGGCCGTTCGGGGTCGTCTCCGCCATGAGGAACTCGCACAAGCGTCTGCGACGCTTCAGTCGCGAAGAGAGAAGAGAAAAGGGACAGAGCGTCAGCGCCGGGGCCACGACCGGGGTAACCGGCTTCCCCGTCTCGTGCCACGCGCAGGCCCGCCGCGCCCTGACGGAACTCCGAGCCCGCGCCGGGAAAGGGCCCCGCTCGCGCCGGTGCAGCCGGCGGGACCGAGGGCGCCTGCGGCGGCCGGGAAGTACCTGTTCCGCACCGCCGAGATCAAAGTGCGGTTTCTAGAAAGACCGGAACGGAGGAGGAGCTTCGCTCGGAGGCCCTCAATAACGCCGCCTGCTCCAGGTTCCTGCCGGACCCGGAAGTGCTCCTTTCATTTCCGGGGGGAAGAGGCGGTGACTGAGGAGCAATCGGGGCGGTGCGCTGAGGCATGACGGGAAGTGTAGTTTTTCCCCGCGTGTCGGCTGCACCTGCCCTGCAAGCCCACTGGCTCCGGGAACTCGTAAGTGAGCTGGCCAGGCGACTTTTGCCTCAGCTCCGGCTCACAAGATGATCCCCGCTCCCCATTTCCAAGCCATGACCTCTCTCTGCTCCCCGATATAAAGGCCCCAGAAACATCTTCGCTCCCCGCTTCCAGGGGCTCCCTGAATCCTGCGGTTCTACTTCTAACGTTGATTCTTCCTGCAAGCCCCGACCAGGCCTGCCGCGCTGGCGCGGGGGATAACAGGTTGAGTATGACACAGACCGCAGGGGACAGAGACAGATAAACTGAAACCACCGCACAGTGCTTGTGTCACAGACACATAAGCAAGAAAACATTTTCACAGATTTTTAAAATTTGTTTGTAGTTCCCCTATGTTTCACGTTCCCAGGCCAGTGAGATTTGCTGACCAGGACTTGTCACTTTCTGCTGCATTTTCCCTTTTGAGTCTCTTTCCCAGAAAGGGCAGGGCCTCCTTGAAGCCACCTGATGACTACAAAGCCTCACACCCCCTGTTTGTCCGGAGGAGACAGGATCGGTGTCACCCACCGCAGGTCGGAGGAGACGGGATCGGTGTCAACCCACCGCAGGTCGGAGGAGACGGGATCGGTGTCGCCCACCGCAGGTCGTGCCCAAGGACCCGCTGAGCAGCCTGCTCCCCGCATCCTGCCTGGGCTGCGCACGAGGCTGCGAGAATGACCAGTGTTAGCCCCCAGCTCGTTATACTGCTAAAACCCCCACCCTGGGAGGGACTTAGCCGCCATTTTTGGATTATGGGATGTTTGTAATAGCACGATTTCTCACTGTGCTTTCGAGCCCTGCACTCCACCCCAAACGTGTAATGATGCTCACCCCCCTCCCCCCATTGCACCTCCAGGAAAACCCCTGACCTTTTTGGTTGGGCAGGTGGATTTGAGGCAGTCCATACCTCTCACCTCCCAGTTAATGCCTCTCCTGCAATAAATCCTTTCTTCTTTGACAATCCTGGTTGTCTCAGTAATTGGCTTTCTGTGCAAGCAACAGTGAACCCCCCTTGTGGGTTCGTTAGCAATTTAATCACAGGGAGCACAGAGGGGATTACCTAAATCAGAAAGGGTTTGGGGATATTGCTTGGAAAAGGTAATTCTGGCCCTAAATCTTGAAGGACAAGAAGTTGGATGAAAGGGGAAGGGATTTCAGAATAACAGAAAGTACATGAAGTAACAGGACAGCCAGAGGACTAGTTCAGTTTGACCAGAACGAAGATGCCGGTGGGGGCGGGAGAGGGGGGGATTGTGAAATATCTGGGCTAGAGAGGCAGGCAGGGGTGTGCTGAGAAGAGAATCTGAACTTGACACTGAAATCCAGAGAACCATGGTACAATTTTCAGCAGAACTGTGAGATTTCACTCTGGCGACAGGGCGGAGAATGATGCTCGGGGCAAGCCGGAAACTAAAAGCCAGGAGATTAGTGGGAGGCCGTTAGGTACATCCGGGAGAGAAGTGATGAGAGTCTGCATTGAGGCAGTGTTGTGGGGTAGAGAAGAGAAAAGATGACTTGGAGGTAGCTTCTAATCCCAGCTACTCGGGAGGCTGGGGCAGGAGGACTTCTTGGGCCCAGGAGTTTGAGGCTGCAGTGAGCTCTGATCATGCCACTGCACTCCAGCCTGGGTGACAGAGCAAGACCCTGTCTCTAAAAGAAAAAGGTTTGGTGACTGAGTAGGTACAGGTGTGCGGGAAAGGGAATGTCACCTGCTGAGATCTAGAGAAGAGGTATAGTTTTGTGTCACGTTAAATGTATGGATGATATTTTAATCTCCCCCTTTCATTGCATTTGTTTCTTAACAATTGGAATTTGTCTTCTTTATTTCCTACTGTATTTCTTCACTCTCTTCCTTGATCATTCTGCTGGGTAGTGAGATAACTTCTCAAATATACGTGGTGGTCTTAGGGATCTCTTGATTGCAACAGATATTAAGCCCAAACCGACTTGGGGGGAATAAAAGGCAAAATAATATGACTACTTTGAAAAGAACAGAGGTAGATGATGTTTCAGTAGGCATGACTAGATTCAAGAGTCCAAATGACATCAAAGAAATTTGTGTTCTCATCTCTGCTTCCCTCTGAGTTAACTTCATTGTCAAGCTGATGCTCCCTTAACTTTAGTCTGTATTCCACCAGGTTAGCAAGACCAACCTGTAGAAAGTGTCTCTTGCCCAATACTTTCGAATAATGATCCAGGTTTGACTCCTACTGAATCAGATTTGATCCCATAAACATTTGTAAACCAATCATTTGGTTTAAGAGACAGATAGGCCAGGCTTGGACCATTCACCCACTCTTGTTTGAATGGGTGATACCGAGGGGAATGTACTTGGGATTAGCCTTATCTGAAATTCTAAGTGTGTCGCTATAAAAAAAAGAATGTATGAATCCCAGGAAAAGCAAAAACAATATAATTCTACTACAATCATTATTTTTTAACTGATGCTTTTTATATTTTTGCATTTTTTTCCAGTGCCTGTCAATTAATTTCTACTTGATAAGAGTCAGGGTCAATTGCTAAGTGTTACCTAGCTTATTTTAATTGAAAGTAACAAAGTCCTGATGGAACACACAAACCCTAAAGCTGAAGCTGTTGCTTACCAAGAGGCCATTATTCCTTTTGGCTAGAAATTGGCTGATGGAGCAAGAATTGATTCCAGAGTAATTGATGGCTTGGCTCTCCCCCCCCCCCCCCCCCCCGTTTCTGAGGGCGATTCTACTGAACCATCAACTCATCAATTTGCTCATTTCTGCTTCCATCAGTGATTAATAATTCTGTGGTTGGATGGGGCATTTTTGCAATTGCTAAGTGCTGAGTCATTCATCTTATGAGGAATATATTCCTACTTTTGTTTGTTGCCTGAAAAGTAAGGTCCCTAAACTCTGCAGACATAACCTGAGTATGAGGTCCTAATTAAGAAATAAAGATTATTGGTACTTTTCAAAATTGGTAATGTAAGGAAAAATTTAAGACTTTGGAATGAACGCACTTTCAATGGAAAGCTGAAGATTCCGGGGATTATCTGATCCTATGTAGAAGCTTCTCTGTCTTTGACTAGGCTATTTTTAAACTCTACAATTTATAGAAACTAATAGCCATGCAAGTAATTCTTACGTAATATGCTAGTTTTCTATTGCTGCTGTAACACTTTACCAAAATTTGGTAACTTAAAATGACACAAATTCATTACCTTATGGTTCTGGAGGTCAGAATCCCACGCAGGTCTCCCTGGGCTAAAGCCACAGTAGTGGCAGGGCTCCCTTTCTGGAGGCTCTAGGAGAGAATTCATTTTCTTGCCCTTTGCAGCTTTTAGAGGCCACCCTGTTCGTGGTTCTTGAAGCTCTTGCTCCATCTTCAAAGCCAGCAAGGTTGTATCTTTCTGGCCATTTCTCCATAGTCAAAGCCCCCTCTCACTCTCTTCTGCCACCCTTTTCCACACTGAAGGACTCATGATTATTCATACATGGGGCCCACCTGGATAAACCGGGCTACTCTCCCTCTAATAAGGTCGGATGATCGAATTAATTCCATCTGCAACCTTAATTCTCCTTTGCCCTGTGATGTAACATATTCACAGGTTCTGAGGATCAGGATATCTCGGGATGGGATGTGAGACAGTGTGGCATTATTCTGCCCACCACACCTAAAGACATGCAAATAGGTTTTACCTAGTGGAGGCTGGACAGAGTTTTATACCTATCCACTCCCATATAAAAATCCAGTTTGGCTTCCGTTTGTAAATTCACTTCATTATTCCTTTATTTCATATAAATTTGTGGTCTTTGACGTCTCCATTGATCCAGTTTTAACAGCTTCCCCAGTTCCCTGATTAATGAGCTGTGTAAAATATTTGACATGTGTTTATTTTATATATAATATAAAATATTTTTTCATTTTATAAATATTGTGTATTTATATGTCATAATTTTACCTTTTTTGGAAATTTATAGGAGACGTAGCTACTGGGAATAAAATATGTACATATACACATATGTGTGCATGCACACACACACACACACACACAAGCAGACACACGATGTATTCTGGGATTTTGGAAACTGAGGATATTCTCCACTCTTCCTCCTCCTTATGAACTTTAACATGTGCAGGAGATGGAACTCTCTGGAACTGTAATGACTCCTGGTTTAAAGTCGGAGATCAGGTTACTTCTCCCTGACACTTGAAACTCAACTTTGTGCCACAATCCACTCAAGGGAATTATTTAAAGTCAGCTGTTCATCACCCTAACTGGATCTTAGAAAAATTTTGCAATGTACTTTGTTTTTTCTAGTTTTCAAAGTTTTGTTTATTTGAGTAATTTCAAGCATTATAACATTTGCTCTTGAAAGATAAGCAAGGGAGAGAAAATTCTTGGACCCATTTCAGAGTCTGGGACATTTTTTTTTTTCCAAGGAAAGTGGGTTTGTTCATAACCCTGTACAGCACATCAAAGCCCAAACAATAATATAAGGAAGGTATCAGGAAATTAATTCCACATGAATTGGAACTATTTCCGAATATTTGTTTGAATTATGATGATTTCTGGGGACACATGTTTTTAGGCTTTGGATTTCTGACAGACACACACAGACACAGACACACTATGCTGTAGCTAATATTACACATACCAGAACATTTGTATTATTATCCAAAAGAATCATATTACCAAGGAAGTGCATTCTTGCTTAGACATTAGTGGTTTGATTCTTGAATATGGAACTTTACTATGTGACCGCACAGCGAAGTAACTAAGAGCATGGACTTGGGTTCTATTACTTGCTAGCTGCGACCAGGGCAAATTATTCCATCTCTCTGTGCCTCAGTTTCCTCATCTATAAAATAGGGGGTATCACAGTGCCTACTCCACAGAGTTGCTGAGATTGGTAAAGTGCTTTCAATGTGCTTGTCAGGATTATCATCCCCTATAAGGATGACCAACAATTTGGCTCTAAGTTGCCCGTATGGTGGGGAAAGGTCACTTTGCCAAGTGATTGTGCCGATGATCGGTGGTTAAAGTCCTCTGTCCTCCACTCCCTGCGAGTCTGTGGACCACTTTCCCTCCCTGTCGTTCACGCAGAGTTGACCTCAGGCCCTGATGTCTGCATTGCTCGGTTATTTGAAAACAACATTTTCATGCAAGATTTTATTGAATGGATCTGATTTTGCATCAGTGTCAGTCAGTGTAGACTATCATAACAACATAACCAAACACCAGAGACTGGGTGGCCTAAAGAACAGAAATTTATTTTCTCACGGTTTTGGGGGTCTCACCTACACCTAAATCACTCCGAAAGGCTCCAGCTCCAAATACCAGCACTTCGGGAGTCAGGACTTCAACGTATGAATTTTGGAAGGACTATTCAGTCTGTAGCAATCAAGAAACCCAAGTGTCCCAGATTTTTCTTTCTTCTAGATGTTTGTAGACTATGATGGGGCCATGAAAAGAGAGGAGAGGAATGTGTCCAACCGCCCCCGAAACCTCTGTGCTTCTGCATGTGTCTTGCCCAACGTGATACTGCCTCTTCTTGTGGTTTTGCTGAGCCACATTCAAGCTTTCCTCTCAAATTGCTAGATCAAGATTTTCTTCTAAGAAATACTTTTAATAATATAATCAGAATTAACTGTACCATACAAATATTTGTTAATTTTTAATACCAAAAGAGTTAGTTCTAATTGTGTCCTTCCCCAAAAAGATACATTGAAGTCCTAACTCCCGGTATTTCAGAATGGAACGTTATTTGGAACTAGGGGTGCTGCTGATGTAATTAGCTAATATAAGTAAGGTCGCGTTTCAGTAGAGGGGGCCCCTAATCCAATACGACTGGTGTTCTTATCAGAAGGTGGCCATGTGAAGACAAGATTGGAGTGATGCGTCTACAGGCCAAGGAATGCCAAAGATTGCTGGCAAAATTAGCAGAAGCTAGAAAAAGGCAAAGGATTTCCCTGCAGGCTTAAGAGGGAGCCTGGCCCTGCCAACACCTTGATTTCCCATTTCCAGCTTCCAGAACGATGAGGAAATACATTTCTGTTGTTCTAAGCCACCCAGTTGGTAGTGCCTTGTTATGGCAGCCCTGGAAACTAATACATTGTCTGTCTTCTGGAATCGGAATGTAATAGAATAGTTAGAGGCACTTTATATGCTTATTTTGTTTGTATTTATCTTTTTTATTTCTTTTTCAAATATAGTGAGAAAACAAAAGGTGATCAGAATTTGCTATTTGTTTTTAAGATTCAAGGCTGGCAAAACGAGTTACAGCAAGTAAAAGCCTAACAAAGGTGAAGGTAAACGTATTGTTTTATTCAATCCCAGATGATAAAGGAAGCATTTGCTGCAGACTGTGGCTTGTTGCCAGAGGAGTTGCTGGGAAAACAGTGATAAGTACATTAAAAATGACATTTACAGCATCAACTATCAAATTATTTGTGGAATACATTTAAAATTAAATTTTAATTCCCAGCCCCAGTATCAAAGAACATTATTAATATTGCCTATATTATTAATTATGCAAAGTAGGTGGAGGGTGGCAGACACAGATAAATCAACACTTCAGATAGAAACTGCTCACTCTGAAAAGTCACTCTAAGAGGTGTCTTTGAAGTACTGCCTCACATGGAGGGAGAATATTGGAGATTCACCGAGATTTCGAAAGCCTTACACTTTATGAAAATCATTTTCAAGATTGAAACATTTCTTTACATCCTGTCACATCATAAAACAAAACATAGTCTCTACTGACTTATATGGAGAACTCCAAGAATGCCCAAGTCAGGTTCCCGTGTGTATAAGTAACCTCTCCGTTTAACACTGAAAACAGAAAGTCCTAGGAGAAGCGATGTGCAGAATAAGGAAGATCCAACTGAAGTACGACTAGTTAGTGAGCACCCGTTTATCTAGGCATGAAAGGGAACATAGACTACACAGTAACATGTTTTGCTACCTTAAAATACTCATTGATAAGAATATGCTGCAAAGATATGGTCAGGAGAATAAATGATACATTAATATAATACACTCTTCTTCACAAATTCTAAGGGAGTTACGATTTCCTCTTCCCACTAGACAATTTCGATCTAGCACCTATTATGTGCTGGGGATGCAATATTGAAATATGCAACCAATGTCTCTACTCTCACAGTGCTTACATTGTAGTAGAAGACACAAAAAATAAGCATATATTGTTCTATGATGTGTTCTATCAAGTTGCTTCCTTTACAATGGAAATGATGAATTTTATCATATGAAGAAGTGAATTTGGTCATTTCATTGAATTTCTAAATTTAGGGCCATGTTTTCAAGTCTGTCTCTTCTGTGATCATTATGGCAATAATGAGCGGGCATACAAAGGCTGTCCGGAAAGTAGCCAGCCGCTGTTAATAGTATTTTTCATATCATGTGGCTGGGTACTTTCCAGACGGCCCTCGTATACTGCTAGTGCAGTTTAGTTGTCAGCTTAACTTAAAAGAAATAACCATCAGTGTTCAGAATTCTTTTTTGTCACACTGAAGTTTTATTTTCTTCTTTTTTTTTTTTTAGAGATGAGGGTCTCACTATGTTGCCCAGGCTAACCTTGAACTCCTGGCCTCAAAGGATCCTCCTGCCTCAGCCTCCCAAAGTGCTGGATTATAGGCATGAGCCACCCAGCCAGGCTGAAATTCTTTTTACCTACAGTAAATGTAAACACCTGATTTTTGTTTTGGGCCTTCCTGTTCACATCACTCCATACTATTCTGCTAATGTTGAGTGCATAAATTTTGGAATCCAGAAAAGTCCCAAATGAACACAAATATAACAGTCCATTTTCCTGTAACAGAACAAGTGAGTCTGGGCCCTTCCTTTAACTCCTTCAGTTCTATGAAACGCCCACTGGGAGAAAACACCGTGGATTTGGGTCATTCCAGACAGGAGTCTCCTCATTTTCCTTACATTTCTTATTACAGCTGTTCTGCAGACTCCCAGACTTTCAGTCCTGGCTCCCCACGATCTACAGAGTAAGGTCCAAGCATTATCATTGAACGATTTAGGAGATTAAGACGATACCAACATTCAATCATCCATGCCAGATCACCCGGTCTTTATATACAAAGGGAAGGAGGGCTCAGTTCTGAAATTCTTGTGCGCTCCCTTCTCCAACGCATTGAAAGTATCAGTCCGGATTCTCAGTTGCAAGCAAGATATAGCAAATATTCTTTAATAGATTTCTGTTTTAAAGAGAAATAAATTGCATTAAAGAATATTGAACAGTTCACGCAGAGAACAGAGCTTAGAGAACACCCAGCCAGAGCAATGCCCGGATCATGCTCTGGAAATGGTCCCAGGAGGCCACCGCTGCTCTCCCGAATCCAGACACCGCGACTGGAACCCCCGCCACCGCCCACAGGGAACACGGGACACCGCACCAGCAGCCCAGCCGGGCTCTTCAGACCACTTGTACCCGCTGACCCTGGCGACCCTGGCGACCCTGGCGACCCTGGCGACCCCCCTCCGCAGGGTCTTCCCGGACACTGACGCTGCGCGCCTGGCGCTCGGTGCCAGGGAGGCTGGGCAAGTGGGTAGCTGACACTCCCAGACCCCAGGGTGGGCTCCAAGGTAGGCGATGCCTGGATGAGCACGCGTGTGCGGTAGGAATGCGCCTGAGACTTCTGCTCTTTTTATTACATAACAGCAGAACGAGCCAGCGAGGAGCAGAGGGCGACTGCTCTCCCTCCCTCACCCCTCCGAGCAGCTACATGCAACGACTTTGGAGCGACTTAGCGTTGTCCGGCCGCGCCCACCGCCTGGAGGGGCTTCTGCCGCTCAGCCACGGGCGTCACCTGCGTGCCTTGGCCCAGTGCCGCCTCCTTCGGGAAGCCTAGAAATTCATCTGCAAAGTGGGTTCATTCCAGCCTGATTCCCTCCCACAGTCCACCCTCTGGGCTCCCAGAACCTTCTGCGTGTGCCTTGCGTGGCGCTCACACGCCTGGCGAGGTCGGGGTTCGTCCACACTCGCAGTCCCAGTGGCCGCGCCAGGACCTGCTCGGAGGAGGGACCCACGCGGGAGTCAAGGCGGGAACGCGGGAGCTGGAAGCTGCGTGTGCTTCACGCTTGAAACGAAGACTGAGAAGTTCCGGCCTCGCCGTGAAGACGCGGCGTCCACGGGGGCGTCCCGCGCTCTCCCCGCCGCCCCCCGCCCCGCCCCCAGTCCCTCCGCGGCTCTGCTCCCTGTGCTTCTGTGCGACCCGAGCGCGGGCTCCGCAGCTCTGCTCCCTTTGCTTCTGTGCGGACCCGAGCGCGGGCTCTGCAGCTCTGCTCCCTTTGCTTCTGTGCGACCCGAGCGCGGGCTCCGCAGCCCACCTCCGACCCTGGTGCGGGGCGTCCCGCGCTCCCCCCCCCCCAGTCCCTCCGCGGCTCTGCTCCCTGTGCTTCTGTGCGGACCCGAGCGCGGGCTCTGCAGCTCTGCTCCCTTTGCTTCTGTGCGGACCCGAGCGCGGGCTCCGCAGCCCACCTCCGACCCTGGTGCGGGGCGTCCCGCGCTCCCCCCTCCCCCCAGTCCCTCCGCGGCTCTGCTCCCTTTGCTTCTGTGCGGACCCGAGCGGGCTCCGCAGCCCACCTCCGACCCTGGTGCGGGGCGTCCCGCGCTCCCCCCTCCCCCCAGTCCCTCCGCGGCTCTGCTCCCTTTGCTTCTGTGCGGACCCGAGCGGGCTCCGCAGCCCACCTCCGACCCTGGTGCGGGGCGTCCCGCGCTCCCCCCTCCCCCCAGTCCCTCCGCGGCTCTGCTCCCTTTGCTTCTGTGCGGACCCGAGCGGGCTCCGCAGCCCACCTCCGACCCTGGTGCGCGGGGTCCGGCGAGCGACCGTGCAGACGTCGCGGGGCTGTCGTGAGACCGCGTTGATGCATAGAAGGTGCGAGGCCTGGCACCCCTCACGCCCGGTCCTGGCCTGTGACTGTCACAGCCGTCTAGAGCGCAGAGTCCGCCCTGGTCGTCGTTTGCGTTGGTCCCTTCCCAGCCCCTCCCCCAGGGCCCTGCTCAGGGACGAGCCGCGTCTGTGAAGGAGGCACCAGGGAGTCGGGCAGAGCCCTGCGGTGCAATCCCGCAACAGCGGTGAGAACGCTGAGGAATCCACGCGACGGCGCTTTCCCAGGCTGCAGGGGCAAAGGTTAGGGCCAGAGTCCAGACTGATTGTCCTAATGTCAGATAAATGATCTTGGAAGGGAAAAAAAAGTGTCCACTTCAGTACATGGAACTTACTGGTTCATTTTGATGAGATACTACAGACGGCTTGGCTAATTTTGCCCCAAGGAAACCCGCACTCACCCGTTTACTCCTCTCTGAAAATGGCTGTTGTTCATCATACGCACCTTTCGTACGCACAGAGATCGCCAGGGATCTTGTTCAACCTGCAGGTTCTAATTCAGTAGATCTGGGTAGGGCCTCAGACTCTGCATTTCTAATAAACCCCCAGATGTTGCTGCTGCTGCAGGTCCGCGGACCACACTTTGAGTAGCGAGGATATGCAACATGGGCGAAGAGGGAAAAAGTGCATGTAACTTTTTTCCAATCATTGCAAAATGAACGGATGTCCAGGCCCAAGATAGTCCATTCTAACTTGAAATATTTCAAGGTATGTTTGGCCGTGGCAGGGTTTTGCCACCATGCAACCCTTGCACTGCCTCCAGTTGGGTGACAAACGGGAGTGGCCGTTTATGACTATATTACTATGCAGAAAGGAAAAATATTGTTTATCCAAACCTGCAGATGAATTAATCTTAACGAGTAAAAGCACTCAGCACACGGGGACAATCTGAAATTTTAGATTAGGTGGGTATTACAAATGGATAGAAAAGGATTAAGTTATATTTATTTTTTTATTTACTTTTCTCTTCTTTGTTTTTATTGATATATAATAGTTGTATAGGCTGGGTACAGTGGCTCATGCCTATAATTCCAGCATTCTGGGAGGCCGAGGTGGGAGGGTTGGTTGAGGCCAGGAGTTTGAGACCAGCCTGAACAACATAGTGAGACCGTGTCTCTACAAACGTTTTTGTAGAGTGAGGTGGCACATGCCTGTAGTCCTAGCTACTTGGGAGGCTGAGGCGGGAGGATCCCCTGAGCCCAGGAATTCAAGGTTGCAGTGAGCTATGATAGCACCCCTGCACTCCAGCCTGGGTGACAGAGGGAGACTCTGTCTCTTAAAAAAAAAAAAAAAGCAGTTGTACAAATTTTTGGATTTCTTTAAGTGTCCACTGCAGGCCACTGCAGTAGAATCATCTGGCATATTTGTCTAAAGGCTGGTTCCTGGGCGCCTCCAGATATAATGAATCACAATCTCTGAGGGAGATCTGAGAATCTGCATCTTTAATAAATAAACACCAATTCAAGCATTTCTTGTGCCATGAAAATGCAAAAAGCACAAATTTAAACCCTTCGAGGTCTCTGGTAAAATATATTTGGTGACTTCACAATACAGTTAATTGCTAATGCTGGGAGTGATGGTTAGTCCCAATCCTTATCTTCCCATAAAATACTCTGTGATTTCTACTTCGGTTTCTTACCTAAACCTCGCAGCAATCTCTGGGTTCACGTAAGTCTCCTTAGCATCCACTGACAAACTGGTCCTATTCTTGGTGCTTTTTATTGATACTCAGTAAATACTCAGCACATATAATATCACCAGATCAATGTTATTTCCACAATTTGGACACATAATAGACTATCGAGTCCCTTCCTCCACAATATAGCAAACATAGAGTCAGCTGGGTGAAGTAAATTTCCAACCAAAACCTACAGTTATTTACTTGGAAATATCACCCTCCCTCCCCCCCCCAAAAAAATCCTGAATTAAGGTTACTTCCATGGAAACCTAAGAGCATCTCACAGAGAAAGGAAAGTAAATTCATGGCATCGCTGGAATGAATACCGTCCTTGACTAAGTGAGTGTTCAGGAAGAACAATGGCCGTCTGGGGGTCTTTTCCAGCCCGGATGAGGTTGTAGTGTCTCTAGCAGGGGCACACGGAGCTATGATTGTATGTATAATTGTGTGGTATCTTAAAGGCATCTTCTGTGTCGTTTTTATCAGAGAACAGCAGAAGTTTACCAGAACCAAAAATACCTTTCTTCACATTGTTAAGAGGACTTTCATGCTTTTCACCCATTCTTTAGAAATGAAAAGCTAATGCCATGTAATCACAATTTCCTGGGATTCTGAAAAACCATTAAAGAGGCACATTGATGCCGTCTGAATGGAAACACTGTAGCACGTTTTGGATTGGCTCCGTTCCGGGGTTCTCGACACTCGTATGCTCAAATCAGAGTTCTCAAAGGTTTCTTTTGTGTCCAAAACACTCAGACGGTCTGATTTCAACCATGCATGTGCTTCTGGGTGAATGCAGATGGTAAGTTGTTTTTTTGTTGTTTTTTTTTTTTTAAGTTTTTTATTTCTGTAGTGGGGGAAAGGGAAACTTAATTAAAGCCTTTATTAATTATATCAGTAGTTCAGGCTTGACAATTATTAGAATTTCATTTCTGTATTGTGGTAAATGGATGCTTTAAAGTTGTAGTGTCAAATGAAGTGTTTTCCCTTTTTGATTCTAGAGTTACATTTACTAAAACCCAACCAAACACAGCATAAAACGAACTGTATTGGAAGCAGGAATAAGCAGGAAGATTCCTGGCAGTGATAATATTTAATTTAAAGACAAAGTAGCATACTGCATTACTAGCTATATTAGGCTGTGTTTTAAAACCGTGTTATTTTTAGGCCACTGACATGGCTTCTGCCTCCTCATATATTCAAAAATATCTCTGAAGTGTGTACTTCTATGTAGAGCCTTGAAACAATCTCCAAGAGCTCCGTTGTTCCCAGGAAAGTGGTTGTATAGAAAGAAAGCTGGTTTGCGGTGCACTCCCCGACATGGTCAACAGCCAGCATGGTTTATTACTGTGTATCGTGTACTGAGCATGTTCCGGGGGAGCCCAGTGTCGGGCATGCAGTGATTAAACAGTGTGGCACGAGGAGTGGCAAGGGTCCATGGTTCTGTGCAATAGGAGACCTGTTTTCGATCCTCCAAATAGGAAGTGGCCAGTCCTATCAGAAGGGAAATCAAGCCCTTGCAAAGACCATGCATTAACCTATGGCAGCAGTCGGTGGGGAAGTCAGAGAGCTGCGGTCCCCGCAAGCCAGGCACTGGGTGGGAAGCAAGTCCACGAGGGCCTCAGACTAGACGCGAGTATCTCAGCTGCACGGGAGAGAAACAGCCTGGGTCCCCCCAGAAAGGAGAGCTTCAGGACTGGGCACGGTCCCTGGCCACCCCTCGGAGGGTGAACCCACAGGATATTAGAGTTTGGTGTATAGGTCTCGTTCTGGAGTATGAATTCAGTGGTTTTCAGTAAGTCTTTTTTGTCACTGTCTTAGTCCATTCTGTGTTGCTTTAACAGGATACCCGGGGCTGGGTAATTTATAAAGAAAAGAGGTTTATTTGGCGTATGCTGCATGTGGCTGGAATGTTCGAGATCGGGCAGCTCCATCTGTAGAGGGTCAGGCTGCTTCAACTCAAGGTGGCAGGTGGGAAGGGAGCAGCGTGTGCAGAGATCACGCGGCAAGAGGGGAAGAGCGAAAGGGAAACCGAGGAAGCCGGACTCTTCAACAACCCACTCTCGGGAAAACTAATCCGTTGCCAAAGCACAACCTCGCTCACCCGGCTGGTGGAAGAGCATCAGCCTTCGTCTGACCCGAATACCTCCCACTAGGCCCCATGTCCCCACACTGCCATGTGGGGATGAGATTTCAGCGTGAGCTTTGGCAGGGACACACCACATCCAAAACAGCTGTGACCTCCATCCAGTCCCTCAAGGTATCATATATAGAAATATGAACCTGGTTCATGTGACATGACAAGAAATTTGCCTCAAAAGGATGGAACCAGCTATGTAGCCTCCCTGACTGCATTGGGGAGGGCCGGTTTTGGACTGAACACGCTACATGTGATTCTAGCATGTACAAAGAATCTTTTTTTTTTTTTTTTTGAGACAGAGTCTTGCTCTGTTGCCCAGGCTAGAGTGAGTGCCGTGGCGTCAGCCTAGCTCACAGCAACCTCAAACTCCTGGGCTCAAGCGATCCTCCTGCCTCAGCCTCCCGAGTAGCTGGGACTACAGGCATGCGCTACCATGCCCGGCTAATTTTTTATATATATATTTTTAGTTGTCCATATAATTTCTTTCTATTTTTAGTAGAGACCAGGTCTCGCTCTCGCTCAGGCTGGTCTCGAACTCTTGAGCTCAAACCATCCTCCCGCCTCAGCCTCCCAGAGTGCTAGGATTACAGGCGTGAGCCACCATGCCTGGCCTACAAAGAATCTTATATATCATCCTGAATGAAACGGTTTTATCTAACCAAATTTTGGTTGTGTAGGATCCACCATGGTTTTGTGAGAAAGAAAGGAATGAAAAAGAAACTCAGAGCTGAGATTTTTGAAAAAAAGATTTTGAACAATGCAAGGTCATAGAGAAGAGATATTGATTGCACCCCTAATCTGTACGGGGCTCTGGTAGGTGTCACAGGGGTGAGGGTAGCAGAAAGTGCTGGAAAGAGAGGGGGTGAGTTTGCCGTAGGTTAATTCTAGTCTGCTACATTGCGCTCTGCATTGATGAGCGGCGATGCCCAGAGGAGAGATTCTGTGGCATCCTGAAGTGCCCTGTGGCCCGCGAGCAAGGCTGCTGGGCCACTGGATTCAGAGCATGCTCTCAGCAACCCGATTACCCACGTGTAAGTTCCAGCCCCGTCATTTCCTAGCCGTGTGGCAGCTCTCAGTTTCCTCATCTTCACAAGAGTGACAGTGGTCCTACCAATCTCATAGGACAGGGGGAGTTAAATGAATTAAAACACCAGAAGTGCTTAGTATAAGTTGGATATAAGTATTGGCTATGAACAGTATCGTCAGGGACTACTGAAACCGGCATTCAGCAGTCCCTGTATTCCATTACCTGTGGGGCGCTAACTCTTTGCAAACGGTCACCCTGCACAAGTTACACCTGTGACTGCGACGTAACCTACCAACCAGAACTCACAACTCCCCAACACTCTACAAAAATGGAAATTGACTGTACAGATAGGACCAAGACCCCATCCTTATTCTTGAGGGTGTTCCAAGAAAATTGGAGAAATCTCAGATTTCTGTTTTTATTGAATTTGACATAGTATGGATTCAATTCCTGTTGTTCCTGAGACTATAATTCATAGTAACTGAAGAAAAATAATTGGGATTATTGCCGGCAGCGGCAAGGAGGCGGCTAGTTTTCGTGTGAGAAGTCTTGTCCACCAGGGGGCAGTCCAGTTACTAAAACCAAGGACAAAAATAAGAATAAATAAAGTCTGTGATGTTTTAAAAATTGCATTTTAAATTAGTTTTTCGGTTTCAATAAAACTTTTACCCGAGATACAACCACCTAGCAGAACTTGTCCCTGTCCCTGCCATCTGGCAGAGGGACGAGTGAGAGAGAGACTAAAGCAAAATGCAGTGCTGATCTGTAGTCCATGCTCAGGGTGGGACAGACAAGCGAGGGCCCAGGGGCTCCATGAAGTGACTCGGACCAAGGCTGAATTCACTGCACAGAGCGGGATTTAAACGGAAGAGAACTAGTGACAATTGGTGAGAATATTAAGGCTTCAGGTGCATGGTACATAGATGTGCATCAAAAGATGTTTTATATCTTCTGCCTCCTCTACAATGTGGTAGAAGCAGCGGTAGTTGTAAGAGCAGAACTAGGAGCTTCTTAATTAAGAAATGCATCCCTGGCCAGGCGCGGTGGCTCACGCCTGTAATCCTAGCACTCTGGGAGGCCGAGGCAGGAGGATCGCTCGAGGTCAGGAGTTCGAGACCAGCCTGAGCAAGAGCGAGACGCCATCTCTACTAACAACAGAAAGAAAATTATATGGACAACTAAAAATATATATAAAAAATTAGCCAGACATGGTGGTGCATGTGTGTAGTCCCAGCTACTCACGAGGCTGAGGCAGGAGGATCGCTTGAGCCCAGGAGTTTGAGGTTGCTGTGAGCGAGGCTGACACCACAGCACTCTAGCCCGGGCAACAGAGAGAGACTCTGTCTCAAAAAAAAAAAAAAAAAGAAAGAAAGAAATGCATTCCTGAGTTCAGGATTCCTGGTCCACAGTTTCACAGTTTGGCAAGTCTTAAGGACTTCATGTCTAAATAAATAAGTGACTGTTTCATATGCCCAGAACTGATATGTAGCTTTAGAATAGGGTCTTCTCATTGCCAGAATATAGAAACCATACTTAGTGATAGGACAGAACCAAACATTTTAAGCTCTGAATTTTCTCTGGATTTTGGTGAAGCTGATTTGGTAGATTATACTTCCCATAGCAAGGAACTAAGAGATGGATGGCGGCCGGGCGCGGTGGCTCACGCCTGTAATCCTAGCACTCTGGGAGGCCGAGGCGGGTGGATTGCTCAAGGTCAGGAGTTCGAGACCAGCCTGAGCGAGACCTCGTCTCTACTAAAAATAGAAAGACATTATATGGACAACTAAAAATCTATATAGAAAAAATTAGCCGGGCATAGTGGCGCATGCCTGTAGTCCCAGCTACTCGGGAGGCTGAGGCAGTAGGATCGCTTAAGCCGAGGAGTTTGAGGTTGCTGTGAGCTAAGCTGACGCCACGGCACTCACTCTAGCCTGGGCAACAGAGTGAGACTCTGTCTCAACAAAAAAAAAAAACAAAACAAAAAAAAAAAAAAAAAAAAAAAAAAAAGAGATGGATGGGTTCAAACATCCTATAGTTTGCAGTTAACCAGGAACCAGTGGAGTGTGGCAGAAAGATCAATGTCCTCAGTGTTCAAAGAGCCAAATGTAAATCTTAGTGTGTCTCTACTTTTCATTTATGTAGCCTCGGGCAAAATTTATATACTTATATATATTTATTTACATCTATATATATGTATGTAAGTGAGTTTTGCAAAACTCTGAAGGGCCAATACTTTAAGACATAATGAAGAAATAAACTCAGATCAGATCTATATGCTTTCCTCTGCGTGGAGCATGATCACATCATATATTTAGGGGGACTTACCAATCACAAAGCACTTTTCAATGCCCCGTCCTCTCCTCATAAGACATTCCTTAGATGGACTTTTTCAAGGGTTAAATGAGATGATTCACACAAGCACTTGGGGGATGACTAAGCATCAGAGCAAGCATGCAACAAAACAGCAGCTGTTATTGTAATTTGATCCTCACATCAATCCTGTGTGCTAGAAATTGGCATCTCCACGTTGCCAGATTTTTAAAAACCGAGGCCCAAGAGACGTTTTTCATCCAAGGTCACGTAGCTGGAATGTCAGAGCCGGGACTTGAGCTCATGCATGTTTTCTCGTCTTCCGGCACATGTTCCAGGACACTATTGACAATGGACATGAACAGTATCATAAGGAGGAGTTTGGGGTTTTCTTTTTTTTTTCTTAAAGAATATAGCAAAGTAGGAGCCCAGGTCGGACGCCCCACCCTCGGCTGTCCCACCCTCTGGTCCTGGCCTTGCGGTTTTGCTGACCCCGTGTTCTCCAATGCAGCAGCAGATAACAAAGGTTCTGAGCCTTCACCGAACGTAAGAAGGCCCTGGGAGTTTTAGCAAGAGCTGACGCTCGGACCTCAGAGCAGTCCAATTAAATCAGAACGTCCCACAAGAGAGTCCTTCCTCTTCCGCTCCACCCACGGTGAGTATGTGTGAATCTGGAAGCCAAAGCCAGATTCCCCAACTCCAAACGTCATGCTTTTTCTGTTCCCACATGTGAACACTATCAGTCCTAAGAAGGGGTGGGGGGCGCAGTTATAACTGGGCGCCAATTCCAGAAAGGCAGGAGTTTAAAATAAAACATGGAAGCTGCTCAAAGAAATGGCCTGCTGGGGAATGGAAGGCATGCAGGAGACGAGGTGCTGGAGCAGGAATCGGACTGGAGAGAATGAATAAAAAGGCAGGTACTGGCTCACTTTTCCGGACACCGAGGACATACGCCGGCATGAGTCACACCGCTAGGCGGAGTACAAAGGAAGAACTGGTACACTGGGTGACTGTCCGTGTCTCCATGGCAGCGGGAGAACAGAACTGATTGGCATGGCAGACCGTGGAACAGAGGTATGTGCCTCTGAGGCCGAGAATGGCTTGGTAAATTTTTTGTACTTAATAAAGGTGTAATAAAGACCCTAGAATAAATCTAAATTTGAATGTCTGGTAGAATCTATTAACCAAAACATTTTATTTTATTTATTTATTTTGAGACAGAGTCTCACTCTGTTGCCCAGGCTAGAGTGCCGTGGCGTCAGCCTGGCTCACAGCAACCTCAAACTCCTGGGCTCAAGGGATCCTCCTGCCTCAGCCTCCCGAGCAGCTGGGACTACAGGCATGCGCCACCATGCCCAGCTAATTTTTTTCTATATATATTTTTAGTTGTCCAGCTAATTTATTTCTATTTTTAGTAGAGATGGGGTCTCTCTCTTGCTCAGGCTGGTCTCGAACTCCTGACCTCAAACAATCTGCCCGCCTCGGCCTCCCAGAGTGCTAGGATTACAGGCGTGAGCCACTGCGCCTGGCCCCAAACATTTTACTAGTCAAGCTAATGGACATCCCCTTAGCCCAAATTCGCCTATGAGAAAATGCACGTCAGTAATGCCACATAATCCTGAGAAATGGGGGTCAAACTCTCCAGATAACTATAACACATGCAGGTCCCCTTTCATGATCTTCCAGCAACAATTCTCTAAGCCCTCTCCTCATCTCCTGCCCCCAAACACAATAGGCACTGCGTCCCCCGGGGTTTTGGGGTCAGAACCACTGTCCAGAGAGCCAAGCGGAAGCCTGGTCAGAACCGCCGAGGCAGCTCTGGATTTTAGAAGCGTCAGATCTTCCAGACTCCTGGCTGCTAGCGCTGACAGGGTTGTTGCTTCCCCTCAGGGCTGGCAGTGGGGGTGGAATCCCCCTCCATCATGTAATTTCTCCCCCAGATTTGGCAGCAAGTTCTCCAAATATGTCTCAAGTGGGCAACGTACAAGTTATGTCACTGTTTAAGAATATTTTTTTTCTTCCCTTTGCAAAACTGCAGCAAGAAAACTCCACTCTCTATCCCCATAGATATGTTTTCTGTCCCCAGGCCAGACCTCGGGTGTGGGGGCCCTTTC